>NW_020654810.1:6157834-6459790 GCF_003589595.1 Hyposmocoma kahamanoa | reverse complement strand
GAATGTAGATAATTCCATCCTTCGCTTTATTAAATCCATTAACATGATACGTGAAGAACATTTTAAATATTGTACCCATTATTATCACAGTGAGTCTGGTTTTTTCTTTTGTTTCAAGCATTTTCACTTTAGGTTGTTATTTGCACTATATTATTATATTTACCACGTAACTACACACGTCTTTATACTTTTTTCTAAATTAAAAATAGTGTGTGCAATATTAACACATAGTTTATATTAAGACGTAGCTAACATTACAAACATTGTATGTAATTAAAAGGAATATCAGAAAACAAAGAGACACTGTGTGTCTAAGGCAATAGTTTTGTTATGAACGATATTTATGATTGTTGTAGAATAAAAAATATCTTTCATAATGTTGAATACGTCTATTTCATTAGCATATTGAAAATTTCTTTGTGAAGTTATGTACGCAATTCTTATAGTGTTCAAGCGACGACCATCAATTTGCGACTTTACTTCCATTTTCCAGTATATCCTTCAAGATATCATCTCAAACTACAATCGACTAGAAAATAGTAGGTCTTTTTCTTATGGTATCGATGGCATTCACTATTTTATCGTGGCCCAGAACTTAGCCACGCTGATCCAACTATAAGAAGTCGCCATGCTGAGCTGTGCATGGAATATGTTTGTCATCGTGATGAAAGGATTTGCCAATCGACGTAAGGTTCCCGCCGATTGTTGCCCAGGTTTCGTCAAACTTACAAGGAATACGATTCGTACGTCATTGCGGGGAGGTTCGTTTCGTGCACATCTAGTAGGTCTACAAAATCTATTTATAACAACTTTATAGAACCAATAGAGTTGTAAAGTTTTCGCAATTGCTACACATTGGAAATTAAAACCGGTCTTTTTTTTCAGCAAATCGGAACTAAAACGAGTGTATTTGATTTTTCAAACAAAACCGTCAGCCGTGATTATGGGATCTGTAAAACACCCAAAACGTTAATTTGTTTGAAAAAACCAATATACGTGATTTAGATCAGAAAACATGGTTTTCAAACCACATTTCCAATTTATAGTGCTTTAAGTACCTCCAACAAGCAGTATGAATGTTTTAGGGTAACGTCAATCATCTTAGCAGATAAGAAATAGTAAGAGAAAACTATTTTAGTACGCATATTTGTGGTAAAACTTCTAACATTTTGTTGATGGCTCCAATTCCAGAAACTTCGAAAAATATGCTACTGCGTTGTTGTTCTACATTATCATATTCTTCATTACTAAAAAATCTTGACCTCCTTGCAAAACCCCATCATGTTCGCCGTTACGAAGCGTCATCAGCTTTATTTCTTATTAGAGTCGGGTTACAACAAAATTGAACAATCAAGTTAGAAATCGGCCTTGACCTCATCTCAAAGGAAGTAGTGAACTTTTAAATGCTCATTTGTAATTATATAATCTTTTAGGAAATGTAACTATTTTTCCGGATTTATATCGCGTGTATTTGTTTGTCAAACAAACCGACGTTTCGGGCAGTACTATACCATCTTACGTTATTAAAATGAAGCAACTAGAACATCATCGTAATTGCGTCGCAAGGCGCAGTGGACAAGACATTTTCATTCACATCGATAATCTCTACAAAATTTATTTATTTATTTAATAAAATTCACTTACATTTTTCGGGCCGTTTACAGGTCACATATAATCTTTTTATAGATAACAAAACTTGACGTAGGTATGTACCCTTTAAAGATTCTAACAAGAAATCCAATCTATAGAACAATACACACCATTTTGTGTAAACTAAATGATAACATACTATGATATGAGATTCAAATACTACGCTATACACATACCTGCTATAATTCGCGCCACCAAAAACCACGGGCACAGCAAAATGTTCTAGACCGTGTAAAATCTTTTCCGTTACATAATCATCGCCGAATGAATTTTCAAATGATAAATAAAAATAATAATCTGATTCTATTAGAGCTAAACACTCCTCCATTCTTTCACGGGGACACGGAGAACCGCATCGCCCGTAAATATCCAATCTGTGGCCATATCGAGCCAATTCTTTTTGCAAATGGCGGGCGTAAAAATTACGCCAAGGTGTTTCGCAGTTAGATACAATCCACGCTGCAGCGATATGCTTATTCTGCAGTTTACTTTTGACGTAATCACTTGTTGCGTTCATTTCACTGAACTTCATCCAATGCATATCGACTTTAGGCCCAATCACTTCATCATTCTGATTCTTTATTACTATATAAGGAATCGAAGCATTTGATGTAAGTTTGAACGTGAATGTCATATTGAAAAATCCATTCCATGGTGCATAAATTGGATGATAACCTGGTGGCTCCACAGCATACATGCAATATTTCTGTGTTTCAGAGCGATTTGAAGGTAAATTCGCACTACTTTCGACATCTAAGTTCGCAATGCCAACATGCCAAACATTAAACATTAGAACATCATAATCTATTATATTATTCAAATATGTACGGTTTCTAGTAAGAAAACAGTTATCAAAGGTACAGTTCACAAAAGCTTTTCGTTCCATAGGGATTTTATCGTACGGCTCCCATTCCCCAGACGTCCATAAAAGGATGTAAATAAGTCTGTTCTGCGTCGTGTTATATCCACTGACACCGAAAACTATAAACATTATAGTGAATATTCTATTAAATCGAATACATTCTTCTATTTTAAACATTGTAGACTTTTTTATTGTCACTACTTATTGCAGGTTACATATACGCACGTCTTAAAACTTTCTTCGTGTGATCAAAAATTTAATATTGAGCTATGTCTTAATGGTACGAATATGAATAAGCAATTAAGTAAAACAACAATGTAAACGTTTATTACACGTACATTTGTACATGTCAATGAAATTGTTGGTAAATATTCATTATTGTTATTAAACAAAAATTAAAATTTAAAGAACGCTAGGATATTGTTCATGTTTCTATGTAGGTACCTAATACATTTTTAAAAGTTCCTGACATAGTTATGTCAAAAGCAAATTCAAATGAGAAATTCGTACAATACTTAAATAGTGCCATAAAATTAAGGTATCCTAAGGTACAATTAACAACTGAATTTATAATTCTAGCTGTAGTCTATGTGCCAATTCGTGCTTGCACTGACAGCCCGCCATTGTTCTTAACTGCAATCTCTTGGTATAACTAAAGTCACATGTGATCATAATGTGATAAGAGTGCTTTTGTCACTTGAAAGTTACATGAAACAAATTATGTACTCGTATATATGACATTTTGCAGCACATTTAAATAAACATACAAAAGTTATCGACCTATTCGTTCGTAATATATTAAAATGTCTCTCAAAAAAAGAAAAGAAACATTTTGCAGGTGCGGCCGAATTGCACTAAGAATACGAATTAGTGGAGGACAATGATTAAGTGAAACCCTAATATTAATACAAATAAGATTTCTTTTGTAATCGTTTTATTTATTCTAACAATTTATGTGGTCTAGTCGATCCTCGGTTAGTTATGCAGTTTTAGGCAGATCTCACACAGTACCACTAAATTACATGGCACCTAGCAAATGAAAATAGCATCAGGTTCAATTTATTGTCCGGAATTATAATCACAAATATCACTTAGAGTTCCCTGTAAATCCTTGAGAAATAATTCACTTTTGGTTCTAACTATGAGTTTATGAGGCGTCCAAGTAATAATTGTAATATTCTATGTACTTCCATCGATTCGGATATTTTCAAGATGAGTGCGATTTCGAAGAAGGCACTGAGGGGGCATTTCTTTGACTAATAGGCTTACAACTGCGGTTGTAGTTTTATGGTTTACGTATTAAGTTATGTTTATAGCGACAGGCTTGATAAATTGTGCATTCTTATATTATGTTTCTATTTGTGAGGATCTGTAACTGGCTCTCAGTTATTACTATTATTATATAAGCTAGTTTTAAGCTGTTGGTCTTTCTTTTAAAATAAATAAATAAATGAAATTGTAGGAATTCACATGTTCCACCGCATTTGGACCCTCCATACAACGGTCAAAAGTTATTTACCTACTACTACATACAATAAGGCGCTATCTGCACACACGCAAATGTGTGCGTGAAGTGGCAGGGTTACCTTTCACTTTCTCGTACTATTACGATACGGTTCATCTTCCGGAAAATGAAAGAAACTCCTCTCTTTATCCCATTTAGATGATGATAAACAGTCGTATACAACACAATTCACGACCATTATAAATAGTAAGGTACAAGTTTCGTAATGAATAAATGAAAACTATATTCAAATATCAGACAGCCTTATTGCCGCTCCGTCAATATGACCGTCAATGTGCGGGACGTGGTGCGGTATCTAAAGCTAGGGAGGGGCGAAGAGTGTCCATTCTCGTTACTTTTTGTTCTCTAGCTGCCGAATCCGAACCGAAACGACGGCCGTTACGACACACGATCGTTTCCAGAGAGTCTACTCTTGTTCTCCGGCCTACATCCGCCCGAAACAATTACTGTCAAATAAGTAATAATCGACTAGACAATGTCAAGTACGAAGCTAAGAACAGTAAGTAGGGTTTGTCGTAAACAAGGCAAACGGGTTACGACCGTTAGGGATTCCACTTACAAAACTTTATTAAGGTACAACAAGTAACAGCCCCCAGGTAGCATGACTTAATCGTAAAATGAGCACATATGTAGAGCTGGTGGTCGTATAAGTAACTTAAAAATACTGGACATCTTATACAGTTGTTATAGCTCTCATTAATCGCGTTCATGATATCAACAATTTTTTCACACCATTCGGTCAGAAAATATTGTCATGAATATGGCCCAAGTAAAATAATTGTACTTCTTGAGAATCTTGGTCAATGTGGCGGACTATGGCCGAAATCCTCGCCTGAGTCACAATATTAAAAATGAACAAGAGCATACACAACACACACACACACACACACACACACACACACACACACACACACACACACACACACACCCGCACATAGAGAGAGTGTTAGTGAGAGAGAGAGAGAGAGAGAGAGAGAGAGAGAGAGTCTTTCAATATTAAAAACAACATTTATGAAATTACTACGTTCCATACGTACCTGCTATAATTAGCACCTCCAAAAACCACGGGCACTGCAAAATGTTCCAAGGCAATGGTGAGTTTTTCAGTGACATAGTCTTCATGAAATGAATTCTCAAAAGCTAAATAAAAATAATAATCCGATTCTATTAAAGCCAAACAATCATCCATCCTTTCACGTGCACATGGAACACCACATCTCCCATAAATGTCCAACCTGTGTCCAAATTGAGCCAATTCTTTTCGCAAATGATGGGCGTAAAAAAATCGCCAAGGTGTATCGCAGTGAGACACCAACCACGCCACTGCGATATTCTTGTTCTGCAGTTTGTTTTTGACATAATCACTTGTTTCATTCATATCACTCATCTCCATCCAATGCATGTCAAGTTTCGGCCCAATTATCTCATCGTATTGATTCTTTATTACTACATAAGGTATCGAAGCGTTCGATGAGAATTTAAATGTGAAAGTCATATTAAAAAAGCCGTTCCATGATTGTGAAATAGTATGAAAGCCTGGAGGTTCCCAAGCAAACAAACAATATTTCTGCGATTCAGATCGGTTGGAAGGTAAACCATAACTACTCTCATTATCGAAGTTTGCAAGACCTATATGAACAACATTAAACATTATGACATCGTAATCCATTATGTTTTTTAAATAATGATGATTTCCAGTAATAAAACAATTGTTGTAAGTGCAATTCTCGAAAGCCTCATGCCCCATAGGAATACGATCAAATGGTTCCCACTCTGGAGGTGTCCAAATAAGGATGTTAATAAAGTCATTCTTCGTTTTGTTATATCCGTTTGCATTGAATGTAGTGAAAATTATTAACATTGTAGCAAATATAACCCTAGTAAATTTAGTTATTTCTTTTATTTCAAACATTTTCTTATGATTTTTTATTACACTTAGTTTTTAGGTAGTACACGTCTGAAAACTCAGTCAATATGTATTCAAAATTAAATATACTAAAGTATGTATAAGCCGTAGTAAATACCTATATTGAAACCTAATTAACTGATACAATAACATTACCTAATAATGAGTTACATTTTACTGAGAGTGTTGAATAATATTTTTGATTGTTTTGAAAAAAAAAATTTAAATTTAAAAAACGGTATTGTAATTTTGCCATTGTTCACGCTTTTGAGAATTGCTCTTTACACTTAAGCAATTCGCAATAGTAAACATCTATTAACCACATTCATATGCCTGGCAAGTAAGGTAGATATATATATATTTGTCGTTCAATCTTCAGTTTTAAATTTAATGTAATTTTTAACCAACTTCAAAAAAAAAGGAGGAGGTTCTTAATTCGACTGTATTTTTTTGTGTGTATGTTACGCGATAACTCTAACGAAAAAATTATGTCGATAAACAGACAATTGAAAATTTACAACCACGGATAATATTTTTGGTGCTGCTATCATTTTTGCACTCCAAAACAGCACAATAAGGCATTTTTCTACGATTCTAGAGAATTTGCACGAAAGAATGACACAACCATACCATACAAAGCGAAAATGGCTCAAAACTGCGAACTGAGCTCAAATAGGTCTTTCGAGACCTATACGATAGTTGGCACGCGTCAGACGCTAACTAACTTCTTCTATTGTATTTATTGTTCTGTGGCGCGCCCAAAGACCTGCGAGTGCACTTAGCATATAGGCTGCACAAATTAATACAAATACTACGTTGATGAATGCGTTATGAATAGAATGTATACCTAATCAAAAAGAAACAACATAAAGACGTCTGGCAGTGGCAGACGAGACGATGGGAGACGAGTGACAGTTATCAGAACTGCCACTTTATTAAAAATAAAAGTACTAGCCGGCTTATCTTTCTGTTGACAATGAATTGATTACGAGTAGTACTACTCATAAGTAAAAAGTAATCAAAGAACGTTGAATTATTGTAAAATATTCAATAGTTACATAGGTAATAGTAATTGTAAAAGACGTGTACGTATTATCGAAAACGAACATCGAGATCCAAACCTCGAAATGCTAAGTCATCCCGACCCGAAGATTCGGTCTCGATCGTCTTGCGACGTTAGCGTATGATAATGTGAAATTAAATATTACACATCGAGTTTTAAAAAAAGACTCTCGGTTATAATCGACTACTATCGGTTTTAGATAGACAGAGCACCATTTCCGCCACATGACTGTCAAATTAACTAGATAGAAAGAAATTAACTACAAAATGTCAAACAGGTATGAGTGACAGAAACGACGCTCTACAAAGCCGAAATCAGGCAAATGTCTTTTCTATAGCTCGATGTGTAACATATAAGGCCTGAAACTGCATATACGGTGAACTGTGCCTCTACCATGAGATTACAGTGACAAAAACGTGAAGTAATTTACGCGGTTGCTAGCGAGAACTTTCACAATAAACTCGTGATAGGGGCCTAGCCTCATCTGCTATATCCTCTTCGCAATGTGAAGTGAATCTGATCCAGACAGGATTATTATATTATTCCTATGTATGATCACGTAAGTACCCAGTGTACATTATAATGAAAATATCGAATTTAAATTTTATGGTTTATATTCTAAATGAAAATACAGAGTACCTTAACTTCTAATCTTCGTATTAACTGCCTCTGTAGCCGAACGGTTACCACGCAGAGGTCCCAGGGTCAATTCCCGGGCCGGGAGAAATATTTGTATGGCCTACATTTATTTCTCTCGTGAGTTTGGGTGTAATTTGTGGTTTTCTGTGTCAATGGCATGCGACGCAGGGTTTTTATCTAGTACGGGGCTATGTTGAGTGTGTGCGTAATTATTATTATTATCTACAAAAACCTGTTTTTCATACTAAACTGAGGGCATACTTGGTTGCGCCTGAAGCATGTTACTATTATATTTAATACATTTTAACGCACAGACATCTACATATTGACGGATCTTGTTCCGTTGAACTGAAGGCGATATTCAAACAAAAGTGTACAGCTTGGTGTGCTGTTGATTGTACTAAAGGCGTTTAGAGATTTTTTTATGATACCAACTGTCGGAATGAACAATTCGTGCGCCAGAGGGTAAGCGACTCCACCATATTTGCAGTGCCGTTCAGAGCTTTACATCGCAAAGGTCTGAGGGGTACTGCCACTGCACCCGTCACCCTGAAACATAAGTTGAAAATACCCATATGCCTATAATTTCACCAGCACCCTTCAAAACCGGAACACAGTAATTGCTCGCAGAAATAGGTAAGGCAGTACATCCTTGGACAAACTCTTTCACAGTACGTTCTACAGCCACGAAATTGCTTTTCCCATTGTAGTTTGCTGGGTCTCAGGAGGATATTGTGATTTTTGATATTGTATTAAAACTTACAAATATTGTAATCTCTATAAAAGGGTTTCTTTGTTTATAAAAAAAAAGTAGAATTCAACACACTGATATAAAAAATCTTTATTTATTGTGACGAGAATACCAGGTTAAAAATGGGATTCTGATCGTAGGAACTGTGGGCGCTTGATACGTTCAATCATCCGAGGATGGATCCAAAACATTTAAAAAGTTTCTGACAATCTGCTCCACTTCATTTGGTTCATCGATTTCCTCTGGCCAAGGAGGCCATTCTACGTTCCACCAGAAAGCAATATTATCCAGAATGCTAGTATTGTTTTTATTGTTATTAAGAAAAGCACACAAATTACAGACTGCGGTACTATACCGATCCTCACTAGACAAGTGAAAACTATAATGATCGTGCCATCTGAAAAATTCATAGTATTTATTATTATCGTTTATAATTTCGTTCATTTTTTCCGCCATTTGATTCGGTGCTAACACATTGGCATCCAGGTAAATTCCTTCAGGCATAAACCTGCAAAAGTTAAAAGCGTACCCAAAATCAATAACCGTTTTATTCCAATTCGTTGAAAACCTTATACAATCTACTTGTGAATTAGGGTCATAATTTCTGCATTCATTCACACAACACCTATTAGGCACCTTGGGTTTACTTGTGAATGTATGAAAGATTTTAAGTCATGTACAATTTTTTAACTAATTTAGTTACTTACCTAAATGGTCAGTTGAAATAACTTTAAATATATGTAAAGTTACGTTTAAAAAAAATATTTTAAGTTTTTAAAAACGCGCAGGATAATTCAAGTTATTTTTCTTTTAACGGCCTCGCGTTCAACGAATTTCTTTTGAATGTTTGTGGACGCTTACCTGTTTTATGACTACTTCCCTATTTCCTTTGAATTAAATTCAAGATGATTATTACGCTACGCTTACCACGTACCTGCTATAATTCGCACTTCCAAAAACCACAGGCACTGCAAAGTGTTCTAAACCGTTCAAAATCTTTTCAGTGACATAGTCTTCACCGAATGAATTCTCAAATGATAAATAAAAATAGTAATCTGATTCTATAGAAGCAAAACATTCCTCCATTTTCCTTTCTTTGGGACACGGAATAGCACCGCATTTCCCAAAAATATGTAGTTTGTGTCCATAATGAGCTAATTCTTTTTCCAAATGTTGGGCATAAAAAAATCGCCACGGTGTGTCGCAGTGAGACACGATCCACGCTACAGCAATATGCTTGTTTTGTAGTTTATTTTTAACATAATCGCTTGTTTCATTCATTTCACTCGACTTCATCCAATTCATATCAACTTTAGGTCCAATCACTTCATCGTTCTGATCCCGTACTACAACATAAGGAATTGAAACATTTGATGTGAGCTTGAATGTGAATGTCATATTAAAAAACCCATTCCACGTTTCGAAAATCGGATGGTACGCCGCGGGTTCTATAGCGACCAAACAATACTTTTGTGTTTCAGATCGGTTGAAAGGTACATCCACACCGCTTTCATTGGTTAAGTGTTCAACGGAAATTTGCCATATGTTAAACATAATGACATCAAATTCCACTACGTTTTTCAAATAGCTGCGATTTACGGTAAAAAAGCAGTTGTTAAATGTGCATTTCTCAAAATCTTTCCGCCCCATGGAGAAGGCATCAAAAGGTCCGTAAACTGTTGGTGTCCATATGAGAATGTAAATAAGCATGTTCTCCATTTTATTAGAACCTCTAGCAATAATTAGTGCACTGAAGAATATGAACATTATAGCTACAATTTTTTTAGTAAATGTGGATTTTTCTGCAGTTTCAAACATTTTTAAATGTCTGTTTACTTACACCTTTTTTTTGGATATGTATTTGTATGTACACTTTTGTCGTAAAATTGGTTCAAATTAAATATTGTGTTGAGGGATATCTTAAATTATTTACACATAGTTATTTAAAACAATAAGAAGAAAAATATGTTATAGAAAACATAAACACACTGTCTATGTATTGTTGTAAATGAAATTTTTAATTGTTAAAAGAAACAAATACTTAAATATAAAGAACGCTAAAACATTTTGTATGAGTTAAACACGCCCTTTAAGTTCACTTTTACGCTACTAACGTAGAATAGTATACTCTAACATATGTAGTTGTTTAAGAATATAAAGCTGTAATTGTGTAAAATTTAAATGCTTGCCTAGATATTGGAAAATGTCTACAAACATAACACTCATTGTTCTATATTTACGAGTATAACACACTCTTATCAGCAGCTTATCCATTTGTAGTAGAGTGTATTATGAAAAGTTCGTCAAGGGTAGTACTGTCGAGCAGTAATGTAATGTGAGCATTAATGCGTTCCAGTTTTTAAGAGTGAGGGTCGTATTCCAGAACTGAACTCAATGCTCAAGTCAGGATTTGAGCAGACTTGAGTATGATTTCAAGCACTGGAAATACTACCCTAATGGCAAGGACTTGAGTATGATTTTCAGTGCTCACTGCAATACTCAAGTCCTGACTTGAGTATTAAGTAGAGTTCTGGAATACGACCCTAAGAGTGCTAACGTAATTACAGGCACATGGGGCTTGACAACTCAAAAAGTACTCGTTGGACCTTCGAGATTTAAAGCTCTGAGTGACACTACAACTGTTATGGGTAGGCGTGTAGCTTACTATAAGGCACAAGACTGGTTTTCCAGTTACTTGACATCACAAAAAAGATGCTATTGGTATCGTACGAAGTAAGTAGTCGGGTAACGTTTTCACATTGTAAAGCCAGTATTACATTTTTACCAACTTATTAAGTTGAATCGTTTCGGGACTTTATAGACATACATGAATTTAGTAACGATATGGTGACGAACCTGAGATCCAGTTTCACATTAAGAACAGATAGACACGTACGTCGTACTTAAATTTAAAGAAATGTTTTGCTGCTTTGTAAATAAACTTTTTTTCAATTGAATTTCGAATATGAACAGTTAAAATTATAATTATTCAAATTGACAAATCAATATATTACAGAAAACTATTATAGATTAGTACATACATTGAAAATGGAACTATTTTTCGGATCTAATTATTTGTTTTTTAAAACAAAACAATGTTCCAGGCCCTTTACAGATCCCATGGTTACGGCTGCCTGACTTTGTTTGAAGCACATTGCCCTCTTTGATATTCTGCCATAACCGGTTAAATTAAATAAACGGTTAAAAGCAAAAAAAAAAGAAATATACACGTAATGCCCCAGTAAAATGATAATTAGAATACAATTAATTATTCAAAAATAAGAACAATACAGCAAATCGCCCTATTTGCTGTATTGTTTTTATTTTGGAATTTAAAACAAAAAAAGACCCGAATTTTTATTATTCAGGAATGTTCTTAAATTTAGTTATTTTTTAAGTTGTTCTTAAATTTAGTTAATTTAGTTATTATTAGTTCTTAAATTTAAATGGACCAATTTCGACATTATAATAACGTTCTAAATTTCAATATTTTTATTGAATATTATGATGTTTTTTACTACCACGATATTCAACTATTTTTAGTAAAAATTCCTCATTATAAAATCGAACAAACACAAAGAAAAATTCTTACGATCCGACTGGACGGACCAGTGTATGTTCCCTCAACGTGGTTACAATCCAGTCCAGAGAGATCGAAGGATTTTTTCTTTGTGTTTTTACGATCTTTGTATCAATAACAATTCTAAATTTCGCTTTACAATTGACGTTAAGAAACTTTACAAAAAGCAGTTTCTGTTTTCTAAGAAAGTTCAAAGTATCCCTTAGATCACGTATAGGTCTCCTTATACTGTCATAATAAAATTCGTATACATAATCTTGTCCGTAATTTTTAATCTTCTCTCGACAATCATAATGTAGAATACGAAAGCTTTACCTTAACAAACTGCCATAGTAGGAAGGCATGTATGAATGAATGGTTTCCACAGGGTTCAATATTTGGACCTATGTTGGTCTGCTTTGTTGCTTATTTGTTTTTAATTTCTACATGGTTCGCTCTGTTCGAAAAATCGTTGACATACTACGTCTTAAGCAGATACCGTGCATTTGTATCCGGTCTCGCACCATGTGCAAAATTTAGTTTGAAATTTACCATTAGCTCTTCGGTGAAGGAAAATATCGTGATGAAACCTGCACGTCGAAGATGGTTCACAAGACACAATCCTCGGAAAACGTGTGAAGTTCCCAACCTGCATTGAGTCAGCAACATGGCGGAATATAGCCTAAATCTTAGGCTGAGAGGGGAACTTACCATCAACCCATAGTTACGGATGGGGATCCGTATCACGGATCCCCATCCGTGACTATGGGTTGATGGTAAGTTCTTTTTTATTTAAAAGTAAATGCTCATTTGACTTCCATCTCACCTGATGGAAAGTAACGATTAAGTCGACGATGGAGCATGCACACCTAATACCTATTCACTCTCGCCTCGAAAAGGTCCAAGTTATGCCGTTCAAGGAACAAGTCTGTAGGCAAGGAATTCCACTCCATAGCCGTTCGCTACATAAATGTGGAAGCGAACCGCTTCTTGCGTATCCTTCGAATATACACAACAAGGTTCATTGTAGCACTTTTTTTATAGATGATAGATAGACTCTTTAAAATTTCAAAATAGTAATAATTAAACACATTTTAATCCGGATCCAAAACGTTTAACACATTTGTAAGAAACATCTCCACACCATTTTGGTTATCAATAGTCTCCTCTGGCCAGGGAGGCCATTCTTCGTTCCACCATTGAGCAACATTTTCTAAAACGTTTACTGTGTCCATATTGTTATTAAGATAAGCGCAGAGCCTGCACATTTCTTTACTGTAACGAGTTTCACCAGCAAAGGAAAAACTATAATGGTCATGCCATTTGAAGAAGTCATAATACATATAAATATCGCTTATCAATTCGTTCATTGTTTCTGCCATTTTGTCCGGTGATAAACTGTTGGAATCCAAGTAAATACCATTAGGCATAAATCTGTAAGATCAAAAAGGTACTTTATTAAAACAGATTTTTAAAAATATCATATAAGTAACACTGTAAAATCTGTGACATTTTAATCGCTGCGTCAGCATGGGTTACTTATTTATTTCATGCCCTTGGTAATTTTGTCACATGACAGTTATAAAAATAATACGAACTACATGAAACAAATTATGCATATATGGCATTTTATGTCTTTCCTATTTAAAATAAAAAAAATTTCGACTAATTTCGTTCACAGAATCTTTGAAGGTTTTCTGAAAAGTTGTGATGCGTGATGTAACTTCATCATGCGATTTATTATTTAGTTATAACCGTTTGGGCACGTAATTTCTGAATATTTTAATGCAAATGTTAAAATTTAAAGAAAAAAATACGAATGAAAACCTTACATAAAATTGACATGTGCAATACACTTAAAAACACACATGGTGAAAAAGTCCGTCATTTCAATCGTGTACCTAACAAAATTTATTGGAGGAACAACAGAGTTATTTTTCTCTTCAATTACTCTTAAGGGCGTGTGTTAAACTGAACTAGAAATTAACAAAGCACTCATATTTATAACTATTTTTTTATATAATATTAAGTAACAGGACGAACAAGTCGTGCGCCTGGTAGTAAGCTACACGCCTGTACATAACAGTTGCAATGCCACTCAGAGCTTTAAATCGCAAAGATCTGAGGGGCATCGCCACCGCGCCTGTCACCCCGAGACAAGCTGACAAGTCCTATGTATCCGTAATTTCACCAGTAGACTTAAGTAGATTCTGTTGCACCCGTTCTTATTATTAGTGATTTTAAATAAAATAAAGTACCAAACGTTACCAATGGCCTGGTCCTCAACTAAGAAATCCCCTGTAGGTAGTATGATAACCTGAGTAAGGAAATTGAATTCGACTTTCTACACAATAAAATAAATAAAAAACAGCATCATGGCGATAGTGCCGATTCGTAACGTTTATAACTAATGAATTCGTGTCTGAAGAAGACTTAGTGACAGAAGACTGAAGCAATGAGTAAGGTCGATGTTCTCTCGTTTGTTGATCTCAACAGAAGAGTTGAGTTCATGTCTTAAGTGTAATACACTTAAAATTATAAGTACTCGGTAACTTAAGAAGATAAGTAGACGTGTTATGCCACAACTAACTACATTTTGACTTATATCATTGTTTAACGCGCACACTCAACATAGCCCCGCACTAGGTAAACCCTGTGTCGCGGGTGCCATGGACACACATATAGACAACCACAAATTACACCCAAACTCACGAGAGAAATAATTGTAGGCCATACAAACGTTTCTCCCGGCCCGGGAATCGAACCTGGGACCTCTGCGTGGCAGTTCGGCATGGTAACCGTTCGGCCACAGAGGCAGTTATTAGTGTTTATTAGATAATTTAAGAAAAGTACTACAATAAACACGTACCTGCTATAATCAGCTCTACCAAGAACAATGGGCACTGCAAAGTGTTGTAAGCCATGCAAAAGCTTTTCAGTAACGTAGTCGTCACCAAACGAATTTTCAAATGACAAATAAAAATAATAATCTGATTCTATAATAGCAAGGCATTCATCCATCCTTTCAGTCCTAGGACACTTAATATTGCCCGGGTTACCGCATATCCCATATGCACCCTGGGGACACTGCTTTGTACCGCATGCCCCAAAAATATCTAAACTATGTCCGTATCGAGCCAATTCTTTTTGCAAACTTTTGGCATACAAACGACGCCACGGTGTGTCGCAATGGGACGTGATCCACGCTGCTGCAATGTGCTTGTTCTGCAGTTTACTTTTGACGTAATCGCTTGTTTCATTCATTTCGTCCAACGCCATCCATTGCATGTCAATTTTAGGTCCAATCACGTTATTGTGTTCGTCCTGTACTACAATATAGGGTATTGTTACCTGTGATGAAAGCTTATATGTGAAGGTAAAGTTAAAAAATCCATTCCATATAGCTGATATTATATGGTAGCCCGCGGGCTCCACGCCGTACATACAGTATTTTTGCTTTGGAATTCTGACCGGAGGTAACGTTAACGCACTGGTGTAAACATCTATATTTACGACATTGAACATCAAAACATCAAAACTTGTTATGTTCTTGAAATAACTATGGTTACCTGTTAAAAAACAATTTTTGAAGTAACAGTCTTTGAAGGCTTTCTGCCCCATGTCAATGAAATTAAATGGCTCGAGGTGTTCAGGTGTCCATAAAAGAATGTAAATAAATTTCTTCCTCTTTACATTATATCCATCAATATGTAATGTACTGAGTACTATGAATAGTATTACTGTAATAATATGAGTAAGTCTGATTTCTATTTCTTTTATTTTGAACATAATTTAATCGTATAGGTTCTGATTTACTATATTTTAACGAGCACTTTTAAATTTTACTAATTTCTTAATTACCTTTAATAGATCTGTTTTGTTAACTCAAGTATTTATACCTAATTAATTGTGACCATTAGAAGACGCAATAATGGGTAAAATTTTGTTGATAATGGTTTATTTTTGGACAATGGATATTTTTGGTTTGAAATAGTTTTAATAGTTAAATAATATGTTTCGTCGGTCAGTCTGTCTGTTAGTTAAAAAAGTAATTCTGTATTTTATCTGTGTTCAGAGATTATAAATGAGAAATCTGTTAATCGAATTATTTGTATTCTAAAGTACAAAATAAATAGATCGATACCTGCAATGAACACTACTCCAACTTTATTTTTTGGTCATTTTATGTTATTTTTGTAAACTGTCATAAGGATTTATTTACTAATATTAGCTCCCCAAATTTTGTGAAAGAAAAAAATAAGGAAACAAACTCTGAAAAAAAAACGAATTTTGTGAAAAAAACTAAACAAAAAACGTTGGAGTAGTGTTCTTTGGAGGTATCGAAATGTTTTTTGTAATATATAACTGCTTAAAAAAAAAATTCTATTATAAGGGTTTATTGGACCTAAAAACAAGTTTTTCACGATTTACAAGTAAACATCGTCTATAATTTACTGGAAAAAAATTGTCTGAATTTTTGTCATACGACAGTGTGCGAGTGAATTCGGACATTTTCATATGTATTGAGTGAGTGATTACGCGATTACTTACTTTTTAAGTAAGGATTATTATTATAAACTGTTTACCATGATAGCCACTCTCTGTGTATATTGCATTGGCACCAAAGGATTGTATTTTTTTGGTCTATCTATACGTTTATTATACATAGTGTACGAAACACGGGTTGCCGTTTTTCTATCGACTATCGTATTTATATAGTGTTCAGCAAGTTCTTAACATTTTATCGACTGATCGGCTGTGTATAAATGTTAAAAATATTTAATTAAAATATTTGAATTGAATTGTGTACTAAATATGCTTAAAAGAAGAAAATTTCAACGAGGGCTTGTCAACGGAGGCGTCAACGAGACAAACTGAAAACTGCAAGTTTCGCAAGCGGTACTTAGAAACCAAGGGTTGCCACCGCAAAACTTTCAGTCGGTTACCTCAATTAGGTATCCACTATTCGTGTAGTACTTAAGGACAACTAGTGGATACTTAAGTGACGGCACCGACCCTACAAAGCCTTAATAGTGTTTTTTTTATAATATCCAGTGACGGCATGAACAAGTCGTGCGCCTGATGGTAAGCTACTCGCCTGTCCATAACAGTTGTAGTGATTTAAATCGTAAAGATCTGAAGCGCACTGCCACTGCGCCTGTCACTCTGAGATATAAGTTGACAAGTGCCATGTGCCTGTAATTTCACCAGCACCCTTACCCTTCAAAACCGGAACAGAGTAATGCCGACATTACTGCTTGGCGGCAGAAATAGATAGAGGTGGCAGTACGTCCCTAGATGAAATCTTTCACAAGGAGCTCTACTGCTCCGAAAAATCGCCGATAGGCAACTCCCTTCAGCACGATGGCAGATGGCAGCCATATCTTATACTTACACGACAAGAAGAAGAACTATTTTGTATGCATTAGGTACTTTCATACAGGTAAAGTACAATAAACCAGCATATCAAGCTACATATTGACGTATCTTGGTCCGTTGCACTGGAGACGATTTTCGAACAAAAGTGTGTAGTCCGATGTGCTATTGTGTACTAGACGGTAAGACGAGAATTAAATTATATTAATAAAATAGGGTCCCCGCGACAAGGTACCCAAGATGCTGGCAGCGTTCCCCCTTTGTATGGTAATGCTAATGCGTAATACGTAACTAGGTACTAATATATAGGAAGTGTAGTCTAAACTTTAAAAAAGTGAAACATAAAAGTAGATAATAACCGCTAGTAGCAGTAGGCAGTTCTTCCTTAGCAGTTCGTCTAAGGAAGAACTGCCACCTTGCCTATTTCTACCGCCATACAGTAATGTCAGCATTACTGTGTTCCGGTTTTGAAGCGTAAAGGTACTGGTGAAATTACAGGCACATGGGTCTTCTCAACTTATGCCTCAGGATGACTGGCGCAGTGGCAGTGCCCATCAGATATTTGCGACTTAAAGCTCTGAGTGGCATTGTAACTGTTATGGACAGGCGTGTAGCTTACCGTCAGGCGCACGACTTGTTTGTCCCGTCATTTGATAGTATAAAGAAAAAAAAACACCTCTTGTGTATCATATTTTGGTAAAATTTTAATTAGCAATTACGTTACTTCTGTATGCAATCGATATGACAAGAAAATAAAATTTATATTTATTTATTTTTATAATTTTGTTGTATCAGTTCCGTAGACTTTATTTCTTCACCACAGCTAGGGTTGGCTGGAAGAGATCTCTTTTAGAGTTAAGCTCTCCTTTCATATATGGCCTTTTAACTTGTATTTTAATATATGTTCTCTGTGCAATAAAGAATTAAGAATATAAAATTAATAAATAATTAGTTTGTTATAATTATTAATACAAAAATCGAACACTCAGAAAAAATCCTTCGATCCGGCCGGATTCGAACCGACGTCTTCTAGCTTACCGTGCCAGACGCTATACCAACTCAGCCACGGAACGAACCAGCGGACCTCACGAATTTTTCTATGTGCTTGCGTCGTGTCTTTGTATTTGGTTTTTCAACGACTTTTTAGTCGTAGCGCCATCTATGAGAAATCTATGAAAGATTTATCACCCAGTTAGTACCTTTACAGCTACCAGTCTTGGCGAGAGATGTCGCTATTCGGATCGAAAGATTTTTTACTGAGTGTTCGATCTTTGTATTAATAATTATAACAAACTAGTGGAGTAATTTCACAAAAAATAATTGAATATCAATTCAATAAAAATTTATAATAAATAACTCTTTTATACGATTGGACGCTAGTTACAGCCGTAAAAATCCCGGAAAAAGTATGTTAGCTATGACAGTCAGTTAAAGAGCAACGAGGGAGAAAGGTCCAAAATATCAGTATTCGTTATACAATTATCCAATGACATTTTGTCGCTTACAGGGAACAATAGTTTTTCTTTTGTTTTCATTCTTTAAGGCATGTATTTAAATGAGCATTTTAAATTTGCAAAAGCAGCTGGCAAAAAATCTAAACTGTGATCTTTTTTTAATTATTGATCCTATTTCTCTAAGACATAAAATAAATTGAATCAATGGATGTTTTAATCTGTTCTGAGCTTCGCAAACAATGTTTGATTTGTATAAATTTATTTAAAAGCATTAAGTAAACATAAAATTTGGATACTTACTTTTTATAATTCGATTTACTAAAACTTTTTTATTTTCATTTGTATACTAATATTATATTAATTATAATATAATGTGACCATCACATTATTCTTAATCTCCCTACCATTTTCACATCGGAATAATAAGGACACATGTTATGAAAGCGTATCGAGTTCGTTTACATAAATAACAAAAAGTAAACGTCCTATTACGCTACCCTGTGGAATTGACCAGTTTCTACTTCTTATGTTTGACTGTATTTGTTCTAATTCTCGGGTTTGAATATTATAATGTTAAATTTCAACGTATTATTTCCTGTTTCTCAAATAAGATTTTAGCCAACTATGTGCCTTTCCGCGTATGCCTATGTTGTATAGTTTAGATCATAGAATATCATGTGAAATCCTGTCGTAAGCCTTCGTCATATCAAGAATCTACTGAACTGAGGGCGCAACGAAGATTTGATCTATATGAAAAAAAAGGATCAAATATTATTTTTGAATACCAAATATTAATTTAGTATGCTTAAATATAATAATAGTGTTACCTTGAATGCAGTTCATTTATAATTTATCTGTAGATCATCTAATATAGACGGAACATTTAATATATACCTGTACTGTATTAAACATTAAAAAAGATATAGTTTATTCAAAAAAGTGCACATTTACAATAAATAGATCAATTATATATTTGAGGATCAAATAATATAATAATAATAATAATAAAGCTTTATTGACCAAATAGGGTTACATTAATTTGCATTTACACTATTTAACTATGTTACATAACTTTTTTCTACCAACAATTGCATTAAGCATATACTTGTATAGCAGAGACCTAGTATATTATGTCCAGTAACTTACATTTATTTTTACAGTTAAGTAGGTTCAAGGGGTTTAAAAAATAAGTGTTTACATTAAAATTTATAAATCTCCTCATGCTTTAATTATATTAATAATAATATACTTAAATTAATTTCAAACGAGATTCACTCGTGTCGATGTGTGTGTAGGTGTGTGTATTGTCCCATTTTTGAACCTTAAGTTTAAAATATAAAAAAGCCACTAATAACAAAACTAAATAGACAGCCGTGGTAGCCCTAATGGTTTGGCCTACCGTATCCCAAGCAGTCCACGATCACGAGGTTTCGATCCGGGCTTGCACCTCTGAGTTTTCGGTATTTATGTGCTAAATTTAATTTGAAATTTATTATGGCTTTTCGGTGAATGTAATCTTCGTGAGGAAATCTGCGCATGTCTGCAAAGCAATTTAGTGATGTATGTAAAGTTCCCAATACGCATTGATACCACGTGGGAACTACAACCTAAGCCCTCTCTTTGTGAGATGAGTCAAAGAGAGGGCCTTTGTGAGATGAGGCCTGTGCCCAGCAGTGGGACTATACATAGCCTAACTATTATTTGATCATTTATAATATTAACAATTTTCAAATGATTTTTGATTCTCAAAGACATCAAGGGAGCGCTAAGTAAACAAAATGGAGAGTAAAATTCATCGAGTATATAACCAGAAATAAAGACAAAATCCCTGGCAACTCATTAGGCAAATGGGCCTTATATCACTTTTAAATATCAACTCTCGTTTGCGCTGATATCACAAATTCGAAAGCTGAAATAGTACAGCGCCAACAACTGACCTGTGTGTACGTCTCCGTATATTCCAAAAATATTCATATTCAAATATCAAAAGTATTTATTGCAATAAACATAATATCTCTAACAATTGAGGGCTATTCCATTCGGTGGTGTGGGAAAAACAGCAAAACATCTAATTACAAAAGAAACGGAATCACATTTCTTCGGTAATTAAATATTAAATAATGTAATTTTTCAATTTTCGTCCAATTATTATAGCAAAGCATTAGCAAAATTCAATACAGAAAAGCTCAAATTAAACTGGTCGTTTTGAAGTGAAATAAATGACAACACCCGTCAATTGTTTCGAATTCGGGCTGGCCAATCGGAGCACAGTTGTCATCGTAATGATATGGCAGAATAGTTTTCAAACAAATTAATAACATTTCGTCTCTATTTCTGGTATATATAGTATACTCGATGGTTAAATTAAACAAAATAGGTAGTCGCTACCTAAATAGGTAGCTAAACTATAATACCAAATCATTAAATAGGTGTCAATTTCATCTATGATATTATAAGGTGAAAGGACTTGTTGTAATGCTCTTGAATTTTTTATTGTTTAGTGTTAAAAATATTTTTTTTTGTGATACCAAGTAACAGGACGAACAAGTTGTGCGCCTGGTGTTAAGCGACACGCCTGTCCATAACAGTTGCAATGCCACTCAGAGCTTTAAATCGCAAGGATCTGAAGGGCACTGCCACTGCGCCCGACACCCGGAGACATATAATAAATTGATCCCATGTGCTTGTAATTTCACCGGCACCCTTAGGTACCCTTCAAAACCGAAACACTAATCCTCACATTACATCTCGGCGGCAGAAATTGGAAAATGGCAGGACTTTCCTGTACGAACTTTGTTACAAGGAGCTCTACTGCTACTAACTTCATTTCCAATATTTCGATATTACGGATATTACGGACCGGTTACAAGCTCCATGTGCAATGAACCCTTGATCATAGAGCTTGTAATCGTTCCGACATGTGGGGGAAAATAAAAACAAATTATACAGTGTTTAAAAACCTGTAATTACACACATAAATTCACACATAAACGAACACAGAGATTTTTTAAAACTATTGATTTGTTGATATGCGTGTTCATGTTGAGGTCAGCCCTCACAAATACTCTATCAGGGGGTCCATTCAGTACCTTGCGATACCTCAGTTGTCGATCAATTCGATTTGATATCGTAGGATTTCTTTTCATTTTTATTCACAACACCCGACTCGAACGTCAAACTGCCGTATTCGAAACCGAACCGAAATGACGTCACATTCGTACGATTACTCGATCGGCTAAGGTTACAAAAGTCATCAGAACACAGTTATCGAATGAAAGTTACCGAACGCCCTCTTATTTACAAAGCTAGAATGTAATATGGAAATCTCTTATTATTTGAAATAAAGTCTGAATTTTATTCTCTTCTTCTTCTTCCTGTCCTTATCCCACGCTAGGTGAGGTTTTCATTCTTCGTAATATAATCTTTTTCACCGACTAATTCCGTAAACGCTGTTGGATTACGATAACGTATCCCAATCCGAATCAAACGATTCGGTTAAAATATCGAAGAGTTCTGAATCGCGGTCCAGTTACGCAAGCCATCCGAAGACGAAATCATGCAATTTTGATATAATACCTAAAGATTCATCCTCCCCCTCCAACAAGAGGTTGTAAACCGACTCTGTTGTTGGTATTATCGGAGTTGGTGTCGGCCACGTAGGCCAACCTTCGTTCCACCATTCGCTCATATTATCGTACACACTTGTTTGATTCATGAGCGTCTCGTTATTTAGAAAAGTACATAATCTACAGACTTCTGCAGTGAACCGATCCTCACCAGAGAAGTGAAAACTGTAATGATCATGCCATTTAAAGTACTCGTAGTACTTAGATTTAACCTTTATGATATCATTCATTTTTTTAGCCATTTCGTCCGGTTCTAAAATAGTTGCATCCAAGTAAATGTCTTGTGGCATGAATCTGCAAAGAAATAACTTCAATTAATCACTTTCGCAACAACAAACATTTAAAAAATTCGTGATTTGACCACTACAGTCATTATGGGTTGCTGCTGAGGACTACAAAGTAATGGTTAATAAAACTCAAATGAAATAAATTAAGCTCATTTCATATTGTACGTAGTGCACGTCGATGATGTATTTAAATAGAAAACTCATTCCAATATACATTAAAAAAAAAAATAATATATAAATATTATCTATTTAATATAGATTCGGAAATACGTTCCCTACATTCAGTTTAGAAAATTTAAGCTTAAATTTTTTTTACTAAACACAATATGGATTCACGTTATGTGGAGCCACTGATTGCTTTTTATAAACGCTAGCGATGGCGATGCGTTATTTTTGTTTTTAATACAATAAAAGTCTATTTTCACGACAGTACAGACAACGTTAAATGCATACCTGCTATAGTTAGCACTCCCATATACTACTGGCACTGCGTAGTGTTCCAAGGCATTCAAAACCTTTTCAGTCACATAGTCTTCACCAAATGAATTCTCAAAGGCTAAATAAAAATAATAATCCGTTTCTATTAAAGCGTAACAAACATCCATCATTTCACCTTTAGGACACGGAATACTACCACATTTCCCAAAAATATCCAAATGATGTCCGTATTTTTTCAAGTATCGATTTAGACGTCGCGCATACGAACGACGGAAAGGTGTTTCGCAGTGGGATACAATCCAAGCTGCAGCAATACTCTTATTCTGCAGTTTATTTTTTACGTAACCATTTGTTTCATTCATTTCGCTCAATTTCATCCATTGCATGTCAATTTTAGGCCCAATTATTTCATCGTGATGATCCTTTACTACAACACTAGGAATCGTAACATTGGATGAGAGTTTGTAGGTGAAGGTGTAGTTAAAAAATCTAATGAAATCTTCAGGTAGTGGATGGTACGCTGCGGGTTCTACGCCGTACATAAAGTATTTCTGTTTTTGCGATCGATTGGAAGGTAATATCATACCCTTTTCTAAGTTGACTACGTTAAACATTATTACATCAAAGTCCGTTATGCTTCTAAAATAGCTATGGTCTGCGGTTAAGAAACAGTTTCTAAAAATGCATTTCATAAAGGCTTTTTGACCCATATCGATAAAATTAAACGGCTCATAATTGCTAGGTGTCCAAAGAAGAATGTAAATTAGTCCATCTCTCTTTTCATATCCAGTAATATGTAAAATATTGAACACTGCGAGTACTATAACAAGTAATTCTCTACGTTTTCCGTTTTCTTCTTTTGTCCCATACATTTTTGACAACTTTCTGTGGTTGATCAAAGAACGGTGAAAAATATTTTTAATCCGTGTAACGGATGCCAATATAACGTAGGCTATTCAGTTACTCTCTTTCGTTATATTTATTACGAACATTATTTTCGTGGCTGCAAATTTTAACATATTTTTTATTCACAGATTACTTTTTATTTTTGTTTCCATTATATTATTACGTTAATTAGTATGCACAATTTCAAATGCGGCTCCAAATTACAACTCTATCAATAGATGAGTATTAAAACAAAAAAAACAAATGAAAACAATAACCTCAAATTTTAATGGAAACAAAAAGTACTACATAGCAGTCACAAATGTACGGCCCGTTTAGGAGAAATTTAAAATATGTATATTGTGTTTTGTCGGCTGACTGTGTGCCGCAAAATGGTAATTTTTTATACACAACATATTTGAAGGTATTCACATTTTGAATTGACATTCTATACAGCATTTGCATCCAAATCAGTAACAAAAACATATGTAGATTATTATAATCTACATGTCACATATGTATTATTCGTAATTCACACTAGATAACTTTTAGTTAATTTCATTTTAGTGAAGTTAACAAAACTATTCTGCTGTATCAATCAATACTTTAATTTATGAAAAAGAAGTGATTGAAATAACGTTTGGGTTTCTTTATATATACTCATGATTTAAATTTTTTTTAATTTCGTGTGTATGCTTAGATAACTTCTATTACGACTCACAATGACGTACCCTTAAGCATTTATGCATTTTTTTTGTGAAAATACGTTTAGAACGAAGTTACTACAACACACCACTGTGATGAGTAGGTTTAATTTCTCCTTTTACGAGTACTTCCCTTATCTTGTTTAAGATACTTTTACTTTTATCAAAGAATTCCACTCCCGATGTAGTTCATGTCTCTTACACATATTAGGTAACCCACATAGGACGTCGCCATCGATCAGAAAAAATATTTTTGTATCAACTATAAAACTTTAAATGAAAGCCGATAGAGATATTTAGTTCCTATAACAAAGTTTTTGTTGTCAACCTATGTTGTCACTGCAACAACATTTCATGACACAAATATATCCTGGTAGCTGTTCCCACAAGAACTTATAGATAATCAAAATGCGGATGTTATAATAAGCAACGTTTGAGGGTGGATAAAATGGGTCAATGCCATCTAGTGGATTTTTGTGGAACTGTAAGATTTGCATAGATGGTTCAATGTTACTATTTGATTTATTTTTCCATTGCTAGAGCCCCGAAAACCAGAATAAAGAGATAGCAAGTACATTGTTTAATTTTATCGTATCAATATTGTCCTGTTGCAATAACAATTTATTGTCAGCCATTTTCTTCCGAATGAATAGCCAACAATTATAATTTTCACAAAACACAAATTTCTACTATTGTAGTCTTAATCATTAATTACTCCACTCCCAAGATAATCAACATTCCGTTTTATTTAAAAGTTAAATTTGGCCACTAGTTGTAGGTACATAATATATATAATTCTAATGCATTTTCTACGTAATGGCTGTTCCGTGTCTGCATGTAGGTACACTTAACTATTTTTAGGGCTAACTATAGTAACGCCTTAGTAATTGTGTTTGTTTGCATTTGCTAGTTGGTTCGACCTTCTCTTATGGGTTTAGGTTAAGTTAGTATATCACAAAGCTGCACGAGCCAAACGAGCGCAGCGAGCGTGTCGCAGCTGCGCGCGGCCGACGAGCACCAGAACAAATTTAGGTTAGGTTTATAGATGTAATTAAATATTCTGCTTAAAATTTAAATAAATATATATTACATACACATAATTACACACAAAGCACTCAAAGCTATACAAAAACAATTATATTTTGCTATTGGACATTTTAACGAAATAAAAAACAAATCTTATCAACATAATATAGGGCACTTACAACTATTCGTAAATCGAAATATTGCGTTTTATAATTTAATACATTATATTGGTAGTACTTATACCTTTTGTTCATTAGGTCACCTAATCATTATACCTAATGTTTGTTATACTGAAAGTTTATTATACACATTGATACAATTTTCATTTGTAGTTAAAGTCTGCTTTGGCTAATTTATATCCAATTTTTAGTAAAAAGCTTTAGAGTTTCTCGCAATATTATTACACGCTACAGTTTGCCTGAACATGGAGCGTGTAACCGTTCCCAGGTATAAGTAAAATAAAAAAATCATACCGTGGTCAGAAACCTGTAATTAGTGACAATCTACCGAATAACTATGAAAATCTTACAATACCTAACCTATGTTTTATTAACAAAATTACAGACACGTTCTTACACATAGACTTTTTAAAGTGTTGGTTGTGTTGATTGATATGCTCGTTTTCGTCCTTGCTATTCTTGTCCATTTTGAGATCTACCTTCGCAAATGCTCAAACTATTTACTCAGCCATCCGAAGATAAAATCGTGCAATTTTGATGTGAAACTGGTGGGTTCCTCCTCCAATAAGAGATTGTAAACATGCTCTGATGTTGGTTCTGTCGGAGCATATGTTGGCCTTGTCGGCCATGTAGGCCAATCTTCGTTCCACCATTCGCTCATATCATCGTACACACTTGTTTGATTCATGAGCGTCTCGTTATTTAGAAAAGTACATAATCTACAGACTTCTGCACTGAAGCGATCCTCACCAGAGAAGTGAAAACTGTAATGATCATGCCATTTAAAGTACTCATAGTACTTAGATTTAACCTTTATGATATCATTCATTTTTTTAGCCATTTCGTCCGGTTCTAAAATATTTGCATCCAAGTAAATGTCTTGTGGCATGAATCTGTAAAGAAGTAACTTCACTTAATCACTTTTGCAACAATAAATATGAAAATTTATTTATTTAACACATAATAAAATAAAAAAGAATACAAATAAAAAACAAAAACGACCATGTCGAGTAGTTCTATACATATCTCAGCTGCGGAGAAATAAATAACAAACGCGCACACTTCTGAACAATTATTTCTGATTGAGACTCTACCCGCCTTGCAAGAGAACATATCTCATTTCTATATTTTCGACAAGGCATATTTAAACCATATTTGACCCCTCAACGTGATTACAATGCTGTTGCCACTGCTACTCGACTCATTGCTCCACAACCACATTCCAGGCAACCAACGAAGGGGAACAAAAAACGGAAACTCATCTCTGGAGTTGTGTCGTCAGTCACCACCGAGACGGTAGACCAGTGCAACGAGGACGGTTTCAAAAATGTGGGGAAGAAAAAGAAGTACACCAGCCGTAATCTTAGTGGCACCGCCCCGACTGTCCCCGATCATCTATTGCGTCCTGCGGTACTGACGACGTTGCTATACCTACGTGACACGACTTCATTACTCCACAAAGTCTGCGGATATTGTGGAGTATATACGGTTGAAAGCCAATGCTGCCCTGAGAGTTGAGCAGTTGGAGTCCGGCCACAATGTGAATTTTAATTCATTTGTAGTGAGAGTACCAACTCAACACCTGTCGACCTTCATGAAGGAGGACTTTTTACCTAAAGGTGCCATGTTACGGCGTTTCCGAGGACGGCTACCGTACACCCAGGTTGAGTCACACGTCGCGGTCCATAGGCGTAAATAAATAATGTTTTATTATATATGTTAGTCGATAAGGTATGTATTTATCTAAGCACAAGTTAAAAAACCGTTCCAGGGCACTGAATTAAGCCAATGACTACTTTTATAATTATAATTTTGTACAGTATCGACACTCCACACCACGATTTAACAGGGAACTCAAACAAGTACGTGTGGGATTGTAGGAAGATTCAATTTTGGACGGGCACGACATGTGGCACGCTCGATATAACCAATAACCAATAAAATAAAATAAATTGGTTCCAACAGTGTATTAAAAACATTTTTAGATAAGAATTATGTATTTTCTGTAAGTTAGTATTTCTTTCGGGAGGTTAATATATTATTCAGAAGTAGTAAACTTGTAATTTAAACAAGCTCTTGATTGTTATAATTATTAATACAAAGATCGAACACTCAAAGTGTTGTTGTGTGTTCGATCTTTGTATTAATAATTATAACAAACTAGTGGAGTAATTTCACAAAAAATAATTGAATATCAATTCAATAAAAATTTAATTAAAGCTCTTGATTGTTTGATTTTTGTATGATACCAAGTGACAAGACGAACAAGTCGTTCACCTGGTGGTAAGCGACACGCCTGTTCGTAGCAGTTGCAATGCCAGTAAGATCTTGAAATCGCATAGATCTGAGAGGCACTGCCACCGCACCTGACACACTGAGACATGAGTTGACAAGTGCCTGTAGTTTCAACAGCGCCCCTACCCTTCAAAACCGGAACGCTATAATGTTCACGTTACTATTTAGCGACTGAAATAATTAAGACGAACTCTCTCACAACCAGCTCTAAATCTTTTGTCGGTTAATTTTATGTTTATTTTTCAGTAATTAAATAATTCTAAGCGAAGTTAGTATTACAGTTACATTCAGTTTGCTGTAATTTCATTGATTTATCGGAACCATTATTAATCTTAAATAAAAAAGGTTACTTTTTTTTAAATACAATGAAATTGTACTCCCACGAGTGTATAAAGTGACAATGTCACAAGCGTACCTGCTATAGTTAGCACTCCCAAATACTACTGGCACCGCGTAGTGTTCCAAGGCATTCAAAACCTTTTCAGTAACATAGTCTTCACCGAATGAATTCTCAAAGGCTAAATAAAAATAATAATCTGATTCTATTAATGCATAACAAACATCCATCATTTCACCTTTAGGACACGGAATACTACCACATTTCCCAAAAATATCCAAATGATGTCCGTATTTGTCCAAAGATCGATTCAGATGTCGCGCGTACGAACGACGGAAAGGTGTTTCGCAATGGGATACGATCCATGCCGCAGCAAAACGCTTGTTCTGCAGTTTATTTTTCACGTAATCACTTGTTTCGTTCATTTCGCTCAATTTCATCCATTGCATATCAACTTTGGGCCCAATTATGTCATTGTGATGATCCTTCACTACAATACTAGGAATAGTAACATTGGATGAGAGTTTGTAGGTGAAGGTGTAGTTAAAAAATCTACTGAAATCTTTAGGTACTGGATGGTACGCGGCGGGTTCTACGCCGTACATAAAGTATTTCTGGTTTTGAGACCGATTGGAAGGTAATGCCATACCCTTTTCAAGGTTGACAACGTTAAACATTATCACATCAAAATCCGTTACGCTTCTAAAATAGCTATGGTTTCCGGTTAAGAAACAGTTTTTAAAAATACAATTCGTAAAGGCTTTTTGACCCATATCGATAAAATTAAACGGCTCGAAATTCCTAGGTGTCCAAAGAAGAATGTAAATTAGTCCATCTTTCTTTCCATATCCAGGAACATGAAATATATTCAGCACTACAAGCAGTGTAATAAGTGATTTCTTACGTCTTCTGTGTACTTCTCTCGTCCCAAACATTTTTGGCGACTATCAGCGGTCGATCTCAAATCGGTGTAAAATGTGTTTAATCCATATGTATATCCATTTCTGTGAGTCTTATCGTAGGGTAGAATAGTCGACAGAATGGATGCAAATGGATGCCAATATAACATAGGCTATTTAGTTACTTTTTTTCATTCAATTTATAATAAACGTTTTTTTCGTGACTGCACCGTTTAATTATTTTATTTACACAATATTTTTGTTTTTATTATATTATATTAGTTACCTTGTTTAGTTAGTTAATAAGCACGATATAAAATGTGGCTCTAAATTACTACTGCATCAATGATGCGTATTTAAACAAAATAACAAAAGAAAACAATAGCAACAATTTTTAACAAAAAGTACCCATAATTGTATGTTCTGATTTTGAGAAAATTAAAAAATTTATATTGTGTCTGTCGGACTGACTGTATGCTTAAGTAAAATTGACATAATATATGCATTATATAATTGTAGTGCCACAAGTACTTAGATATTCACATTTAAAATTTACACTCTACAGTTTATTTGCATCCAAATCAGTAACTTAAAAGATTATATAATCTATATATCAATAGAATTTTTGTCCTGCAGAAACGTGCAGTTAGGGCAATTTACAAACTGGGCCCCAAAATATCTTTGAGAGATAAGTTTAAGGAAATTAACATTCTTACACTAGCCTCACAGTACATTTATGAAAATGTAATTTATGTTAAAAGGAATAGTAATTTATTTATGAAAAATAGTGACAGACATAACATTAATACGAGGAATAGAAATAAACTAGCTTTTCTTGATAATCGTCTTCACAAAGTCAAAAAATCATTTAAGGGGCAATGTGTATACATTCTTCTATATTTGCTTCTATAACAAGATTCCGGTTGATATACAAAATTTGCCTTTCACGAGGTTTAAAAGTATAGTGAAACAAAAACTTTATACTAAAGGTTATTAAAGGTTATATACAACTTCTGCGTACTTGGATGACAAAAATCCGTGGTAGTAACCCGTTTAGCTCATGGAGGTAGTCTCGATCTCTGATGTTTCAAATAAAAAAAAAAATATTGTAAATGTTATTTACAAAGAGCAACCCCTAGAGTTTCTTGCTCATTCTTCTCAGCGGAATTTGCCTTACGAATGAGCGGTAGAGTTTAACCATTGTGACGATTTCAAGTGTAATAATGCTTACCTATGAAATAAAGATTATTTTGAATTTGAATTTGAATATAAACTCTTTAGCAAAAAAGTCATCTTTTTTATTTTTTCTTGTCTGATTGAATTGCAATACGAAAAAGGTTGTATTAATTTATATACGTTACTGGCTTCATAATTAAGTGACCTCATTTATAAAAACTTCCTTTCCAAATTCAACTTCAAAGCATAAAACCCGTCTAGAAGAAAAAATACTCTTCACTGCATAAAATAGCGGGAATTGTTTAAAGTTCATAATAATGTGAATTATGAACTCTACATCACTTTTAGATCATTCTTGATGAGTTGTTTCGTTTTACTGATGATTTCAAGTTATTGCGCCATTGCTAAACAGTCTATAAAATGGTTGATAAGACAATAATTCTTCTTCTTCCTCCAGTGCTTCTTTAATCCTGAAAGTTGGCCGTTAGCTTTTTGTATTCGTCGCTATCAGCAGCCAACCGGAACAATTGTTCAACGAAGAAAATGTCGGGAGTGAACTCCCAGATGTTCCGCAGCCACGATTCCTTCCTTCGCCCAGCGCGTCTCTTGCCCTACTTGTCCATCATTATCAGCGTGAATATGGAAGACAATAATAGTTAGCAAAATTATAGCGCTTCTTGAAGAAAAATTTTCATATATTATCTGTCCCAGAGGCTCAACATGAGTCGTTCGATCTTTATTGAAAAAATTTGCTGAAACCACTTTCCGTACATTAATTAATATGATTCTGAGGATACTAGTTATTAATAATCAAAATTTAACTGCAGGTGACAGTGAGATAGCTTATTTGCTTAGGTGTCCGTTTATTTTGCAAGTAAGTATATATCTAAGTCACACTTAGTTACTTTTGTCTCTATTAATTTTAGGGAGGTTAATAAACATATATTTCGCTGCTGCTTACTATGTCACGATTTTAATTCATATAAAACCCAAGTGCCTCGGGTTTTTGGGATCAGAGAGTAGCTTAATATAACATTTAGTTTATTTTTTCGTAACTCTTCTTCTTCGTACTTTGAAAAGTTTTAAAGAAATACCTTTTTCGCTTTCTCTACTCCAACAACTCTCAAATTAAGCGTATTCAATCATTGAGCAAACTATATTGTAAAACTGTACTTCTAGTTAATTTCGTACATTTTTTATGGTTTGACTGATTCATACGGGCCTTAGTCTCACTAGAATTAAAAATATTTTACGCGTGATATAATATAAAAAGCAAGGTTTTATACCTCGCCAATTAGTATCTGAAATCCAAACACCGAAGAACAATAGTTTATTGTCGGAAACTTAAATTTGGGAATACTATTATATGGCACCTGTCGTTACAGCATAATTATAGTAGCTAACATGGATATAAATAAAGACTAAACTTCGGGATTTCATGAAAACAATAAATACCGAGATACTAACTATATACCTGACAAGAAAGCTAGTTTTTTAAATCTTGTTGAGTTGAAACTTAAAAGGATTTCGATCGATAGGTTGAGATGTGGGAAATTAACAAGAAATCCAATCACTATTTTATTTATATTTACAATTCTATTATATTTTTCTTTACACAATCTGCTGTCACATACAATTGTACTCCTAAAATTTTAGATTCTTAACAACTAAAGATACTTGACACAGAAGAAAGAAAATGGAAATAGAAATTGTTTTCCTACGTCTTCTAGCTAGGTAAATTGCAAGACATAGGGTGCCGCGGAAAGTTAAACGTTGGTGGAATTAGTTGCCAACCACGGTCACCGAAGTTATCAAAGGGTGAAGTTCCTCAGCGAGTAATTTTGCGTAAGGCTTCCATGGACTGAAAGCTTCCACTGCAAAAGGCAGAAAGCTGTGCCGCTAAATGAAGTTGACGTGTAAACCTTTTCCGATTCTCGGTGCTCTGGCGGCAAAATCCGCGCCGCTCATGCTTGCGTGGACTTCGAAGTGGATCTACCCAGTTTCCAAGCACAAACGGTCACATCGCCAGAGCTTTTGTTGTCGTTGGAAGAGATGTCAACAAGCTGGAGGGTAGTCGAAGTATAACGTAATTCAGTACTAGACACTTGAGGTGCTATGCCGACCGACATTGTCAACATTAAATCATCATACGTGTATTGGTGTAGACAGACTGTTACTACGCCCAATCAGCTCTTAGCATCATTTCAATATCATGCTATCCAGGAGCCACAATGTTGAATTTGGAATTTAGTTTTAACGTAGTTACATGGATGCCAAAATGAGAATCGCTAGAACGAGTGGGTCACTGTGTTGACCGCCGACTGCTAAATGTGTGATTATTCGCTTGTAACTGTACTGTTAAATTGTACTATTATTTAATAAATTTATAGACGTATAGTGTAATGGATACATTCAAAGACATGCTTGTTTCTATACTATATCAATCAATCTGAAGACGGATCTAAAAAGTTTAATACGTCTGTTAAAATCTCTTCTGCTTTGTTTTGTTTATCAGCAGTCGGTGGGAATTCAGGCCATAATATATTCCACCAGGCAACTATACTATCCATAATACCCGTTTTGTTTTTACTCTTATTGAGAAAAGCACATAACTCACAGAACTCTCTGCTGAACTGATCTTCACCAGTAAAGTGAAAACTGTAATGGTCATGCCACCTAAAAAACTCATAGTATTTATCTTTATCGTTTATAATTTCAATCATTTTTTTCGCCAGCTCATCAGGTGTTAAATAATTGGCATTTAAGTAAATTCCTTCAGGCATAAATCTGTGAAATATAAAAGGTTATTTTTACGAACGAGTTACGATCTTTTATTCAACGGTATTTTGGTCAATCTTTTAAATTGGCAAAATTTAGAACTTGTCGTTGATTCGATATATTTATGTACTCAGCTTGAGTTACCTTATTCAAAAGTCTTGGTCTAGTCTGGTTCGTTGAGTTTGCAAAAAACTAACGAACGACATTACAAAAATGACAATTACACCACACCCAAATCATTAATATCTATTAAATTTTATGGCAAATTTCGTTTGAGTCGTACGTACCCATACCTTATATTGATACCTTAATTTTTCAATGAGGTACAGTCTATAGACAGTAGTTTACATCATTTTCTTTCATATTTATTTTATTACAATGGAAAACAAATTTTGATGTTATAAATCAATAACAACGATGTTTTCTGTAATACCTTTCGTGATATTACAACTGTAAGTATCTACAATGCTGTATTTTTCACCTTCACATGTAGAAGCTTTCAATTGGCATATAATGATCTTTTTGGAACTTCATCTAGCAAATATTGCACTAAGCTCCTTAAGTAATTAGCAAATCAACAAAAAGCTCCCTACACCTAATTTTGCTGAAATTAGTAGGCACTCTAATCAATGTGCCATTTTAATACAAAACAAAATTTCAGATATTTACAACAATACATTGTACATGCAGTTAGGAAGATACCTGTTAAAATCACCACCTCCAAACACTACGGGGACTGTATAGTGTTCCAATCCATTCAAAATCTTTTCAGTGACATAATCTTCACCGAACGAATTCTCAAACGCTAAATAAAAATAATAATCTGATTCTACCATAGCAAAACATTCCTCCTTATTTTCAGGAGAACAGGGAATAGTACCGCAATCTCCATAAATATCCAGTCTGTGTCCGTATTGAGCCAATTCTTTTTGCAATTCGGAGGCATAAAAAAATCGCCAAGGTGTATAAAGACAATGGGATACAATCCACGCTGCAGCCAAATGTTTGTTCTGCAGTTTATTTTTGACATACTGACTTGTTTCATTCATGTCACTCAACTTTATCCAATACATTTCAACCTTAGGCCCAATCACATTATTGTTTTGATCCTTTACTACTATATAAGGAATCGAAACATTTGATGAGAATTTAAATGTAAAAGTCATATTAAAAAATCCGTCCCACATATCAGCAATATTATGGAAACGCGCGGGTTCCATGGCATACATACAATATTTCTGTGTTGCAGATCTATTGGCAGGTAGTTCCAAGATACTCTCAGTTTCTATGCTAGCATAGCCAATTTGAACAGCGTTAAACATTATGACATCGTAATCAATTACATTTTGCAAATAATTACGGTTTTCGGTCAAGAAACAGTTGTTATAGGTACAATTCTCAAAAGCTTTCTGTTCCCTAGGAACGATGTCGAAAGGTTCCCAGTCCGAAGGAGTCCATACAAGAATGTAAATAAGTTCGTTCTTCTTCTCATTGTATCCGCTTGCATTCAATGTACTGAACACTATGAAAAATATAGCAACTAATATCCTAGTAAGTCTTGATTTAACCTTCCTTTCGAACATTTGGAAATTTGTTTTTTATTAACACTACTTGAACTCGTGGAATATTTTTTTCTAAGTTATACACACGTAAAAGTTTCTACATGTGGCTAAAAATAAATATCACATTCGTTATAAACATTTATTCCAAATTAACTATGAAACTATACTAAATTCTTTGAATAGGTAGATTTTTAATAACATTATTATAATGGCAGTCGGCGTCAATTATATTGAATTAATATTTTTGATTGTTATTGTAAAAAAAAAAAAAATTTTACGTATTGTGTAATTTTCTATTCAATTTACTTTTGGAAATAACTCTATGGAATTATTTATTGTAAGTGGTTGTTGAACTATTATTGGACTAAATATTACACGTTATATTGCACATTACCGTTGAGTTGACTGTTGTCTCCTCTATGCTGCCCTCAGCAATAACACAACCCCCTTTAATCGATTTTTATATCTTATTTAGTTTCAGTTTTATTGTTAAGGAAAATTAGCGTAAGTGACAATTTTTTTAGATGACAATAAAACTTTAGATGCCAATATTAAATTAAATAGGACTTTATTTATCAATCACACATAGATATATATATATAGAAAATCACGTGATACATGTACTAATAAACTATAAGCTATTCTGATTTCTATTTCAACTATATTGGTGAATAGGAAGAATCCTCAGCTTAGTGTTTTTCAGTCTCCGTCTGTGTCCTCTGTCGGACATTGTCGGAACATAATTTTGAACAAAAAGTCTACATCAAAACAAACATCGTTAATCTAACTTAAATCTAACGATTTATTTATTGGCTACGAGTGATAATATGTAAAGTGCATAGTTACACAATACAAGCACATCAAGCAAAAACAAACAAATCTAATCAGGACGACAAAGGCTACAAATACTATTACCAGACAACTACGGATTAATATTCCACAAACAGCATGACGACTTCTGTTGCAAAATAAGCCATTCCTTCCACTTACACTTCAAAGTATAAAAAGACTCAGCCACCTTCACCGGTGGTGGAGCGTCATTCTAACATTTAGAGGCGACGAAGCGACGAACCTGCCTCTGAATGATGTCAGATGTGGACGAATCCGTATTTCGATGCCTTAAGGCCCATTTAGATGGAGAGAGTTTATCGCACGCTTCGTGACGAAAAATCGTACGCGATTATCGTAAGCAACAATCGCCATATGATTATCGTATCATAACGTTTACATTCAGGCAAGAACTAAAATCTCGCCTACGATTATGTCATACGAGATTCGCAAGCAACTTAATCGCCTCCTCGACTGTTTACACGGAGAAATATGTGGTAAGGAGATTCTTGCTTATGAGTTTTCGACTTGTCTAAACACGATCTCGTATGACATATTTTCAAGTTCATACGATTATCGTACAAATCGGTTCGAACCGTTTTGAGTGCGAGAATTGCCATTCGAGTTCAGTGATTACTACGGTATTGCCTATGTATATATCAAAATGACGCAAAAATCATTCAAATTTGGAACTGCTGATAATATTAAGTTCATTGCATTGTATAGAAATATTTCTTTTTTCAGTTTGTATCTTACAAGTAGTTATTATTCCGGAGATGGCAAAACTTACAATTTAGATTAAAAGGTGTTAATTTAGATGCATTACTTTAGGAATAGGTAAAAGCCAGCGTGTGAATATGAAGGAAATGTGATGTGAAATCAACCCGCAAAATTTGTACATACATTCCTTTTTTTGCATTTCAGTAATTTTGTGCATTAAGGTACGAATTTGAGAAAGTAAGGCGACGATTTGTATCATTGGATATCGAATTTGTCAAGTGTCGCTCTTCCAAGGGGGCAGTATTACTAAACTATAGTCTAAAATTAATTAATTAATTTAATTTAAAACAGTGTCTTCAGTCGGTTTCACATAGTTTTTACACTTAAGATTGATTTTTAAGGGCCTTGTATTATTCAGTTTATCTAGAAACTAGTAGTTGGGTAGACCCAAGTAATTTGCAAATCAAGGTTCAATAAATACCTTGATAATTAGTTCCTGAAACCCAAGTGCTTCAAAATAGACAATCGTTATAAGAATAATTTATTTATGAAGAAAATACAAGATTTTATGATATTTACAGCAACTATAATATTCCAAGATTGTATGTCACACGCCAGCACATCAAGCTACACATTGACGTATCTTGTTCCGTTGCACTGGAGGCGATTTTCGAACAAAAATGTGTGGTCTGATGTGCCGTTGTCCGTACAAACGTTTTTTAATTTTGTTTGAAACTACCATAATCTGTTCTTATATAGGATTGTGATGGCGCTCCGGAGCTTCATTGTCAGAAGTTTAAAGTAGGTATGGGAGTACTGTATCTGATACGAATACATTAATAACACTCTTGGCATACATACAATATTTCTGTGTTGCTGATCTATTGGCAGGTAGTTCCAAGATACTCTCAGTTTCTATGCTAGCATAGCCAATTTGAACAGCGTTAAACATTACAACATTGGTTAATTTATATCTAATTCGCAGTAAACAACGGTATTCATTACGTGTTAACAACGTTTTAGAGCTTCTCCCTATACAATAATAATACTACAATTTGTGTTAAACTTCGGAATTTCATGAAAATAACTGAGTAGAGTCAGGTTGTGATGGTGAGGGAAATTAACAAGAAGTCCATTCACTATTTTATTAATTACTATTACTGAATGTTATTTAAAGAATTTGTACAATTATTCATCAAATTCCTACTAACACATTCTGCTTTTATACATTCAGTGAATACGAAGATTAATTCTTTTCAATTTACACTTAAATTTTAATTTATTGACAATTAATATTTTACATGGCGTTAAATAAATCCATTAAAGAAACTTAACGTAGCTAGCACAATAAAATAATGTTTGGTTGATTAGCGTGCGTGCGATACGTCCGTTCACACCGATATCTAGCGTGTCGTAACGGCGGGAGCGAGCGAGTCTCAACGCACCTCAATTTCTATATACTACATCTACTTTTAACTATTCTTTATATTTCACCGGAGGCTTTAACGACGTGGACTGAAAGTTCGCTTGAGGCACCCAGGGTATCCGCTAAAACACAAAAGTCGCAATGCTGTGGCACTAGTTGACGTTGGTGCATTTAAATTGTTTCTGGTTCCCAGCTTCTCTACCGGCAAAATCTTGCGTGAACTTGGCAGAATGTCACAGTGTTCGTAGAGGTCGCATCCCATTCTAGATGTTTATCCAGTTACCCTAAACCCACAATGGTCAATTGGCTTGAAGATAGCCGGAGGATAATGTTATTCAGTGTTGGATGTCAAGATATCCAACCAGCAGCACTTCGAAGGACAAGGGGCCATGCTGGCCGAAATTATCAACAGTATCTGCTTATATATGTCACTGACTATTATTACTGCCTTCAGAGGAAAAAGCATCTCCATTCAATATTTCGCTATCCAGGTACCTTATAATAAATTTGAATTTGAATTTTGACATAGTTGATGTATGGCCAAAGTGAAAAACACCAGACCGAATGGGTCACTGTTGACAATGGCCCACTAAATCTAGGAGAATGTTTGATTATTCGTTTGTTTTAAATTGTACCATTTATTAGAAAATTATAGCAGCTTAGTAGAGAGTGGGTGCATTGAAAGACATTATATTTGTAGTTTCCAATCAATCTGAAGACGGATCCAAAAAATTTAATACGTCTGTAAAAATCTCTTCTGCTTTATTTTGTTTTTCAACCTCCAGTGGATAAAGAGGCCATAATACATTCCACCAGGCAGCAATACTATCAATAATGCCCGTTTTGTTTTTACTCTTATTAAGAAAAGCACATAACTCACAGAATTCTCTGCTGTAGTTGTCCTCACCCGTAAAGTGAAAATTGTAATGGTCATGCCACCTAAAAAACTCATAGTATCTATTTTTATCGTTTATAATTTCAATCATTTGTTTCGCCAGTTCGTCAGGTGTCACATAATTGGCATTTAAGTAAATTCCTTCAGGCATGAATCTGTGAAGTATGAAAGGATATTAAAACATTTAAAACGATACCTCAATGGCATTTTGACCGATCATTTAAATTGCAATTGAACTTGCGTTGATTCGATGTCTTTCTGTACTCAGCTAATACGGCTGCTTGATTTACCTGGCTCAACACTCTTGGCATGGTCTAGCTGTTGAAGCTTTTAATTTTATTAGAGTTTATAAAATATTTACACTTTAGGGAAATATAAAATTGATAATTCATTATTTCCACCTCGCCCGACGCAAAAGCATCTATTAATTTCTAAGCTAAATTTGTAAACCGGAGCTGAGAAAATGGTTTCAAAAGTAAATCTTAGCGGAAATTGGAGCGGATGCGGAAGCGGAAGTGTAAATATTATAAAGATCTCAACGAAGTAGTCCAGTGCGGGTTTTAGAACCTGATTTTCATAATAGATGTAAAAAATACACATAACTGCTAAAAAAAACATGCGTCCCATCGCCAACATTGCAAAGTTCCGATTAAAGATCTGTAGCATCACTAGTAACAGTCTATTTAAAATTACATCTCGCAAATATTGCAGTTAAGCTCTCCAAATCAATCAAAAGCTCGCTACACTTAGTTTTATCAAAGCCGATAATTACTCGAGTGCAAATACATCATTTGAATAGATTTGTATAGATACCTGTTAAAATCACCTCCTCCAAACACTACGGGCACTGCAAAGTGTTCCAAACCATTTAACATCTTTTCAGTGACATAATCTTCACCGAATGAATTTTCAAACGATAAATAGAAATAATAATCTGATTCTACCAGAGCAAAACATTCTTCCTTACTTTCAGAAGAACAGGGAATAGTACCGCAATGTCCATAAATATCTAGTCTGTGTCCATACTGAGCCAATTCTTTTTGCAAATCGTGGGCATAAAAAAATCGCCAAGGTGTTAAATCGCAGTGGGATACGATCCACGCTGCAGCCAAGTGTTTGTTCTGCAGTTTACTTTTAACATATTGACTTGTTTCATTCATGTCGCTCAATTTCATCCAATACATATCAATCTTAGGCCCAATCACATTATTGTTTTGATCCCTTACTACTATGTAAGGAATCGAAACATTTGATGAGAATTTATACGTAAAAGTCATATTAAAAAACCCATTAAATATTTCAGAAATTTCATGGAAACGCGCGGGTTCAATAGCATACAGACAATATTTCTGTGTTTCAGATCGATTGGCAGGTAGCTCCAAGGCACCCTCACCGTCTACGCTTGCATAACCAACTTGAATAGCGTTAAACATTATGACATCGTAATCAATTACGTTTTGCAAATAATTCCGGTTTTCGGTCAAGAAACAGTTGTCGTAGGTACAATTCTCAAATGGTTTCCGCTCCCTAAGAACCTTGTCAAACGGTGCCCATATCGCAGGAGTCCATATAAGAATGTAAATAAGTTCTTTCTTCTTTTCATTATATCCGCTAACGTGCAATGTACTGATCACAATGGAAAATATAGCAACTAATATCCTAGTAAGTCTTGATTTCGCATTCGTTTCGAACATTTTGAAATTTGTTTTTTATTTGTTCTACTTGTGGAATATTTTAGCCAAATTATACACACGTAACAGTTTCTTCATTTGACCAAAATTAAATATCAAGTTGGACACAAACGTTTATACCAAATCGAGTAAAACTATGAGAAGTACAATGTATTGGTAAGTTTTTAAGAAAAGCAGTAGGCGTTAATTAAATTGTTATGATTGATATTTGTGATTATTAAAAAACAATATTTTAGGTATACTTAATGCAATTATCAATGCAATCCACTTTTGGAAATAACTCTACGGAATTTTGCGATTTCTAATACTGTGTTTGTACCTACAAGTCCATTATCTCTTGTAAGTGGTTGTTGGACAAATACTAGACGTTATATTGTATATTACCGTTAGTTTTATTGGTAGTGTTAAATTACGAATCTCTTTTATAACAATCAAGTCTTAATTTTTTTGTCGTATTTATCATGGCTATAAAGTTACCTGCTGATCGGTCATAAATAGGGAATGCAATCCAGATATTCTGGGATTTTCTTACAACAAACAATATGTCAATAACGTACCGAATTCCGCGCCCGTATCACAAAAATAACTCTGACACAAAAATAACAAAATAGCAGAGAATACACAAGAATATACAAAGTCACCTGAAAAGAAACAGCTTATTTTTATATTATAGTCCCGCAATGATGGCTGGCTGTAGGCCTGACGGCTATAGGTCCCACGCGGGCCTCTTGCGGACTGAGAACTTAATCATTAATAATGATGTCATTATTAATGATTAATGAAATATTATGCTTTGATGTGTGCAGGTTTCTTCACGATGTTTTCCTTCATCGAAAGGCTCATGGTAAATTTCAAATTTAATTTAGCACATAAATTCCGAAAATCGCAGCGATGCAAACCCGGATTCAAACCCACAGGCAAACGACAAGTAAAGGTAAATTATTTTATTGTCCGGTCTTAAAACTTTTATATTGAATGAAAAGTACACATCTCATTTTTTTAAACTTCATGCTGAGTGACGGGACGAACAAGTCGCGCGCCTGGTATTAAGCTACACTTTTTAAATCCCAAAAATCTGAGGGCGCACCCGTCTTCCTGGGAATAAGTGGACAAGTTTCATGTGCCTATAACTTCACCAGTACCCTTCAAAACCGGATTACAGTAATACTCAGATTACCGCCTGGCGGTAGAAATCTTCAAAAAATTTACTAAAAATTTAAGTTTTTAAAATTTAAAAAGTTACTTCGATATCTAATTATTTTTGTAAATTACCTTTTTCTGTATGTACCTATTTCAACGTACAAAGATATCGTCGATGTACCTATCATTTAATAATATATATATATATTAATACATATTAAAAGGATAAACTACATGAACCACATAAACATTGTTGTATTAGCGAGCACAATTTAACAATGATTTTCAGATGTTGTTGGAGCTGCCAGGCATACTTGCCTTTTTTGTCATTATGCGTAAAATCATTCTCACTGCGCGCCCAACCCAATACCAGGAAATCATTCACTCTCCTTTTATTAGGCAAGGCGATCATGCGTCATGTGATCATGTGTAAAAAACAACAACCTTATAATACATACATTACTTTAATTACTAAAATTAAGTTGTGATATTGACAACAGGTCTATGAAAGATTTCAGGCCACAATTCTAGCCTAGGGTACAAAGGAACTGCCAGAGGGAGTAGAGACTCTCGTTTTGATTGCAAACATCTGAGGAAAGAGACTTAGGGTCGTATTCTAGAACTCTACTCAACGCTCAAGTCAGGATTGCACTGGAAACACAAGCACTAGAAATACGACCCTAATGGCAGGGACTTGAGTATGATTTCGAGTGCTTTAAACCATACTCAAATCCTGACTTGAGCATTGAGTAGAGTTCTAGAATACGGCCCTTAATTGGTTAGGTTTTGACGCTTGCCACACGAAATGAACCTTTTTTCGATTCTGTATGTGGCAGTAATTCGGATATATCTACATCTATATATTTTTTTATGATATCAAGCGACACAGGATGGTGGTAAGCGACACGTCTATCTATAGAGCTTAAATCGCAAACATATGAGTATGCAGCCACTACACCCGTGACCCTGAGACGTGAAGTTGACAAGTACTACATGCCTGTAGATTCACCAGCACCCTTAGGCCTTATTCAGAGTGGCGGCGGGCGCAGGTGCGGGTACATCAACCCGCGCCCACGCCCACCTCTTGATTCGGTCCGCCCGTACTTTTCACAGCGCTTGGTCTAGCGTGTAGCGTATGTTTGTGATTTCGACATATAGATATTTACCAAAATAAACGACTCTTTTATGGGGAACTGTTACGTTTTTACAATAAGTTTCCGGAGTGTATATTAAGCTTATCATTTCCTAAGTTTAAAAACTACATTAAAATTTTTTTTTTTATTGAAAAGTCATATTACAAAATTTAAAACTACGTGTTAGATAAAGATGCATGGAAAGGCGACATGGCTCTAGATTCCACACAAATTCGATTCAAAGTGTATTATTCGCATTAATATATATATTATTAGCATTTAAGTTTATTTGAAAAGAGCAATCCCTAAAGTTTCGTGCTCGTTCTTCTAAGGGAAGTCAGCATAGTGAACGAGCAGTAGCTCAAATATGACGTTTTCAAGTGTAAATTTATTTTACCTATGGAATAAATTCTTTGATTTTGGCCCGCTCGTAGCGGCACTGTGAAAGAGAACACGCCAAGATCCGCGCGCCCGCACCCGCCGCCGCGCCTGCGCCTGCACTCTGAATGAGCCCTTACCTTTCAAAGCTGAAACGTAGTTCACATTATTGCTTGGCGGTATAAATAGTTATGGTCTCGTCGAACGGTCTCATAAGGAGTTCTATTATTGCTACTAGTTGTTTCTAACGATTATACCCAACCAAAGTTAATTTTATTCAATCATTATAAAACGCATAGATTATTTGCAAGAAAACAATAATAATAATAACGCATGCACTAATCACCCCGCGCTAGGGAAACCCTGTGTCGCGGGTGCCATGGACACACGCATAGACAACAACGAAGTACACCCAAACTCACGAGAGAAATAAATGTAAGGCTATACAAAAAATTTCTCCCAGGAATCGAACCTGGGACATCTGCGTGGCAGACCAGCATGATAATCGTTTGGCCACTGAGGCAGTAAAAGTAAAAGGCACGTATTACGTGAAAAGATTCTTCAGAGATAAAAGAACAGTGACGCGTGCGCATTTATTTATTCAATCGTCAATTCAAAAATTCAATCGGATGGATCGAGAAAATTTAACAAATTAGAAAAGAACTTCTCTGCACCGGATTGTTCTTCAAGAATTGGCCAAGCTGGTTGTATTTCATTCCACCATTGTGCAATATTATCATAAACGTTCGTTCGGTTCTCATTTTTATTGAGAAATGCACATAAATTACAGACTTCTCTATTAAAACGATCTTCAGCTGAAGAGTGGAAGCTATAATGTTCATGCCACTTGAAAAACTCATAGTATGTATTAATATCGTTTATAATCTCGATCATTTTTACAGCCATTTGATCCGGTGCTAATACATTAGCGTCCAAGTAAATTCCTTCAGGCATAAATCTGTAACATGGAACATTGATCGATCATTTAAACTTATTTTAAAACAACATTCAGCGGTAAAAATGTTAGGAATCTGCTTCAGTAATCCAATTTGCTATAGGTAAGGATTTTTTAATTCGTTAACTATTGTAAAAGCCACAAACTGTGAATAATATCAATGGAGTCAGTCAACTCTACTAAATCATAATAATAATAAAGAGCTTTATTTATCTTCATTGAAATAACAACAATTTAGCGTTAAGTAATATAATCTAACGTTACACATGTACATAAATAGGTAAGAGCCTCATCTGGAGCAGTTTTTCAGAATTTACCTTTTTGATGATACTAGCTACATTTTATATTAGTAATAATAGAACGCGTCCCGAGTAGCTCCAATAAAATTATCAGTAAAATATACACAACTGAAACTTATAACTATTATCATCATGTCAATTATATTTTAGTTCAGTCAAATCAATTATAGTTTTCCAAAGTGGTCCGCCCAATTGGGGGCGTTGATGCTGTCCAAAAGCGGTAGTACCCACCGCATAGAAAAAAAAAACTGAATTATCTATATAAATTACACTACACACATATATAATATTTTTCCATGTGATTGTGTGACGTTAATATAAAAAATTACATGTTTTCAATTTTTTTTTTTGTAGTGGTGGGCGTAGAATTTTTTTTATCTCGCCTAAGCCAAACAGTTTGGGAACCAATGTACTAAATTGAAAGAGTTTACAGTTATCAAATTTACAGATCATTTTATCATATTAATTTTATCTCTAAATAATAATTGAACTCATCTCGAGTTTACCATCGCCAATAATAGTATATACAATTTGTTTCGTCTTTTATAGTACTCGTGTATCATAATCTTAGAATACTTGGTAATATACCAATATAAATATTGAAATGAAACTTTTGCCTCTGAGATTTATGCTAGTTGTTCGATGCGGATATTAGGTATATTTTAGGCCTATTTGTCCTTCTTTAGTATTAGATGAACATAATTGTTCTATACCAGAAAAAAAACCACAGCTCAGTGTTAAAATATTGAAATTGTTTATTGATATTTCAGCTATGCATCATTAGGGTAAGTTTCGACAAGTCGAACGCTTTAACTAATTTTAACTGTTCTTAAAAGAGAGTTTTGTGCTGTATTTTTTTCTATTTAAAACGGATATTTGACCATTTGTCACTTAACCGCGTTTTAGTTAGTGGACGACAGTATACCAATTTCTACTACGTAAATTTATTATGATAATAATCATTTATTTCTGACTCTGAATCCATAGTGTTAGTAACAACTGGGAAAGTACATTTTAATATTTGTTAATGAGATTCCCCTGTAGAAAGGCTCGAGGCGCAGCTACCGGCTTGGTGCCGTGTGCAACTGCACCCAGCGTCTCACCATAGGAAAGTCCCATCTAGCGGCAAGGGTGCTAAGCAGCTTGATTTTGATTGCCTCTCCCGATCGGAAACTGCGTCTCTTCCGAGTCGAGGCGCATAATTGTGATTCACAACTGGCCGATTGGAAACTTTTGACATTTGTAATCGGAACAATAGTTAATTTAACTCACAAATTAGAAAGATATAGTAGGAATCAGGTTCATCTTCTCGCTCAGAAACCCATGCGATTTCGAGTCTACCCGATCCATCAATTTCGATTTAAATCAAAATCAGGCCCCAAGATGCCATTCGTGCTGCCTCGTAGCCGAGTCAGGAGTGATGCACAACGCTTTCGTATAACGGAATAAAAGCAATTCGTACGAGTGTCAGCAAACATAGTGGAGGCACTACAGTAACGCGGTAACCCAAATAGCATTCTTATATGTGACACGCCGTGCGCCGTGTGCACGCTGCGTAAAGTTGACCCACAGGCTACACGTATAGAAGGACTGGCAATATGCTTTGAAAAGTAAAACCTTAACCTGGTCGCTACTACGTGAAAACCTCCGTGCCAACATATTACACCGCACAGACAGCGCCCTGCGTTCCCGTTCTATATCTCAATTATCATTTATATCATCAGTGACCTTAGTGACTTAGATATTTAAACCGTTCCATTTTTTGTAAGGGAATATCAGCAAGTTTAACTGGAGGCACAACGGTATACGATTTAGTGACTGCCTTGAAAATCATAAGCTCGCTCTTTTTTGCGTTGTACCTAAGTCCATGGGTCTCTGCATATAACTCACATATACGCAACAATCTACGAATGGCACTAATTATAAACGCGCGTTAGGAAGGCGTACTCTGAATTGAATTGAAAGTACCTATAGATATTCATATAGACACTTCTGTATGAATATCGTAGATATTTAAGTAGGTACTAAACTAGAAACTCTGTCACAACGACTTCTACTGATATTAAACTCTTTTCTTCTGTACTACATAACACACCTGCTATAGTTAGCACCTCCAAAAACCACGGGCACTGCATAGTGCTCCAATCCATTCAAAATCTTTTCAGTGACATAGTCATCACCAAATGAATTCTCAAAGGCTAAATAAAAATAATAATCTGATTCTATTATAGCGAAACATTCATCTATCCTTTCATCTTTGGGACACTTGGCATTATCACCACATATCCCAAAAACATGCAGATTGTGTCCACGTTTACCCAATTCTTTTATCAAATCCTGAGCATACAAACGACGCCAAGGTGTTCGGCAGTGGGATACGATCCATGCTGCAGCGATTTGTTTGTTTTGCAATTTGTTTTTCACGTAATCACTTGTTTCATTCATTTCGCTCAATTTCATCCATTGCATGTTAGTTTTAGGCCCAATTACTTCATCATGTTGATCCTTTACTATCACACTAGGAATCGTAACATTGGATGAAAGTTTATACGTGAAGGTATAATTAAAAAACCCATTGAATTCTTCAGGTATTGAATGGAATCCCGCAGGTTCCACGCTGTACATAAAGTATTTCTGTTCTTGAGATCGATTGGCAGGCACCTCGATACCCTCTTCTAAGTTTACTGCGTTAAACATTATTACTTCAAAGTCCAATATGTTTCTAAAATGATTATGGTCTGCAGTCAAGAAGCAGTTTTTGAAAGTACAATTCATAAAAGCTTTCTGTCCCATATCGATAAAATTAAACGGTTCAAAATTTGCCGGTGTCCATATAAGAATGTAAATCAGTTCATCTTTCTCTTCATATCCAATAACATAAAACACATCGAACAATACGATTATTATAATTTTGGCTACTATTCGAATACTTTTTTCTTTTCTTCCGAGCATCTCTAGGCCACTGTAGCGTAATCCAAAAAACTGTGTAATGTTCTTAAACTGTAGCTATCTGTGCTAGTTTCTAAGCTCCTATGATATTCATCCTAAAGCAGACTCCCATTGGCGTCAACAAGTCCAACAATTTTAATTATAGCACCCTATTTATTCATTAATGGCATTAAATTCGCCATGTGTACTGTTTTGTGTACAAGTATAAATAAATAAATAAATTTATGTTATGCTACGTCAGAGCCACTTCAACAAAATTATATTAATTGATATACAGTTTTGATACCAGGTTTGTGCTCTTATTAAAAAACGTTTTTTTTTCTTGGCTTTTCGCGGTTAGCGTTATCTACGTATAGAAATAAATTTTCGCCGTTAAAATTTCTTTTTTACTATTCAGGTAATTCGCGGTTTGTATTTGTCCCACTACAAAATGAAGAAACTTACTAAATTACATTTTTTTATGACTATTTTCTTTGCACCACATACACACACCGTTATTTCTTTAAATGTTACAAATATTATTGTTGTTTCTACAGAGATTTCAATACAAATACTTGCATAAAAATAACAATTATGCTTCGTCGTATTTTTCGTTATCTAACGGTAACAAAAAACACAACAGACATCCTATACATAAGGAATCTGAAATAGTTTATATTGTCTATTGGATTTTTATGATACAAAGAAATGCCCTACTAAGTAAGAATTTATTTGTTGCTTTGTCTTTTCTAAAGTTATGACCGAAATGCCATTCATAAAGTATTTACTTGAGAAAGTAAATCAATTATAGTAGCAGTAGAGCTCCTCGTGAAAGAGTTCGTCCGGGGAAGTACTGCCACCTTACCTATTTCTGCCGGCAAGCAGCCATGCGAGCATTATTGCGTTCTGTTTTTAGAGGGTAAGGGTACTGATGAAATTTATTTATTTTTATTTTATTTTTTTTTATTTATTTCAAAACTTATAGACTAATTTCACATTGACAGTATTAAGGTTGCAATATTGCATTTAGGGCAGGACATCTGTATCTGAACTAGATAATCAAATTATCTGTATTCCAGATATCAGCGCTCTTCCGTGAATACAAGAACATGTGACTGATTTCAAAAATAACATTGTCTTCTAAAATAAGTCTAGGAACTTCGAGTTTAAATTTAAAGTTACTTATAATTTTAGATGTGAGTAGTGACCTCGCTGTGAGTAGAATGGAGATGATTGAATGTATGTGGGAGTGTGTGTTGGTTAAAAGAGAGAAAAAAGCTACTTACTGTATAAAACTTAATAAGTTCTCGGTTTCATCATAGGTCAGTTTATGGATATACTCTGCTACTCTATGTTTACATTCTCTTTTGTTTACTGAATGTATATCGATTGTTTTATTAATTTTATTAAATAGATGTGAACCTAAAAAGCAACAATATTTATTTACATATTTATGTTTAAATTTTGGTATGTCATTGTACGGTATAGCGTTACGTCGCCTGGATTTTTGAGATGTTTGTTAGTTTTTAAATTAGATTTTTGCCTAATGATTGTGAGTAATATAAACAGCTTACGCACCGACAAGATTTTACATGTCTGATATAGTAGCTGTGTGGGGGATCGAAAAGTGCTGACCTTGAGAATTGCTCGTTGTGCCATTTCTAGGGGCTTCATAATAGTTTTTGAAGCACCACCCCAGACAGTAATACAATATCCCAATATTGACTGAACAAGTGCCAGATATAACTGTGCAACATATATAACATTTTTAAATGTGTATATTAACGTTCTTAATCTTGAAGTTAGCATCTCTATGTGAGGTTGGAAAGAAAGGTTATTTATTTATAATTATGCCAAGAAATTTCAGGATCGAAGATTAAAACGCGAAATTATATGAATCTCGAACTACAATATGCGTATCGGCCCGTTTTAAGGAATCCCGAGTCAATCCAAACACGCCGCCTCAAATTGCCTATCCTCTTTGTGGCCGCCATATTTACAGAAACAAACTTCATGCTTACGCTGATGGCTTTGCCAAAGCCTTAATAAATTTAAAAAAAAACAAAGTTTAAAAGAAACGAAACACAACACACAGCTGAGCGAGAGTTGCTGGCTGCGCAACAGCGACATCTTTGTAAAGAGGCGCATAATTCTGAAGAGTGAAATGAAACGAATCCTTTTTCCCCGCCAATGGCTCTAGATTCATGTTTAAAACCTCCACCTCCACCAAATTCCTACATCAAATCAATAATCAAAAATAGTGTTTTCTTTTTTCAACGTTTTCCATAATCTTTTTAACATAAGTAATAGAATTAATTTAATGTTTTGGTAGCTATAAAAATTATATTATATTGCAACACAAAAACAAAATGTCACAGTAATAGTAGAAATTTTCTCTGAAAGGGTGAAGTTAAATTCGATTACAGCTGAATTTTTATCGAATATTTTTTCCAGTAAACATGGTTTTGCATCGCTTTCAATAAAATTCTGCTATGGTGTAGGTACTGTGAAAATGGTAGTTTTGCCGCCTAAATAGAAGTGTTACGATGTGTATTCGTTGTTTGATATCCTGACATCGAAGCAAAGCTGTATTTTTATATCGAGTGCAGTAGATTGCTTGCAAAATGTTTTCTAAATCGCTCACAAGTAAGGATACGTTTTTGGAGCAAACGAAAGCGGCTCGGGAAGAGAGGGCTCTGGAGAAAAAACGTGAACAATCGGCAGTAATAATCCAAGCTTCTATTAGAGGCTGGTTGGCTCGACTGAGATTCGTCAAGCATATACTGTAAGTGTTTAATATCAATTCGTGTTAGAAACACCTTAGAACACAGTCCTATACACTAGACTTGAAATGAAACCTGAGGCACTTTCATATTGCTATTTGCAAATATCATAATATGTACTTGGGAGTAGGTATGTATAATATGTGTTATTTATCGCTGTCGTGAGATTGTAAAGTGCCAGACTGTGCAAATTGATTTCACATTATTGTGCCGGTAGCTATTACTGTGTACCTATATCTATTTACGTAACTGTATACAGTTACTTGCTCAAATAACTATGTGGTATACAAAACAACTAGCTCTTTGGCCGGTTAGGGGGTTAAATTGTAGATACTAATATGAAAAGCTAAATTTATAATTTTCAGCTTCCTGAATGGGTTCAAATGAAACACATTTTTCCATTCAATGACAACTTATTTTTTCGTCTAAATCTATCAAATATTATAAAGAATTTACATCATCCTCCTGCCACGGAGTTGCGCATGTGCTGGCCAATACAAAATATGCACACAACCGATGTTTGGAAATAACACAAACACTTAAAACAATAAAATTTAACACTGAATAAATATTTACAAAATTAACCTATCTGGTAACTTAACACGTCGACCAAAACGTGTGGCAATGCCTGAGGAGATGACCTTGTCCATTTCAGGTATGTCTTCGTTTCGTATGGACAGTTCCAGACGGTACATAGCCTGTAGGGATCGAACCCTCACCCCTGAATTTGTTTTTATGCGAGCTACTCTGCTACACCCATCAGCTCCTTGAATCGTTTCAATAACAATACCGAGAGGCCACTCTACACACCTCTTTTCTGTCCCTATCAAAACTACATCTCCAGGTTTAATTGACCTAGCCTGCTCATTATTATATTTATGTTTAAGCAAACTCAAGTATTCACTTCTGAAGCGATTTTTTAAGTCGCTACATAGCTTTGTTATATAACCTCAATGCAATGAGTTCAATACTTATGTTACTGTTAGGCACTGTTAGCTGAAAGAAATGTGAAGGTGTAAGCGTAACCAAATTTTGTATGTTTGTATATTATTGACAAAATAATCAGTCTGAATAACTCTAAATATTCGTTGCTCCGCCACTCGATACTCTTCAATAGATAGCTCCCCACATTGCCGTAGTACATTCTGAACTTGTATGAAAACTTTTTTCGCACCAAATACAAGTCTGTACTACTTCCTTACTCTTATTATCATTTGTGGAAGTAGCATTTACAGGACTAGCATTCATAGAAATAGCTAAGCACGATGCAGTCGTATGCTTAGACAAGTAGTGTCAGAACGCGCTATTCTATTATATTAACGCGTATTCTCTCCTCCGATTCAACTTCAAATTTGAGAAATTCCAACAGCTGAGAAAGCGGATTTTCTTTTTTTTTTCAGTACGAAAGTTGGATCTATTCCAAGCTCTCATCGTCTCATCGAGTAACGCTGACTCTATGGATATAATAAAGCAGCATACCTGTTTTGCGTTAGGCCAAGAGACTCCAACTTGTCATTAGCTTGTCATACAAAGATCTCATTGATAGTTTTGACACACTTTTAGAGATGACTAAATGAAGTACCTCTCTCACATAATCTATAATTAAATCATATCTGGCAAACCTTTGGCGTAACTGAGTGATGGCTTTCTCATAATTTTCGCCACAAGGAGGAAAACTTCCAATGAGTTCTCTTGCTGGAGAACCTTTTTCTATTGCTTGCAACAAAAAATGCATCTTGTCATCATCACTTAATTCAAGCGCCTCATGAATTTTCCGAAATTGCGCCCAAAAACCAATCCAATTCTTCACGTGGCCGTCAAATGTCGGCAACTCAAAAGATGGTAATTTTAGGTATTTCGACTGCTTCGACTCGGGTACTGATGGAGCATCATCATCAAATTCTTTTACTGTGGCTCCAACTGGAGAACTCTCGATGCGTCAGATTTCGGCGGACTCAACATAGACAATGCATCATGCCGCAAAATATACCACCTTCTCTCACACGCATCCACGCTATCTATGTCGGCCTCCATAGCCGCCTCGTCTCTATCCTCCATATCTAGCCACAGAGATAAAATATTATTGTCAATCTCCTTCAAGACTTTGTGATGTCTGGTCAGCTTCTGTAATAAAGCGGACACCACCTTTTTAGTTCCGGCCGCGATCGCACTTTCCAAGTCGTTGGAACATTTTGAAAATAGCCGCCGTGCGACTGTTCTTTGGAATTTAGCGCGGTCCATAATTATTGGTTCGTAACCTCGGTCGCCACAAGTTGTAGATACTAAACTGAAAGGCTAAATTTATAAATTTCAGTTGAATGAATGAAGAAGAATGGGTTCAATAGAAACACGTTTTTCCACTCAAGGACTACTTATTTTTTCATCTAAATCTGTCAAATATTATAAAGAGTTTACAACATAAATCTTGCGTTGGGTGACCCGATGGCGAAGAGGGTTAAAACACTGTACTCATTATGTGAGGTCTTGCCTCTCACTACGAGATGATACAATAGAGTAGAATAATCCACAGGATCACAGGATTGACATCACAAGACCGACATTGACACCCAAGTGTTACATGCCTTAAAAATAAGATTAAAAAAAACATGAGATTATTATTGGGATGTATTGTTAGAGTTTACTTATGACACCACATCTCTGGGACTAGAAATTTATCTCTTGTGATCACTGCTAATTACCTAAATGAACCTTACTTCAGCGGCACAGTGAGCCAAAGAAAATCTTGGCCTCCAAATTCCTCCACGGTTCCTGGTTCAGAGCCTGCTCCTGCCAGCCACTAGATTTCATTGCTCCAGCGGTAACTAAGCCGTCCGACGGGTTGGCGTCCATTCGGATATGTTAAATAAGCTCTCTCTTTGCAGTATGATCCTCTCCCATTCTCTCCACATGTCGGAGCAAGCGAAGTCTCGCAGCTTTAGTTTCTCTCACAGTATTTGGCCTTGACATCAGAACTTCAATTTCCTTGCCCTCCAGCTCCCATCCTCCCTTTCAGTACCAATGAACCAATAAGAAGTAATAATGTTGAACAATAATTGAAGAATTGCAGTATATTTTTAGCTTTTGATTAAATGGTTGAAACATGAGATAGTGCGTTACAATTCATTCCAAGTTTTCAGTTCTTAATTTACGTTTGAGTGTTTTTTTTTTTCTTTCAACCGTGACATTGGCAAAATCATCATTTCTCATAATGATGGAGCCATAAAAATAAAAAGTGAAGTGTGAACTTTAAAATTATGAATATGAACTTGGTACTTGGAGTAACGGGCTGGTGTCCGCAACTCGACGTCTAGGCGCCTATTTTGCGTGTGGTGGGTGCATGGTCCTACTCGTGCCACCCAAGCTCCTCCAGGAATCTCAGCAGCCTGGTCAGTTTGTTGAAGACTTTTTTTTAGCGACATTGGCACCAAGGTACTTCGCCCTGTAGTTGGCCACGCCGGAGCACTGTAGTAGGATGTGCGCCGCCGTTTCCTCCTATCTGTGATACCTAAATTATTGAATATGAAGTAATTTCATAAGTTCCTCACAGTTGGACACGACGGCGAAAAAGCCATTTAATTAATTAAATCTGCGACAAAGATCCACACACCTAAAGAAATTCGTAAGATCTGCTGACTCAGATGCTGGAGTCCAATCTGATTAAAGAAATTTTTCTTAATGTTCGATCTGTGTATCAATTATTATAGCTAATCTATTCTTTAGACCATTAATCTGTGTAGTAGGCACCTCAACAACAGATTAGGTTTAAACTTGAGCCGGCTAGAAGCCAATTTCAATTAGGGGATATTTGGCAGGTTGGGGGGTTAAATGTCGTGTTGGGTGAACTGTTGGCGAAGAGGGCTAAAACTCTATACTCATATGTGAGGTCTTGTCTCTCACTAAGAGGCGACACAATATAGTAGAATATATAATCCACAGGGATTGAAATCACAAGGCCGACATTGACACCCAAGTGTTTCAAGCCTTACTGATAAGATTTAAAAAGCTTGAGCCAGTTAGAAAAAGTTTTATTATTTATAAAATTTGATATCAATTCCGTGGCTTTCAAGCATGATGTAACAATAACTAATAAAATTTGTAAACTATGTATACACGCCAGCACATCAAGCTACACATTGTCATATCTTGTTCCATTGCACTGGAGGCGATTTTGGAACAAAAATGTGTAATCTGGCATGCCGTTGTCCGTACATAATATATATACATAGTTTATAAACTTTATTGTAAGTCGACAGCACAAAAATTTATACACTTGTCTGCATATTGCCTCCAATGCAATGGAACAAGATCTGTCAATTTCTAGCTTGATGTGTTGCCGTCTGTACAGTAATAGAAAACAAACAAAAAATATCTTTGGATGCGAAAACTAACAAATGAATTGTTTTTCTTGTAATCACTTGGGTACATTCATATACAGAAGCTCTTGTCAAACATTGTTATTGTCAATTTTTCGTTTAAGGTGGTATATCACTAACTTAGAGCAACCCAAATTTTTACTTAAACTCAATTATGAAATCAAAGTCCCAAAATGTAAACAAAAATTAAGCAATAACAGAAAAAGATTTTAAGAAAAGTGGAAAAGTGAATTAATGCAAGATGTATATTGTTCCTAAATTGTGTGCAAATGTACAAACAAAATATTATCAAATCATAATTTTTATTTAAAACACCCTATTTAACAAGATAAGCTCAAGAAAAAATGATCCAGTGGAAAGATTTTTTATCCTATTAGCAATGTTTTGGGGATGCACAAACTTTGGCTGCCCTTTATGTAACATTTTATTTTTTATCTCGAAATGTAGGAAAATGTAATGTGTGTGGTTTATTTGCAATATAGGTCCAATCATTATCTATAGAGAAAAAAATTATCCATCTTCAGGTACATGCAGCTTTACAAGTAAGAAGGTGTCAAAATTTTAGATTTGTTGTTTATTTTTTAACACAATATACTAGTTTCTCCTTAACTTTCATGTTATTGTTATAACACTCTCTAAATTACACTAAAATTAATTTTTCTTTAGTCAAAGCTCGTGTATTTTATTAAAAAAAGTACATAAAAGGGTTAGCAATTTTGCCGCATCTATACTTACAAAGCTGCAAGTACATGCAGACGAATTATTTTTTTCTACATAGAAAGTGATTGGAACTATACTGTAAATAACCCACGCACATTACATTTTCGAATATTTTGAGATAAAAAATAAAATATATATTTCTCTTACAAAAAGAATTTTTTTTTCTCCGAATCTATCAACTTTTCAAGAAATTATGCAAGAATAAATTTGTTTACATCAGAGTATAGGAGATTTGGTCACTTCAATATCGATTTGCGAAAACTGCATGCTGAACATCTGGGCAATAAAATAAATCCAATAAAGTCTACAGTGAAGAGCACGCCAAACTTTACACTTTGAACCATTCTTATCAGATTTAATGTGTAACTGCGGTTTGACAAAATTCCTGATCACTTGAATTTTGGAACTTTTTCAGAAATGACTTTGACAAGACTCTGCCTGAGCCTATTGCAACAGGTGCTGATGATGCTCCTCATGCACTGGAACTCATCCCAGCTTTAGATGTGTACCGTGTTACCTGCCGCCTTTTCTTGGTGTTTAAGCAGCAGCGTGACAAAAAACGGTTTGAGAAACTCTGCAAATACATTGTACAGAGTTTACTCTCTGAATCTGTAAAGATGTCTTATGTTGGTGTCTTCTTGAATAAGGAGTACAGGTAAGCTGGTAGGATGTTCACCAAATCATATTTCTTATATTTTTTTTATAACTAATTATTCTTATTTTTTCATTTTTAAGCCAGAAACTATGTAACACTTTTAATAGATCCCGCATTCACAAACTAGTTTACAATTGTATAGGCAATCAATATTTTGTTCTTATATAAGACTTTACCCGATCATACAAAATCCTGAAAACAGGCTAAAGTAAAAGTCGAAAACGAATTATTTAGGAATGAAATATCTAACTTTGTGCATAATTTTTATATGGAGATATTTCTCTTTAAGTACTACAGAGAAAATGCAAAGTTTTGATTTTCAACTAAAACCCTATGGTTATTAAATTCACATTTATACCAAAAGTTGAAAATCGCCCAGTGCAGCGGTGTGACGACCGCCGCGCCGCCTTCTGCCCCGTCAGTCGCCATCGACCGCTTCTCAATGTCAGATCTGTCTCAAGTTTTCTCCTCTTGTTTCTTATTATATTTTCTGCGCACGGATTGCCAGATGCGTGGGCGCCCTCCACACCTTACCTCGCAAAATCTAAGCTCGCGTTCAAATACTTTGCCGTCAATTGTATTCTATTCTATTATTTTGTACAAAAAATCATTTTCTTTTATCCCTCAGTCTTCCTTGGATTGCACACATTAAAGACCTTCTATACAAATGCTGCGTTTACTTAGAACAAATGAAACCAGAGTCACCAGTAGACATGCAGAGTATCTTGATCTATCTACACACTCTCATAGCATTCACTGCTACTAACACCTGGGCCTTGACCAGGTCGAAGAACTTTGAGAAGCTTCGTGGAGGCATGACACAGTTGTGTGCAAATATAATGGGATCCTTATTTCATAAAGGATATTATTTAACATTGAAGGTATGTATATTATTGTTACGCACACACAAGTGCATATTTAAAAATGTATTTAAGAAAGAGTATGGTTATAATTGTGACTATTAGCGCAAAAGTAGTGTAACCCCATGAAATGTATATTAGTAGATAATGAGAGATTTAAAATTAGCTAAATTCATTTTATACTTGCATAATAATCATAATATGACCACTATGTAATTATTCTTTAAGCATCATTTTTTTTTTTCATTTATAATGCATTAGTAATGTACATTATAAATACATTACAATTTAGCCAAATACAAGACCATTAAGTAATTTACATATCAATTAAATATAATAATAATACCTACTAGTACCTAGAGTACAGAGGAAAACAAGATCGCATGACCACGTATTCGCATTGTAGCGGCGCGATTACACCGGCGCCATTCTATATCTTAGGTAGTTGATTGCAAAATTTTAAATGGGTTATAGGTTACTTAATTGCGACTTAAGATCCTACTCTACTGTTGTAGACATATGGTTTAAATTCGATAAAAGCTAGTTTATATTCCTGTACAATATCGATTAATTATATTACTAGTAGGGCTAGCATAACAGCGACTTAAGCGAGAGCAATATAAAGCGCGAGATACTGCTATTCTCGCTTTAAGATCCGCGCTTTACGTCGCTCTTGCATATCGCGCCCTGTTCTACTAGCCCTACAGACGTGATTGAGATTGTTATATGTTTTCCAATTTATATCGTTTCATATCCTATATGTTTGTGATATCTAGCTGAGTATAAATTTAGAAAAACTTCATTTTGAAATTTTTTTTAATAAAGTTTATTTCAAACTTATTTCCAGTCGCTTCTTCTCCGAGGTTTGTGTCGTGAAAAGGTGGTTCTCAAGAATGTGGCTCTGGCCGCCATAGTGACACTATCCTTGCGACCTTTGGTCTCAGCACAGTTTTCTGAAAAGTTGCTGACTATGTACATAATACAGATATTATCTGTGCCCACGTTAGTGTATCATATGCAACAGATTTCGCCTGAGGTAATTTCTTTTTATAATATCTTATCATTTTGTATAGAAACAGACTAAACATCCGGACTGTGGAGCAGGTTATTCTGAGGTAATGACATTCAAATATTGCTATTAAAAAAAAAATTACAGAACACCATACAAGTTTTGTTTAGTTTAACGACTGCGTTATAATATTATATTTAAAATGTTACTTCTCCCCCTGACCTCCAAGAGCGCTTTAAAATTTTCCATACAAAATTGCAAAATATAATTTACGCGGCCGCCAGCTGTAATTGTCACTGAAAACTCATGCTCAAGGCACTGTAGTAGCAGTAGAGCTTCTTGTGGATGAGTTCGTCCCTATTTTTGCCGCCTAGCAGTAATGTGAGTATTACTGCGTTCTGGTTTAGAAGGGTAAGGGTGCTGGTGAAATTATAGGCACTGTGTGAGACTTGTCAATTTATATCTCAAGGTGACAGGTGCAGTAGCAGTTAGTATACATAAGATCTTTGCAATTTAAAGCTCTGGATAGGCGTGTCGCTTATAACCAGGCGCACGACTTGTTCGTCTCGTCACTTGGTATTATGAAAAAAAAAGAACTGGAAAGATAATTATCTTTCCAGAACAATTTAGAACAATTGTTCTGTCATGGGCGGTGTGGTGTGTGGAGCGAGGAGGACTGGGTGCTACCACAACCTCTTAAAACAATATTACTTTAACCTTACATTGACTTTTCGTACCATAACGCGCTTAAAGTAAGCTTATTGTAATGTTAAAACTATGATGTTTTTTGGCAGCATTGGGATTATCATTCACTCAGTTCGTACTATGACGTGACTTTAACATTAAAGTAATATTGCTCTTATGTCAAATTTAGCAATCTTAAAATAGTTACACGGATACAATGGAAACAAATATTATTTTCAGTTTTGTTGTCTTAATATTGATTTGTAACGATTAAAAGTTAAGTTGAACTTATTTATTTACATATATCTCTTCAATATTTTGTCTATTTTTTTATTTAATATCACATAGTAAATAATTTTTCGTTAAATAAAAATACGCGATGTTTATTTCGTAAAATTATAACAGCGCCATCTAAATGCTCCCTGGCGACACCAACAGTTGACTATAGACTATAGTTCTGAAATCACAACGTGACTATCAAGAATCAGCTTGTTTTATTTATTTTTCTACATGAAAATGCAGAATAATTATTGAAAACAACGTAATTTTAAAATTTAAATAGATTTTATTATTACATACTTTTCTTTTTTTAACAGTGAAAATTCTCTGAATGTAAATAACATTAAGTGCTTAAACATTATACTACGATAAGACGATTCGGAACATCAAAAAAGAAAGAGATGGCAGTATATAGTTTACATAGCGTTATATCTTTCCTATTTTTAGTAAGCAATAGACAATATTGGGAAATCATTCGATCTTTCAATCACTTTTGCAATAATACATTACTTGGTTGACAGGTTCATCATAGTACGAATATGAGTAATATTTTAATAAGCTTACTTTAGCTTACATTGAAATAAGATTTTTTTTTGGAAAGGTTATGGGAGGCTCCCTGATGCTCACTCGCACTAACCTTAAGTATGTACTAAACCAGTGCTTGCAATGCAAAAAACACTTAATACATTACGTTAAGAGTGACTTATCAATTTAAACAAACGTTTAAGTTCTTAACGTTAGTGCAAGTGGACATGAATCTCGCCAGAAAATTCGCGTGCTATGATTGGCCGGTAGCGCCTGCGGCTCATTAATTAGACCGGTACGGTGTGGGAGACACCGTATAGGTACAGTAGTAAAAATCTTACTGGATTCCAAGGAGACAATTAAGACAGACGAATTAAAGTTAAGAATTCGATCATGAGAAAGATAAATGCGGAATAATTTGTGTATACAGTCCACTTACCTCGAGTTCAATAAAATAAGAGTGAAAGAAGTTACATTGAGGACTCCCAGAGGGTGGACATCTTATAATTTTTGCTTTCTAGTCAATGGCGGCGTTCCGGCAGCATTCAATGTTCGACAAATGCGTGGAGTTCCTCAGCACAGATCAAAATATGCGCATTGTATTCAACACGCTTGAAGGCAACTACGCGCTATGTCTGTTGGCTAATCTTATACAATTGGCTCATGCGGAGAGAGACCATACTTCGCCTGAGACTTTTTATCCTACTTTTGTGGTAAGTTGTTGAAATTCTTGATTATGAATTGTAATGTAATTCATATTGCTTGTCTTCATTAAACGTGTATATCATTAAAATGATGATTAACATAGTAAATTATTATAATTATAAAAATGGTTATTAACAGCATATAAATTATTCTTTGGCTTTTATTATGTTACTCAAGCGAAGCCAAAATTTCGACAAAGTTATAGAGATCGGTGATCGGTCGCTGTCGAATTGTGACTTCGAAATGAAAGTCTGGTCAATGACTGCTTTTGACATGCTAAATGGCCCAAACTGTTAGTGTCAATAATTTAGTGAATAACCACGAATGTCTTAAAGCTAAAAGTAGCTCTTATGTCCACGTTCTTGGGTGCAATTCCAAGCGTAGTGTTTAATATATATAACATACATTTTAGTCATTGTTCTCGTTGCCCAACAGTTGGTGGTAACACGCTTCCTGGACTCTTGCCAACAATATGTAGTCTGCAAGAAGAGTAACCTTAGCCACTGGCATCCAGTTCTTGGTTGGTTCTCACAGGGTATAGATACATACCTTCCTCCCACTATGGGGAACCTCCGTATCCAATTATCCTTGTTGTGGGGAGCTCCATTGCTGAAGAAACTAGTCGCTGCGCCATTGAAGGAAATGTTGGAAGCTGGTGTGAGTGGGGAAGAAGGCGCTGGGCCGTCTCAACCTTCCACTCCAGTACAGAGTAACAATCCAGCTGCTTTTATTAGAAGAGCTATCGAAGCTAGAACTAATAGGTAAGGGTATGTGTGCTAGATAGGTTTTCAGTTCCGCTTCCCGGGATGTAAAATCACTGTAATTTCGAAAGTCTGGAAAATTCTGGATAAACAAGACTTTGGAGATTACATAGAGAAAAGTAGATTTCCACACTTATAGGTTTTCTTTATTCTATATTTAGACTTAATTAAGTCAAATTATAAAATCAAAAAGTTTTTTTTTTTTTCATTTTTATAGTAGATACTTAAGAAACAAAGAGCTTTTAACCCGTCGAATGAATGGCGCTAAAATCGCTAAGATAAAGATGAATCTCTTTAGTGCCTTGCCCGGAACCCATCTCTCTGACTGATTTCATTAAAAACGAAAATAACTATTCACGTATTCAGAATGGTGAACTATAGCCTAATCCCTATTCTAAGAGGCCTTGCAGTGCGTCTAGAAAAGGGGAGGTTACTTTTATTTATTTATTTTTAATTAATTTATTATGAAATTCCTTTTGGTTTTTTCAGAGGTAACGCCCACAAGAACTACAGGAAATTAGGATCGCCAGATTGCACGAAGGTGGCCCTTATCTGTTCTATGTATCACACCGCTTTGCAGACAATGACGCAAGTAAAATTGGATATATTGACAGGTAAGTCGTCAGCATTAAATAAAACTAATCTAGTGAAGTTATTAACGCATGTTGTAGAATGTGTTTACTTAATTAAGTTTAGTTTAATTTGGTCATTTACAAAAAAATACTTCTAAATTGGTCGGGCCAGGGTGTTTCGGCAGACACTTGTTTGTAAACTATGCGCTGTAGCTTTTTTCTGTAAATGTAAATATTGGGCCATCAAACACGGAATTTAATTTGACGACTTTCGAAGTAATGAAATAAAATACCCGCAAAATTAATCATCGTTCACATAATGATTGATCGAAAGAAGTGACTGATGGGGTATTATTTGCTGATCAACGATGGAGGTCAACATCTGAAGTACAAAGTTTTTGTCCTGAGTACAAACAGCTGATTTTATGATTTAGGGTTGACAACACTGACTTTTCTAGCAAGTTTTTTGTCTCCGTTACACTCTATATTTGTTACTACAATCCAGAAAAGGGTGGTTGTTTTGCATTAATGTTGGATATAACCACCTCTATTTGATAACAAATACCATCTCAGTCAGACATGATCATTGGACCTGCAGAGTACGAAAAATTGGTTTGTTAGAAAAACAAATATAACGCGATTTTATATCCGAAATTATGGGTTTCCTTTCCAATGTGTAGCAATCGCAAAACGTAGGAACTCGATATAACGCACACACACTCACACACTCAACATAGCCCCGCACTAGGAAAACCCTGTATCGCGGGTGCCATGGACACACACATAGACAACCACAAATTACACCCAAACTCACGAGAGAAATAATTGTAGGCCATACTACTATTTCTCCCGGCCAGGGAATCGAACCTGGGACCTCTGTGTGGCAGTCCGGCATGGTAACCGTTTGGCCACGGAGGCAGTTCGATATCTTTTATTACAATTAAACTTTAATTAAATCTCTTTCCCCAGGTCTTTGCAATCAAGATGAGATCCTGTACTCCCTCTGGCAGTTCCTCTGTACCCTAGGCCAGAACTGCGGCCTGAAATCTTTCCTAGATCTGCTCGCTGTAAATACAAAGACATCAGCACCTGAGTTTCAGATGCTGATTCTTTTTGCTGATTGCATGACACACTATGTTACGTAAGTATAATTTACGATATGCGACATATGTACTAGAAGATTTTTTTCTGGGAGTCTGGTAACTCGCAAGGTATATAAAACAATAATAGCCTATTAAAGTAAAGAAGATTTCTCAAGCATAAAAAATACTACTATACACGAGATCCTCTTCTTCCTCTGTACTTAGGGCCAGAACTTCGACCTAGAAGTCTTTTCTAGACCTGCTTGCCATCGAACAAAGACATCATCACACTGAGTTTCACATGTATGAAAACCAACACTGGACTGGAAAAACAGATACCAATGAATTGTATTATCGTTGATGGACCGCCTTTCGAGTTCTACTGAAACTCTAGCGTTCAATATCGGAGATTAAACGTGTCTAGATTTAAAACAGCAGTTATGGTTAGTCGCTTATTAAAAATTAATGAAAAGAAAGAAAGTAGACAGATTTATGTGTTCTTCAAGCTGCCAGAAATCATACCGTGGCTAGAAACTTACAATTGGTGATGATTACTGAATGAATATTTTCGATACAGTTGCTATTGATGTTACGTTATCAATTATCACTTGCTTGTTGGTAAAACCATATGTCGTGATGTCAGAGAAATTTATAAGAAACTTTTTTGGGCATTTGTGTATCAGATGCATAGGAAACCAATACAGTTGGCATCGGGATGGGCGAGATACTGAATCCTCTCCTTACAGTCAATGTAAAAAACGCAAATAAATTACATTGGTACCTTTTTATGTGTCTTTACAGAATCCTGGATGATATGGAAATGTATGAACAGCAAGATCCATTCAAACTGCAGGATTTCATTAACATGTCACAGTTTTTGAATATGTTTGTTTACAAATCTATCATGGGACAGTTGTTTGGTGAGTATAGGTCGACAATCGGCTTCTCATTTTCTACATTTAGAGTACCACTTCCGGTAGTCTCCGTTAAATTGTTGGACGTATTGTTCGCAAACTTTTATTATGCAATACAGAGATTGCTACAGCGTAATGGTAGGGAACAGTGAAAGGGAATAGGGGAGGCATTTGCAAAAAAACTTGACTTCAGACATAATGGCTTTTTGCCGTAGCGCCATCTATGAGAAGCTTATGAAAGTTTTTCTTCACTCAGCCAGGTACCTTTACAGATACCAACGGCAGCCTGGTACCTTTACAGCTATCAACGGCTGCCAAGATGTCGCTTTATTTATTGCAATATTTTTTTTAATATCATAGATGTTTTTACTTCGCAATAATGAACAAAAGAATAAGGATTGACTGCCGATGCGTTCATCTTTTTTGGTTTTGAAAAATATGTCACTTGATATTAACGACTTGTCTGTACTATGTTTTTCTTTCAGTTATATTTGTTTTATTGAATAATTGTATAAGCATATATTTTTTTCTGCAAATAATAGTTTGCTGTTATTATTAACATAAAGGAAAATTCCTACGATCCGGCTGGACATATTATAAAAATTGTTCCTTTACTCCTTCCTAATAATTTGTATAGCGTTCAAGTTTGCCCTATAGAATACACTTATTTCGGGAAGTACCGATGCTGACAGTATATTTTGACCAGTTCACCATTCCTTTTATCGAACGCATTAGGAACGAGAAAGCAAAAAGCTTTGTGCGAATTAGTGGTATAGCAAGTTTGTCACCTTCAGATCTGAAAAACATCCAAAGCAACAAGCTGTTCAATGCTCTCCACACCCTTCTCCTGGTGCTGTACCGGCGCGACTGTCGCCGGCCCTACACGCCGCCCGCCCACTGGCTGGTTAGGGAAATCCGCGACGCCCAGTTCATGTGTGACCTTGATAAGGGCAAGAAGCCACAGCAGGTACGTATCGTCTAATATAGTCCCTTTCAGCACTAACCGCCATGTCCAATGGTTTTTAAAAGCGAACATTTTCCACTAAATGCGACAACCTCGAATGCTTGACGTGCTCTTCACTGTTCTGTAGTCTAGGCTCTACTCTATGAGTAGAACTACTGGCTGAGTGAATATAGTTTTGTATTTAGAATGTGTTTGAAAAAATAGGTTAGAAAAAAATAACATCTTGATAGATTTAAAAGTAGCCTCAAGAAATAAAGATGTAAAAAAATATAATAAATATCAAGTTATGAAGTTAATCCCAGTTTATATTTATAAAGTACCTCTCGCTACGCATACTAAGCTACGCCCTCAGGTTACAGTACCATGTAGACTCTATGCTCCGTCCAACCGTTTATTTTACTTCTGACAGATCGAATTCTAATTACTTAGTGATGTCCTAATGCATTTCCGATTCGTGTTTTTTATAACAATAATTGATTTTACTTATGAAAAAGTTTATAATCGGGAATGTGAGTGGATACAAAAAAGAAGATATTATCTGAGTAGGATCGTGATGTTGCGTTTGACAATTTGTGTACTCAAAAATTAATGATTAATTTTACTGAGGATTCAAGTGATGATTCCCTTTCATATGGAGATGAATCCGATTCATTATAATAAAACAATAAGAATTTATCATAATTATTTATAATTTATTTAATTTCGTTATAATTTATTAGACAGGTACCAACATTTATCAACTTGAGTAATCTTCGTTACATCATCTGTTGGCTCGATAAACTTTGTAGCTAAAGAGCACGTCGCTTCACTAAAATAAAAAAAAGACTACAAGAAGTATTGCATTTTTTTGTCTATGGTTGTATGTCAATTATTATGGAACTGCATAATGTTAAAAGTTAAATGATTGGACGGAGTATACCGGATTTATTTTATTACAATACACTAATGAGCATGCAATTTTTGAAGCAATGTATAACTTTCCCCATATTGATGTTGAAGTGACCAAATGTCCTAAGTAAAAATTTAAGTGCTCTGTTACTTATATACCCCCTTAAACATTGACTTACAAATAAATGGACGACGGGTCTAATACAAAAACCACTAAAAAAATGTCCCAAGTCAACCTATTCGAAATTTAAATTGTTATGTCATCGCAGTATCGCGCTGTCCGTAGAACAAATGAAGACTAAAGCGGAGTGTCGCGCTCTGTATACGATTTTAGCGCCTTACAAGTGCGGACACTTTTTAGCGCGGACCCGACGTCCATATAATTGTAAGTCAATGCCCTTAAATGAAAATTTGAACGATTGATAAGAGCTTCTACCTTTATACACGACTTTGAGTACTTCGATGTCCCAACGGTTTGCACTATGGGATGCGGAGGTGCCGGTTCGGTTCCTGGTAGAACCAATTTGGGAAAAGAAGTTTTCTAAATTGGTTCTCGTTTGGGTGTCCTGCGCACTGCACTAGAGTGAATTTCTGAGTATTCTGGTACTCATTGTACAGGGAATTCCCTGGTTTGAGACCAGGCAATTGGTGTGGTTGGCTAGCACATTATTATTGTTACTAATGTCGATCAATAATCCTCAAGTGTTTTGAAGAAAAGACATGAGGGACATTTCGTATATTTTTCAGAGGAGCATGTTTTATGTTTTAACGACTGTTTTAAAATATTTACGTCCTGTTTTAAAATTGAATTTTAAAACAGGGGCCTTACCATGAACTCTTGTTACTATTCAGTTTAGGGCCTATAATGAATCGTTGTGAGACAGCGCTACATGAAGTGTATATCACCATCTCGCTTTTTTGTCGTTACGAATCTATACTGAACTGTAAAAAGAGTTCATGCTAAGGCCCCAGGACTGACAAATCTATGAAAGGTCGCTTACATCCTTTCTACAAAACACCGAAGATATAATATATCGTCTCACTCCCCAGCAACTGCCGTGTCGGTGATTTTTTATCACAACTGTAACTATCGTAAGGACAATGTACAATCTTAAAAATGCAAACTTTACAGGGTGTCCCCTCATTTATCGAGAATCTTGGTGATTAATCAATTTCTTTTCTCAGGTACTAGTTCAAAAGACTCCACACATGATAGCTCACGGTGAACGGGTCCGATTGTTCAGGCGAGCAGTGGCTGATGAAAAGGTATTTTGTTTTATTTTTAACCGACTTTAAAAAAGACGGAGGTTCTCAATTTACAGTATTTTTATATATATCTATGTTACGCGATAACTCCGACATTTGTGAACCGATTTCCATAATTCTTTTTTGGTTTTCAGTAGTGGTCTCGTTCAAATTTGAAGAAAATATTAGCCTTTAGGGTTGGCAAATTAGGGGATGAATCCGGTTTCTTGAATTTCACCCCTTTCCGTTAACCGATTTTTATGGAATTTCACAAACTTTAGCGGTCAAAGTTTTTTCTAAAAAGTTACAATTTTATTAGAGTAGTATAACATTGTCAATGTATGCTTATAGATTCCAAACCCCTAACAGGTCCTTGTTTGCACAAGATACATTTCTTTGTGCTATCAATTAATTAAATAAATAAAGATGCTGCATCTCATAAGACATAAAAAGGGGATATGACGACTATTGTAGTATCAATTTAGATTGGGATAATCAAATGGATTGGGATAATCAAATGCCTTGTTTTTTACATTCATCGTCATTATGACCTTTATACCTACATTTAACTGCCTCTGTGGCCGAACAATTACTATGTTGGTCTGCCATTGGTCCCGGGTTCGATTTCCAGTTCGTAAGATTTCTTTTTTATAATATCAAGTGACGGGACGACTAAGTCTGGCGCCTGGTGATAAGCTACACGCCTCTCCATAACAGTTGCAGTGCCACTCAGAGCTTTAAATCGCAAAGACCTGAGGGGCACTGCCATTGCGCCCGTCACCCTAAGACATAACTGACAAGTCCCCATGTGCCTTACCCTTCAAAACCGGAACGCAGTAATGCTGGCAATACTGCTTGGCGGCAAATATAGGTAAGGTGGCAGTACTTCCCTGGACGAACTCTTTCACAAGGAGCTCTACTGCTACTAATTTGTATGGGCTACCTTTATTTCTCTCGTGAGTTTGGGTGTAATTTGTGGTTGTCTTGTGTGTGTTCCATGACACCCGCTATACAGAGTTTCCCTAGTGCGGGGCTGTGATTGTGTGCGTTATTATTATTTTCACCATAGTGTCGTAAAAAAAAATTATTGTCTCTTAAAATTTGGTTTCATTTGGTGGTCATTTGGTTGAAGGTGGTCCTAGGCCTGACGGAGCGAGCTTGTGGTGGTCGGTCTACCTTAGTAACCGTGCGTCGAGCGAGACTCGTAGAAGATGGCTACAGGCAGCTAGCAGCGCTGCCCAGCAGGGCTTTGAAGGGTGTCGTTAGAGTCCGCTTCATCAACGAACAGGGGCTGGATGAAGCGGGGATTGACCAAGATGGCGTGTTTAAAGGTTAGTTGAATTTACATTACAGGCGTTATAGAATACCTAAGAATCCTCGAAAATGCCTGCGAGAATATGCATATGAAAAAAAAAAGCCACATGGAACGCTATGCGCATCTGAGAATCTATATTCAACTATAATTGAAAATCACGTTCGTTACGCCGTTTTGTCAATTTCTACGGTTGACATATTTCATAGGCGACACACGGTCATGGTTAATCAAGTGACTTATTCGTAATCACAAATTTAATTTTGTATTGAATTGATATTCAATTATTTTTTGGGAAATTCCGCCACTAGTTTGTTATAATTATTAATATAAAGATCGGAACGAATCAAACAAATACAGAGATCTGACAACAAGCACGTTGAAAAATTCGTGAGCCTCGCTGGTTCGTTCCATAGCTTAGTTGGCATATTGTCTTCTAGCATAGTTTGCTAGAAGACGTCGGTTCGAATCCGGCCGCATCGACAGAATTTTTTCTAAGTGTTCGATCTTTATATTAATAATAATCACAAATTTGTCGATAATTAATAATCACTTTCTAACCTAAAATACCCTAGAGCTTCAATTGTAACACTTTCAAGTATTCCTCTCGTGTTCGACAAGCGTTAATGACAAATATTCATTCATTTTCATCAATCATCAATCATTTATACACCCCACTGCTGGGCACGGGTTTCGACCACAACTTGCCACGCCGTTGGCCCAACGGGAGTTGGGGACTTAACACGTTTTCTGAAGCTTGTAAACTTTCAACGTGCAGATTTCATCATTTCATCACTGATGTTTTCCGTCACCGAAAAGCTCATGACAAACTTCAAACTAGGTCAAACCATTAAGCTGCCATGGCTTATATTGACAAATCGACCCCATCTTACGTAAAGTATCGTATGTCGAAATTGCCGAGTTTACAGGGGAGCATAACACGTGAATTTAGCATTTCTCAGTTTTATTTGGCAAAACTCGTTACTTACATAGAGTATTATAAAATCCTAGATATTGGTCAGATGATCTACAATTATCTATTCAATATCGAGTTCTTAGGTTTTCGCGATTGTTACACATAGGAAATGAAACTATTTTTCCGGATTTAAATCGCGTATATTTGTTTTTTCAAACAAACCGACGTTTCGGGCCCTTTACAGGTCCCATGGTCACGGTTGACTGAGGTGGTGCAGTCTTCAACCAGTTATGTCTAATATTAATGCAAACCACCCTATTTTTTCACTATAGTTACAATAGTTATTAATTAAATACCTTATTTTAATTTTACAAACAAAACATTCCAATTTACGCTACATTAAGTTTTACAAATTATTTTATTGAATGAATTTTTATTAAGTTTAATTTATTATTAATTATTAATATAAATTAGAATAAACTAAAACATATTAATTAGTACTGCAGTCTTATGTCTGTTTGGGATTTTTCATTAGAGGAAATACTGGATCCCAAACTGGTGGTACGGAGAAACCATCTTCCCTGTTGAAATTAGGATGTTTTTTAATTTCAATGGCCTCTCGCAGCATCCTGGGTATGTTTTCCGTCACTGCGAAGACTGCACCACCTCAGTCAACCGTGACCATGGGACCTGTAAAGGGCCCGAAACGTCGGTTTGTTTGGAAAAACAAATATACGCGATTTAAATCCGGAAAAATAGTTTCATTTCCTATATCTATTCAATGATCACTCTTTCAGTGAATTCAGAACTTTAAATCGCTCCCCTATAAACTTGGCAATTTCGACATACGATACTTTACGTAGGAGGGGTCGAAATATAAAATTACAAACTTTTCAAAAAATATTACAAATTCATTTCAATTAATAATAGAATATCATGGTGGTGAAACAATCTTTGTTACATTCAATAAAAATTTAATTTAAATTAAATTTACTGTTTCCAGAATTTTTAGAAGAAACAATAAAGAGAGTGTTTGACCCATCCTTGAATCTGTTTCGGGTTACGAGTGAAGAAAGACTTTATCCATCTCCAACGTCTTGTCTGCAAGAGAATCACTTACAACTATTTGAGTTCATTGGTCGGATGCTTGGAAAAGCTGTTTACGAGGTAATTATTATTACTTTTTGAAGCTAAGTAGCGGGTCGAACAAACCATGCGCCTGGTGGTAAGAAACACACCTGTCCATAACAGTTGTGATGCCACTCAGAGCTTAAAATCACAAAGATCTGAGGGACACCGCCACTGAGCATCCTAAGATAACTGCTTCCGTGGCCGACCGGTTACCATGCCGGACTGCCACGCAGAGGTACCAGGTTCGATTCCCGGGCCGGGAGAAATGTTTGTATGGCTTACATTTATTTCTCTCGTGAGTTTGGGTGTAATTTGTGGTTGTCTATGTGTGTGTCCATGGCACCCGCGACACAGGGTTTCCCTAGTGCGGGGCTATGTTGAGTGTGTGTGTGTGTGTGTGTGTGTGTGTGTGTGTGTGTGTGTGTGTGTGTGTGTGTGCGTGCGTGCGTGCGTGCGTGCGTGCGTGCGTGCGTGCGTGCGTGCGTGCGTGCGTGCGTGCGTGCGTGCGTGCGTGTGTGTGTGTGTGTGTGCGTTATTTAAGATATAAATTCACAAGTCCCATGTGCCTGTAATTTCACCAGCACCGTTCAAAACTGGAACGCAGTAATGCTTTACTGCTTGGCATTAACTCTTTTGCAAGGAACTCTACTGCTACTAAGCTGAAAGATGACGACCGATTAACGCCTAACGCAGCGTTGACCAAGTCGACCATATTGCAGCGTTATAAGATTTACTTTAGTTTCTTATAACAAAAAATGTGTTACGATAAAAAACGAATTCCACAAATTCTACAACAAAGAGCTCTACTAAACCGGTATCGTAAACCACACTAAGGGTTCTAGTACTATCCATAGTAAAATCTGTTTTTTTTTTTACTTGCGCAACATACACGTAAAATAAATGAAAAATCTGATTGAATATATTTTATTGTAGTTACGAACCAGTCCGAACGACCACGAACGAACGAGACGAACCAGTCGTGCGCCTGATGATAAACGACACGCCTGTCCGTAACAGCTACAGTACCACTCAGAGCTTTAAATCACAAAGGTCTGAGGAGCACTGCTATGAGATTTTAGTTGACAAGTTCCATGTGCCTGTAATTTCACCAAAAATGTAATAATTTGGAAAATACAACTCGAAGGCCCATATTATGTTCTGCGTTTAGATATATCTTTTGAAGATTTATTTAGCGTGAATTATGAAATAAAATTGTATAGCTAAAAGAAGGTTAGAGTACAACGAGATTTATAATTAATGAACAACAGCGCAAAAAAAATCGTACGTAAGAAAATCTTTATAATGGCTCCATCGTTTTCGTTCAGTATCTTCAACTTTTGACAGTTGTCAACCATCGAAATTATTACAAATTTTATTTAAACAAAATAACAAATTTTTCCATGACTCAACACTAATTACTTATGAACTTCATTCTGGGTTTCATGTTACACTGTTAGACACTAATTGCAAATATTAAACGCACTTCTGTTTACTTTTTCAGGGTATAGTAGTAGACGTGCCGTTCGCGTCGTTCTTCCTCAGCCAAGTATTAGGGCAGACGCAGCAGGCGCTTTACAGCTGGATCGACGAACTGCCATCGTTGGACCGCGATTTGTACAGAAGTCTTACCTATATCAAACACTTCCAAGTAAGTGTTACCCTTGTAGCACTTGTAGCCTTGGCAAAATTAAAGTGAAGGCTCGGTTCTCATAATTTTTGTTTTAGAGGTAGAAACAAAGAAAAGGTAAGAAAAGGAGAAGGAAAGGCTATAACAATGGTATAAAAACAGAGGTACTGCGCTATAAAACACTCCCTAACCACACCCCGGACACTTCATACAACGGTCGAAAGTTATTTACCTACTGCTACTACATACAGCAAGGCGCAATCTGCAGACGCGCTAATGTGCGCGTAAAAATGGCAGGGTTATCCATCACTTTCTCGTACTATTTTACGTTACGTGGTGAGAGCAGCAACGTAGCGAAAATTCTAAAAATATTTTTCATTAATTCACTAACTAGAATAATATTGAAGATTTATTTTAAAAATATATTAAAAGCACTTAAAATGTTATATTTTGGACAGGTACTTTTAAATAAGGTAACCAAAGTATTTGAAATTGCGTGTCCAAGTTTATCATTACTTAGTTAATAATTAAGTATATTCACTACATAATATTTATCGGCTATACAAATTGAAAATTCGGAAATCCTTGTCTTCTAGCTCAGGAACTTATGGCGTCTCATTATATTGATGTAATAAATCTTTATTATATATTACTTTGAACAATAACTGAATGACCCTCAGATTTAAGTTCTTTTTACTTACTTCGTTTCATTTTTCGGAAAACGAAAGAAACTCCTCTCTTTATCCCGTTTAGATGATGATAAACAGCCGCACACAGCACAATTCAGGACTATTATAAATAGTAACGTACAATGATGTAATATATTAATGTACAAGTTTCGTAATGAATAAATGAAAACTATATTCAAATATCAGACAGCCTTGTTGCCGCTCCGTCAATGTGACGATCAATGTACGGGGCGTGGTGCAGTATCTAAAGCTAGGGAGGGGCGGAGAGTTTCCATTCTCATTACTTTTTATTCTCTGCCCTAACTTAAATTACATACGCATATGCTTATAAATGAATGTAGACACTTACCCCAAAAAGGCCTGTATTCCTATATAATATTGCACTTTCATAAGCCGTTAGGTTTACATAATTAAAGGACACGTCTTTTCGAGAATTTTGATGAGAGAACGATTCAAAATTTCAAAAGTAAGTGACCAAAGAAATGGGTGACAAAATGGTGGGACGACGATGAAAGAGGTCATATCGTCACAAGCTTAGTGAGCACATGTTTTCATCGTCAGCTTCCGAGGTGTCACTGTCCCACAAGATGATCCGACCAAGTCTGTACAGCTCTCGGCATGAGTCTCCATGATGCGCGCACCAAAGATCGCCACTGTGTTGTCATGCTAAAACTGTTTCTGCGAGAGAGTCACGACTCTCAGTAATGAGGAATATGACACTAGGAGAAGTTTTCATCGTCCATCCGTTATACGTCCCACTGCAGAGCACAAGTCTCCTCTACGGAGACGGTTAGTAGAGACTTCACACGTTGTCCAAGAGCTATGAACCTTTTGTTAAAGTACAGGTTTCAACGCGAAGATTTTCTTCACCGTTAACTAGAGATGTTGCGTTATACATGTTTTCACTGGAAATTAATATTTTCAGGGAGATATCTCTAGTTTAGAACTCACATTCTCCGTAGACGAGGAAAGATTGGGAGAGATCGTCACCCACGAACTGATGCCCGGTGGTAAAGCTATCCCAGTCACCAATGAAAATAAGTGAGTTTAAAATTTAGATTACGCTTAACACAAAATAACAGTGTCCAGAATATTTCCTTCAAACCTAAAAAAACATACACGATTTAGATTTAAAAAAGTTAAGTTTCAAATATGTAATAACTGCTTAAACCTACGAACTCGATTTGGATATAATGATTAGAAAGGTGAAAAAGGACTGCAGCGGTTTTCTACAATGATCTGTTACAACAGGTTAAATAAAAATGACCTACTATACGGCAAATTTTTATAAAACACCTGTTATTATTAAAGTCAATATTTCTTATTTCAGAATAAACTACATCCACCAAATGGCCCACTTTAGAATGCACACGCAAATTAAAGATCAAACAAATGCCTTCATCAAGGGCTTTAGAACCATCATCAATCCGGAATGGCTCTCACTGTTCTCTACTCCTGAGGTAAGTTCAGTTACTGAAATTTCTTGCTGACCATCTTTAAAGATAATTGTATAAAATATTTTTATTTACTTACTATATTTAAACTCAAACACAAATAATATTTATTTCATAGATAACGTCGGGGATAGTGCAAATCCGCGTATGTAGCATTGGTAGAAATTTTACTAGAGAATGATTCAACGTCGTTACTTTGTTATTTCAATGGCTACGGCGTTCAATTTTCCACGGACTGATAACGATAAATTGCCGTAAGTGACGGTAATTTGGTTGGCACAACAGTTACGTGTATTTGATTTGGCCACTAATTTACCGAAATGGAAACTTATAATCTAATGCAAGTTACGCGTTATTGCACTAAATTACACTTGAAGTAGTAACATTGATTAAACTTAACGTAAAGCTCCTTGTGAAAGAGTTCGTCCAGGAAAGTAAGCCACCTTACCTATTTCCACTGCCACTGCCATAATAAAAAAAAGCTCTACTGCCCTTTCGTAAGGCGGACTCCCCTAAGAAGCATGAGTAAGAAACTCTAGGGGTTGCCCTTTGTAATTATACATTTATCATTTACAATATTTATTTAAAATATTGTAAATGATAAATGTATAATTACAAGAGTACAATTAAAAGAGGTCCCGGATTGGATTCCCGGACCGAGAGAAATATTTCTAAGACCTACATTTATTATTTCTCTCGTTTCGATTGTCTGTGTGTGCCCATGACACCCGCGATACAGGGTTTCCCTAGTGCGGGGCAATGAGTGTGTGCGTTATGACTAATTACAATTCAATACAATGCTGACACCATAGGCGAAGTTGACACATTTAATTTTCTTGGATTAAAAATTGACACGCATCTAAGCTGGAAAGAACATGTCGAGCAGATTTGTATGAAGCTATGTAGATTTGTTTTGGCTCTATGAAGATTAAGGCAAACTATCTCTCGAGAAGCAGCATTGACGGCGTATCACGGCTACGTTTCGTCTGTGCTTAGCTACGGTTTTATACTGTGAGGCAGTTCAATAGTCGTAGAAAGTGCGTTTAAGGTTCAGAAGAAGTGTGTTCGGACGATCTGCGGTGGGTGACTCGACAACAGCTGTAAACCGCTGTTCAAAAAACTAAACATACTGCTTTTGCCACGCATGTACATTAGGGATATCTGTGTATTTGTTAAAACTTATTCTCAATATTTCAAAACACGTGGTGAAATTAATCAAAGGCAGACTAGAGGAAAAATTATGAATCTTTTGTACCAACCTCGTTGCCATAAATTAATTTATTAGAAAAACTGCTTCAACATTTGTATAATTATTTACAACAATCTGCCAAATTAAATTAAATTGTTGCAAGGACATACTTTTAAATTACAATTGACAAAATGGCTTTTGACACATTGCTTCTATAGTAATAAAGAATACTTAGAATTTCCAAATAAAAATTTACATTAATTTGAAGTGTAATTAACAGTAGAAACCAAACATGAAATTAATATTTGTACATCTGCTTGCAGGTTGAATACAATATACCTTATTTTATTTAAGACCTTTATCATTACTGTATTCTGGCAAATAAACGTATTCTATTCTATTAACTTATTTAATTTATATAATAATTAAATCTTCTACCTTGGAATAATAACCTTTATGGCTTCTTATTCATTCCTCACACACCACCTTATCTTAAGGAGCGATTTGAATTCGCCCATCAATCCAACCCCCGACTTCTGCGCTCATCTTCAACTCTCCAACTTAAGATGCCATTGCATATCTCCCAGTATTACGACAAGTCCTTTAATGTTCAAGCTATTCGTTTGTGGAACGCATTACCTTTGTTTATTCAACAAGCGAAATTATTGAATATATTCAGAAATATGGTAAAAGAAAACTACCTAACTTTAGTGTGACTTGAACTGCTTAGGTCTTTTTATGTCATGAAATTATGTTTTAAAAATTTTATATTAATAGATGAAAGAATATAAATAGTAGTTACGATATTCATATATATGTATTGGTTTTATTATTTATAAATATATGTATACTTGCATTTATTTATCGATTTTGATCTATTGATTAGTAATTCTTCATACACCGCCGTCTTTTCTATGAATTATATAATTACTTCCATCCAAAGGTTGTCTTGCAGAAATCGCTTAAAGCGATAAGACAGCCCATTGTATCACCGCTTATTTTTTAATTTGATTGTATTGTATTTGTTTCTTTTTTTGGTGTACAATAAATAATTTCAACGCGTACGTTATAAATTATAAATAATAATCAACGTTTCGGCCTCTTTAGAAGACCCTTGATCACAGCTGACTGTCAGCTTAGCCCGATGCGTTGGTTTTGTATGAAAAAGCAAACAGATGATTTAAACAAGAAAAAATATAGTCATCTCCAATATTAACATATAAAGTTTTGTTTTATAGTTACAAAGACTGATAAGCGGTGACAACGTGCCACTAGACCTGCGCGATTTACGACGGCACACACAGTACTACGGTGGCTTCCACGACTCGCATAGGGTGGTTTGCTGGCTTTGGGACGTGCTGCAGCGCGATTTTACTGAAAACGAGCGCGCTATGTTCCTGAAGGTGATTAAATATTTATACTTCTTACTATGGACCAATAACTCTAGAGGACTGCTAGTCTCCACATTACAGATCGTAACTCTGAAAATGGTCAACATTCCGTCTTATGTCTAGATGGCGCTGATCGATAGCCTGGAAGCAGCTTAAATTATGTAAATGGCTGAGAATATCAATTAATTCCTCTTTAGTATGAGATATAAGTGGGCCGTTTTTTTTTTCTCGTAATATTATTCAAATATCGATCATTAGCTAAAATTATTTTCAGTACTTTGACAAATATGCGAGTGGTTACGGACTAATTTGAAAGTTAACGCTTGCTAACATGGGTAGATGGCGCTAACCCTAAACAAAATAAAAGTTATCCGTCAGTATCCAAATGTATGCAATAAGCCCCATCTAGTTGATTTGTTTGTTATCACCAGAAATTAGAGTAGCATCGATAAATCGTAGGTTGTCAATGTAAAACAAATTAATTACAAAAATAGGTATATGGTACTCGTCGCGACATCTGGTGTACCAATAGGTCTACTAAATATACGACTACGTTGTCTTGTACAGTGATTCAAATTAGAAGTCCTCTTGAGTTAATACTTGCTCTTACTGACCTGTTCATTCCTCAAAACAAAATCATTTTCAATTGTCTGCCGGTTCGATTCCCGGTAGAACCAATTTAGTAAACGGAGATTTGTAAATTACTACAGATCTAGATGATCTGCGTGGTATCTAAATTTCAGGTAATACATGTAGAATGGATTGTACCTCTGAAAAATACTAAAAATAAAAGGAAAAAATTCTAAACAAAATGGCTTATATTCTTACTTATAGTTACAAAATATTTTTTACACATCATATATATAGACCAGAATAATTTACAATGATTCCGGGAATTCAGAGGGAGGTATTATATAAACTTAATTTATCTATATTGATTAACGTGACATACTAATGGTACTTTAGAGTAACCGGATAATATTGGTTGGAATATGCTTGTAGATGGTCATTATTTGAACATTGTTTACAATTTAGACCTTACGTCTATGGAATGGAAGCGTCAAATGAAATCACCCTGATAGATATTGTAAGATATAATAATAAACAAATACTTCCACCATATAACCTCTTCGTATATTTAGATGAAAGCCAAACAAACTCTACATATATTGTACTGCATATATTTCAACCAATCATATTTTTTTTATGTATAAAGATTTATGACCCGATGCTTTTTGGCCAATTTATCCAGCCAGGAGGCAGTATAGCATTTTAGTAGCGTCCTAATCATTGACTTACAAATAAATGGACGACGGGTCTAATACAAAAACCACGAAAAAAATGTCCCAAGTCAACCTATTCGAAATTTAAATTGTAATGTCATCGCAGTATCGCGCTGTCAGTAGAACAAGTGAAGACTAAAGCGGAGTGTCGCGCTCTGTATACGATTTTAGCGCCTTAAAAGTGCGGACACTTTTTAGCGCGGACCCGACGTCCATATAATTGTAAGTCAATGGTCCTAATTGATATATTTATTAGCAAAAACACGATATGCTTTTTTTGAAACTATAGTTCTGAGCTTTTTCAACTCAGTGGTGAGTACCATAGACAATAGAATTTTGACAGAGAACTAAAAAGAGCTCCTTTATGATATGGTTTATGAAATTATAATTTCATAAACCATATTGACAGATGAAAGTACAGGAGTAGAAAAATATATTATACTCACGGGGCTTATGGCCAGTTACTTCGTCAGGGGCTTGAAATAGGTCTTTATAGACACACGCCTAAGAATTCTTCCGATCTTGTCTGTAACACCTCGCAAGTTAATATGGCAAATCTCCTAAGTATACTTCATAATTTATGGGTTAAAAGATCTCTAAACAGAAAGGTTATAAGTCAAACTCAAAGTCAAATAATCATTTATTCCATAGATAAAATATTTACACTTGAAAACGTAATTTTTTTAAGCTACTGCTCGTTCACTATGCTGACCTTCCAAAGAAAAATAAGCTAGAAACTCTAGGGATTGCTCTTTTCAAATAAACGTAAATGCTATAGAATTCATTTTGAATCATATTTGTGTGGAGTCTAGACTCACGTTGTCTTTCCATACGTCTTTATCTAACACGTAATTTACAATTTTGTAATATGACTTTTCAATTAGAATACTTTTAATGTAATTTTTAAACTTAATATATGCTCCGGAATCTTATTGTAAAAACGTATACAGTTCCCCATAAAATAATCATTTACTTTAGTTAAACGAAAACGTGGTACCATGAGTATGGACTTAGTTCTAAAGTTAATATTATGGACATCTTCTTTTTTAACGAAGTTATGTATATTTTTACGGGCATACAAAATATTTGAGTAAATTTACTATGTTGCCACAGTCATGATACCAGTCTCCCTAAACTTTTCTCTAAAAGAAATCCGATAACCTAAACAGTACACAGAACGAATCGCTCGTTTTTGCAACACAAATATGGTTTGTATATCTGCCGCTTTACCTCGCATTAGAATCCCGTAGGACTATGGAAGTAACTAAAGTAAACTAGTCTAGCAGTAACAACATCGGTAAGTTCATGTATTCTACGGACTGCGTATGCAGCAGAGCTTAATCTGCTGGCCAAGGAAGATATATGTGAAAACCATTGGAGTTTACTGTCTAAGGTCACTCCTAAAAAGACAGCTTTATTAACAAAGTCTGACTTTTCTCCATTTATTTCTATGATTGGGCTAGTCGATTTTATATTAGGTAATTCAAATTTAACACACTTTGTCTTGGCATTGAGCAATAAAATGTTAATGTTAGACCAATAAACTACCTTTTAAAAAGGGTATCATTAATATTGTCATAGCTAACGTCATGTCTGTCTGTTTTAAAAGTCAAGGATGTGCGTGTCAGCAAATAATGCTATTTCGCAAAGGTCCTTAACAAATGTAAAAAAAAACAAGGAATGGTAGATCATTAATATAAATGAGAAATAAGAAAGGTCCAAGTATTGAACCCTGCGGAATACCCATTTTTATCGGAGAACCCAAGGAAGTCACTCCATTTATATCTACTTTACGTTAAAATATGACGAGACAAGTTCCAACGCCTTGCCACTTACTCCGTAATATTCCAGCTTCTTAATAAAAGTAATATGATCCACGCACTCAAATGCCTTTGAGAGGTCACAGAAAACCTCAAAAGCGTTCTGGGACCTTTACCAAGCATCAAAGATATGTTTTAGTAGTGCTAACTCCGCATCGCTAGTCGATTTACCACTAGTAAACCCATATTGTTCACTATGAAAAATATGATTCCTACCGCAATGCGACAGTAGTTGAATCAACATAACTTTTTCGAATATTTTACTTAAAGCTGATAGAATTGAAATGGGCCTATAGTTACTAGGATCACCTTTCCTATTGCTTTTGAATAAAGGAATAAATAACCTTACTATATTTCATCAAATCGGGAAAAATACCTTCGTCGACACACCTATTGAATGCATCAGCTAAATGTGGGGCAATTAAATGAATTACCGAGTCTATAACTTTAGTCGATATGCCCCAGAGATCTTCAGTTTTTTTAACGTGTATACATTTAAAAGCTTTAATTTTTAATGAAACATTTTTGTTTAGGAGATCAATAGCAAAAGATGGAGAGGAATTTTATGATTTTGTAGTGTTCACGGCGATTCCCGAAAAGAATGATTGAAAAGCTTGGACTACCTTATCTTTTTGATCTTTTTGATTTAATAAGTTTGCCATCTAATTCTAGAACTATATCTCTATCATGCATCAAATATATATTTTTCAGTTCGTCACATCATGTTCCAAACCACCAGTGCTGGGCTTCGCGCATCTCAAACCACCGTTCTCCATCCGTTGCGTCGAAGTTGGTGATGACGAGGACACTGGTGATACGATAGGTAAGAATCTTAATATTAACTTATAAGGTATATTTTTTATTAGCCCGAAATGAATTATGATGTCATATTTCAATATAGATATAATATGATTGTAAATAATTAAGATCGAACACTTAGAAAAAATCCTTCGATCCGGTTGGATTCCAACCAACAACGTCTTCCAGCAAACTCTGAAAGACGCTATGTCAGCTACGCCACGGATGAGCTAGCGAACTCGACGCAGCGCGAGCCTGTGATACCACAACCGACTAACCAGATCGAGTCAGCAGGATTATTGCACATGTTTATGCTGGGTTTAAACTGCTTTTTTGCTGGTTGGATTATATGATATATACAATGTTTTTTCTTCACTGGGACAGTATGGGGAAGTCCGAAACTAAAAGAAATACAGGGAAACTGTCTTAGGAACCTTTAAGTGTTTTTTGTGAAAATAATTTTGGCATAAAAATTAATAAAATAGATTTTTTTGAGTGTTTTTGATTCAGTTTCATTGTATTAAAAAAACGCCATTTTTCGGCGTCGGGAAGTGAGCGTGTCTCACAACTCCGTTTACTTTTGATTATAGTTGATTTGACTTATAGTTGACGGCTTAGCGGTAGCAACCGTTAGAGTGAGTACAGCTCCGGTACCTATCTGGAAAATGAGGAGGGTGCTGTACGTGCACCCGCGGATGCTCACCCAAGGCACTAGCCTTTTGAGAACCGGATGAAGTCCGTGTAAAATCCGGGCTGGTCTGGGGTCAGGACCCGACTGAGTCGCATAGGTTTATAGTGTCCTTTCGGTATAGTGGGTGATAGACGTACGAGGTTAAAAATCGCTGTTTTAAAGTTTGCGTTCTTATTCAGTTCGACGTCGGCGACTCACGACAGATTAGCTTATAAAGTTACGCGTAGTCGTCCACGGAGGAGATCTTGTGTTATTTGGGAATAATATCATATCACATTTTGAAAGCTAAAAAAAGAAGACAAAATGGGCGAGTGTGGGTGAAGAACTGGCTTACGAAAAGAGAGCGTTTATCACATGTAAATTTAGTAAGAGTGAAGAAAAGGAAGACTTTCGTAATTAATTAAGAATGTCCGTGTCGTTTTACGAAGAACTCTTGCATTTAGTTACACCTATAATAATTAAACAAGATACCTGCATGAGAGAAGCTATTTCATTTGAAACAAAATGGCGGCTCGTGACTCGCGTCGCTGACAGACATGCGAGCTGAGGCGGGCCACGAGCAAGATTTCAAACATGTTTGATCGCTTAGGGTGACATATGAGTGAAAAAGATCGTCGAGTCACTAGTACGCGTATTTACTCGTACGTCTATCACCCACTTTAAACCAAGAGGTTGATAGGAAGGGTCACTATAAACAAAACTCTTATAGAAAGATATGGGACTGTGTTAAAAAAAATCAGGACTGCAGAAGTTGGTCAGGTTTAATAAAATGTCATTTTGAATGAAACGTGACAAAAAAGAAATCTAAACAACGGTTGCGATATAAAAAGTTGAAAATAAATAACTTTATCTACACACATATCATAAACTCTCTACAATGTGTTCAAAAACCGAACTTATCGATAATAACATCGAATTAAATTTCGAACATCTCTGAAAAACAAAACAATATGATTTGACCTCAATTCTAATATCAATCGAGATGAAGTTTTATTTGAATGAAATGTCAATAGCAAACAATTTTGACAATTGCACGCGTTACTTGATATCGAACGATATGATAGTTGGGGCCGATTCTAGTTTGCCTATGTATTAAAAATAAAAACTACGGTTGTGTGACATGCGTGAGAAAAGTTTTTATTTGCCGCCATTTCGCCAGTCGTGCGGAACACATCACAGAGAGCTTATAATATGTGTGTAGATAAAGCAGTGTATGTAATTGTACATGATGATGCATTAAAACACTCGTGAGATGTTTTCACTCGTATTTTAGTGCCTTTCATTATGTAACAGTCACATAAACTACTATTATTTCCACAGGGAGCGTGATTCGAGGTTTCTTCACGATCCGCAAGAAGGACCCCTTGAACCGACTGCCGACTTCGTCCACATGCTTTAACTTACTGAAACTGCCTAACTACCAAAAACGAAGTACGTTACGCGACAAACTTCGATACGCTGTCAATAGTAACACTGGCTTTGAATTGTCGTAGTTGTGTTTTACATTTCAAGGTCATCGTTTCTTTACTGCGCACCCATCATCTGCAGGTATTTAAGCTACGGACAACCATTACGAATCAATGAATGTCTGATGTACGTACGTACTTTATTGTTACTTAAGTTTGTATATTTATAGTACACAACTGTTATTTACATTTCATAGGAAACCATATTGGTCGACACGGAATCGCATTAAACCACTTAGACAAAGCTTTTTGCACAAGCAACAAGGGCGACGTAATCCTAGGTCGGACGAAAGTTCAAGACGTCGGGGATCGTGTTATAGACCTAAGAGTCTATGCTACCTTAGTTTGAATCCAAATCCTTCCCGCACTAATACGGCTCGTTTTACGTGGAACGACCGGCTGGGACATCTGTTAAAAGTTAACTGTGCTACTATTCAACCGCCATTGCAATGATTTGATATTCAATGGTGAATCGATGGCGTAGTCTACTATTTCAAATAAAAAATACATTTAATTTGAATGCTGATTAAACGAGATAAAAATTAAGATATCGTCGCCTTACTTTCTCAAACTCGTATCTTAAAGTAGTGTTGGGTAGGACATGAAATTAAAATGAGTTTAAGGAAATACCTCATTTGAAAAAATGAAGCGGTATAATGTCCTACTTCAAATGAGGTGAGGTAGTGGTAAGAATGTTTGCACCTAAAGCAATGACTCAACAGACAGGGAATATTAAGCACATTTTCATAACTTGATGATATCAGTCAATTGGATAACTTAATATAGTATAAATAAACTCTAATTTTGTTTAGTACTATGGTAGTATGATCATATTGTGATGTGATCATTGTTGCATTTTGAATTCGAAGCAGTGTGACATGAGTGAGGCTGTGACATGAGATGAGGTGTGAGATGGAACATTTTTATGACATGAAGTGTTGTGACAAACTAACCAAGCGAGTGGTACAAACGAGTTGCCTCGTGTATGTGTAACTCAACGCTATCTTAAAGCACAAAGTTATTAAAATCCAAAAAATGGATTGTATACACAAATTTTACAGGCTGATTTCACGTCACATTTCCTTCATGTTCACACACTGGCTATTCTTAAAATAAGGAATCCAAATTGATAAGAAATTTTAAATAAATAGAAAGTCTTGCCATCTCATGAAGAGTGATTACTCTTCATATATGATACGAGTGCGAGAAAGTAAGGCATCGTTATGCGTAGTAAGTAGTACTTGGTAGTTTTAGTAAGGCAACGTCGACCGTTAGTAATTGAATGAATTAATGCCATCACTACCATTCTACTGACACTCTTTTGATATTCAACTGCCTTTTAGCAGACTGACAAACATTATCACTGTTGCAATATAATATCAGTGGTCGCGGTGGAATTGCAATAACCAGGTGGTTTCAAAAAAACAAATGCAAAACACACGTGTCTTTGTATCCGAGCGAAAGCGTATTTTTCGCTTTTATTGCATGGGCGTAAATCATTTTCTAACCACTTCAAGTCGATTCATCGTTAATAAGTCTAACTTCCTGTACGATTTTGTGGTAAGTGGCATAAAATTGAAATCTTAATTGTAAAGGTAGATACTTTGTATACTTGGTCCGGGTTTTGGAAGCTTTCATTCGTTTCAATGAATGATAGACTTCGCTTCCTGAACGAAAAATTTAATCCATTGTTTTTAGTATCCTCGTTATTAAGTAACGCGCTTCGGCTATTCGCATGAGTATACCTCGTGTATTCATTGAGACAAACTTTTACTTTACAAAATAACATAATAATATTGACAGCTGTTTCTTTCTTTTTTCAATATTTTTTTCCATTCATCATTCGTTCATTCATTCATTTTTTCAATGTCAAGAATAACAATGCAATCGTCAATTGTCGGAAAACTCGAATAGCTCCGAAGCTTGGACTTTAGGGAATTACCACACCAAATACGGCTTGAACTAGTCAGAAAAAGCTTATTTTATGTCCATGCAATAAGAGCGAAAATTACATTGCACATTTCGCTTCGAAAACTTTCGAAACTCACATCTTTTTCGCTCTTATGGAGATAAAGTATTTTTTCCGGCTTAATGCGTTACCGTGTTGATAAATGCAATCACCTCTTTAAAACATGGTACTGCACTGAAGACTATATTTTTACATAAAATCCTCCTTTAAGGTTTAAAGTCCGTTGCACTAAACTTGATTCAAAAGACACTCTTCAAGCATTAGTTTTCGACGTATTTAAGTTTAGTGCAAGTGGACATTGGTCTTTTTTGTATATGGAAAATTTGTCCACCAATAAAATGTTCTAAGTTCATAACAACAACGATATTAATTAAAATCTCTAATATTTCTTATTATAAAAATTATTCAAAATTAATCTCGATCTCGATTGCAATTGCGGTCCCAAAATTTGAATTGTTTATGACGCTTTACTTTTCACTACAAAACTAATAAATAAAAGTAAGGCCTTTTGATGTACCATTGCCAGAAAAGCAGTATCGATATATAGACCCGTGCCTCAGAGTGACTCGAGCAGTGGCAGTGCCCCTCAGATCTTTGTGATTTAAAGCACTGAGTAATACTGCAATTGTTATGGACAGGCGTGACACTTACCACCAGGTGGGCGACTCGATCGTCCCGTCACTTGGTCTCATAAAAAAATAAAAAGAAAAAATCCTTCTCTGATATTTTACGGCAAACGCCGTCACTTTCCATGAACGGGTTAAGCTACGTCATAGGGGTCTATTCCCGTTCTCCGTTCGATACAGTCCAAAACAGTTACTGTCAATTAAGTAATACTCGACCAAATCAAAAAACAATGTCAAGTATGAAGCTACATTCTAATGATGAAAGTGATTCAGTCTTTTAAGACCTTTTAAAAAACCTCGACTAATTTTCAACGCCTCACGACTAGTCTAGTCTTTTAACTAGAGGCGGCTCGTGGGAGACTTCAGTGGGATTTCACTTACCTATACATATTTTAAATAAAAAATGGAACTCACATTTTCGTGTTCCATTTTAAGTAACGCCACTAAACTACGCTTCTTAACAACGATTGAAAAATAACAATTTTTACAACACTTACACTTACTTACACTTATTTGCGCAGAGCGCCGCTCAAATCTTGCTAAATTTTCTCATACTAATATTTTGTTTCACGTCTTGCGCTGTTAAGAAATTTCTCTTTCGCACTCATAGAATTCAGTACTGCACTTTGTAAACAATGTCGGTTCATAGGAGCGCATCGCGAAGTGCTCCACTAAAGGGTCAGTATGCTATACTGTATTAAAGAGAAAGATAAAAATCTAATTGCGTTTGTCGTTCATTAATAAAAAAATACTGCGGCTACTAATATAATAAGAAAGCATAATTAATGAATTTATTTTGGTGGGTTGGATAGGAGTGGGAGTACACTGAACCAGCGCTCCTAAGGACGAGCCGCCTCTGCTTTTAACCCTTAAGTCCTGAGTCATAAGACTAAAACTGAAGACTAATTCGAGTCGAAGTCTTTTAACCCTAGGAAGCTTAAGGACTAAAAAGACTAAAACGACTGGCGCCTCATGAGCCGTATGGCGTGATTTTATTTCTACCCACAAGGTATTTAATTTACGATTTTTATTATAAGTAAAAAAACATGATTATTTACTACATACTACTTACGTCATTTTTATTTATAAACTTGGGGTTTAATAAGACAAACATTATCACTGTTGCAATATAATATCAGTGGTCGCGGTGGAATTGCAATAACCAGGTATAAAATAGGTATAAGTCCTTTGCAAACAACTCAAGACGTTTAAGTCTTTCAAGTCGTTTAAGTCTTTTGAGTCTTTTAGTATAACGACTGAGCCTTATTAATAAAAACTCGAACCACCAGTCTTAATTTTAGAGTCGAGTCCTGTAAAATGCAGTCGAGTCGTTGTAAAACGCCTTAAAAGACTGAGTCTCTTTCATCACTACTTTATTCGCATCATGCGTTTTTTAACTTGGTCGAATATTATTTGAGAGTAAAGTTTCGGACGAAGTACGGGAGTAGATCCCCAGAGCCGTTATTATATTCTAACTATAAGCAGGGTCTTATTCCCTTGAAATGAATCTTAGATGCCCATAAATGTCTTAATATAGCTGAAGAGGCAGTAATTACAAATTAGTTTTCTCTACAATGCAACAACTATTGTTATTTAAGCCCACTTTTGTGGTATGCAACATAATTAAGCCTGCGAAATTTTTGTATACCAATCAAGTCTACAATGTCTGGTTTAACATTGCAGCCTTTTCTAATTGTGTCGATGTGTACCCGCTTTTCAGAATGTTAAGTACCAACGCCTGCCTTTTGTATTATGGCAATAAGGCACTAAAAACTTTTGCTTTTTTAATTTGATCAGGCTCTTCTTCGTAAAATTTTCAATCGGTAAAATTTTTTTAACTAATGTAGATAGGAAGCGTATACCTTTAATTCGTGACGGTAGCAAATAGATAGCAATTATTGGTAATAGATACTTCTGAAAAATCTGCTACCTTCATGCTGAACAAAGTGACGACCAGCCACCCTGATGTCAGAATGGCTTGTCAATTATTTTTTTTTATTTCTCAGAATATATCAAAGGTAGCAATTATTTAGAAAAGATAGCAAATAGTAGCAAATAGATAGCAATTCTTGAATATACACTCAGTGCCAGATGCGACAGGCGACCAGCCATCCTGATGGTCACAATGAAGCTTCATACTTGACATTGTTTTTTTATTATGTGGAGTATTACTTATTTGACAGTAATTGTTTCGGATATCGAACGGAAAACGGGAGTACACGTCCTGTTTTAGTACTAACTGTAGCTATCAGCTCTAAAGTGGTATAACCGACATTCAATGTTTTTTTTTCTACTATATAACTAAATTATACTAGTTTCGCTTTAGTAAAATTTAAAGTAATATTGTAGAAAAAAAAACAAATACGGGTTACACCACTTTTGAGCTGACGGCCTCAACTATTCATACCATTGACACATATATACATAATATACTTTGTATATAATGTCGTGGTTTGTCACTAGTTCATTAAATAATAATTATAAATTATTTTAAGAAATTGCAAAGCCTTAAAATCTATTTTATTTAAATTTTATTAAATTCATATTCAATTATTTTTATGTGAAATTACTCCACTAGTTTGTTATAATTATTCGTCTTCTAGCTAGCATACCGTGCCAGAGGTATGTTAGAAGACGTCGGTTCGAATCCGGCCGGATCGAAGAATTTTTTCTGAGTATTCAATTTTTGTATTAATAATTATAACAATCTATTTTATTTTCCGACGAACGCTATTTTTTTTCAAAACACTAACACAATGTCCATGGATGCTTAAAAGCCATAACCACCCCTAGGAAAAAATAATGTCTTCGTACCCTTGGTATAATAAAGCCACATATGATCAGATCTCATTTATCACAATCACAGTCTTGAAAATAATAAAAATTGCATGAAACAAATTACGTATGTGAAATTTTGTACCTCGCTATTTAGGGAGTCTAGCTTTATATCCATAGAATAAGAGCGTAGAGACATGCGTTTCGCTTCGGCAATCCGAGCGGAAGCGAAACAACGTTATTCTCGCTCTTATTGTATGGACATAAAGATTTTTCTAACCGGGTCAAGCAGACTCCGTGTTAATAAATGTGATGACACCCTAAAACAGGGTTTCTTAACCTGTGTTCCATGGGACCACATGGAACCCCTAAGAGGTCCGTGTAATGGCCACCGGGGCGTCCATGACGAGCCTACCTAACATATTGCATTAATATAAAAATTCGTATACAATTTGTTGTGAGTAAATAGGTGCAGTGCACTTGACCTTTTTAATTTTCGCGCCCTTTGATGACTATCCATTATAGGGTTATTATATATATAATAATAAATAATTATTTTATTTATTATTACCAATTTTATAAAAAGAATACTTATTAATCTAAACCTGCACAACAAACACCTGCGTAGGTTTATCCGTGCACCGCAAGAAGTTCTTCATCTTTCATCTTTGAGATGGGTCCATGACTAGCAAAAAGATTAATAAACCCTGCCCTAAAACATAAAAAAATATCGACAAATTTCGTTCACAGAATCTTTAAACCTCTCCACTGAAAAATTGTAAATTCGCAGATGTGGCCTTATTACAACAAGGGTGCTTCTTTGGCATCCAAATTACGCAGTCTACGAACAGAATTACCCAATCGTTCCTCAACCGATATGCGTGAAATTTGAAAATAGTATAAAAAACACTATTCTTCAGGTCATGACAAAGCCCAAATTTTTAATTTCGGTCTGTGACCTGCGCTAATTGAGGTCAAAGGTCACCATGTAAATTTTTTACGCGCACTGATTTGCAGATCTGTAAAAAAAATTAAGACTAGCTTCCACTTCGGTAAAAACATCGACATTCCGCATAATTTCTTAAATAAACATTAAATTACCAAATATAAAAATTTCGTGCCGAAATGCTCACTAACGAGTGCTATCTCCCAGTGTCTATCAAGCAGTAATGTGAGCATTACTTCGTTCCGGTTTTGCAGGTTTAGGTGCTGGTGACTTACAGGCACATGGGGCTTATTAACTTATGTTCATCAGATCTTTTAAAGCTCGAAGTGGTATTGCAAATGCTATGGACAGACGTGTCGCTTACCACCAGGCGCACGACTTGTTCGTTCCGTCACTTGATATCATAAAAAACATCTCGCCTCGCGTTCGCATTACGACCGATGACAATTTATCATTAAATAGGTACCTCATTCGTCTGCACGGCCTGAGAAGTCTATCCTTTAAAGAACGTTATTTAACGAATTGAGTTTCACGCGTCCATTCTCCAAATATAAATCCTACATAGTAATTATTTAGCTATTAATTCTACGTGGCTGAATTTGTTTGTGTGAAGCCATTGTTATTTGTAAAAAAATATATATATCCGGTCAAAGCTTTGCGATTCGTATCACAACATAATGTAAGGGTGTGCAAAAATGTATGTTATTCTTAGATCTCTTGTATTTTGTATATAGATTAAATAATATAACCAATAGTGGCTGGCATTCGTAGAAAACACGTTTTGCTTACAAAGATATACATGAATAACCTGTGAAACGATCGTTATATTCAAAAATATCTAAATATTTAATGAAAATCAACCTTATCTCAAAGTTCGATATTCAGTTTCAAATTTTTGATATAAGGTTGACTCTTATGTGCAATTGTTTTTTTTTATAATTAGAATGCATCGATCATTTTCGTTCGCTGTCTCTATCTGTGTCTTTCTGCTGCCGTTATGTAAATGAAACGTAAGAACAGAGGAAGAGTGTAAAGAAAACAACACCTTAATGTCTTGTCGTAGGTGCTGTTTTGAATTCAATTACATGAAATGTTGACTTCACAAGTTCATTATTATTTTGTTCTGGCTTCGACTTATTTATTCGTCCATAACAAGGTATTTGAAAATATTACAGCAAATTTTTGTCAAAATTTTCAACTTTGTATAAACTTACCAGTATCACAGAAAACCTTCCGAAGCCAAAAATTACGATTTTATCTTTAGGAATATGATATTTTAGGGTTGGTATTCGCTATTATAAACTGTGTTTTAATGAAAAAGCGTTGTAACTAGGATTTTGTATCACCTCAAATTGACACAATGGAGTTTTTCCGTTTTTTTTTAATTACATTAAAGAAAAATGTAGAGTCGGTAGTACGATTAAAGAAATAAAAAACAGAAGAACTCCCATTGTGACTTAAATGTGGACTACGGTAGCATTATTACAAAAATAAAGTCATTACATGTAATAGTGCAATAGAAGTAAGTTTGGATAAGATTCGGCTTTAAGGACAAAGTGAAAATGAGGCTGCACTGTCTCTAGCATATTTGAAATCGGGGTGCCGATCTTGGTGTACTTCTCCCTCGATTTCACAACACTAAGAGCGCTTTCAAATTAGACACTTATAGAAACTCTGCAGTGACATCACTACTAATTTTATAATAATTTATTTAATAATAAAAATAATATTTAGAAGCGAAATTGCAGCATCACTATCTTGACACGCGCGCGCTACGTTTGAAGTTTTTTACAATTATATTAGTGAATTAAATAATATCTGAAATGATACATACGCGCGGCTGCCGCGCCTCAATCGCACCACTGCAGCACTACTTCTACAAGCGTGTAATTTGAAAGCGCTTTTACGGATTTACTCCTGTATAGTTGTATGTGTTTACAGTGACAGTTATCGCGAATCATAGATTTGTCACAGATGGCGCTACGGCAAAAAAAACATTAAAACGATAAACAAAGATTTGCAACAAGTACTTTGAAAAATTCTTAGATCGTTTCTTAGCTTATTTGAGGGAGCGTCAACCACGGTATGGCGAGGTCGCTGGTTAGAATCCAGACAGGCTTAAGGAATTTTTCTTTGTGTTAATAAATTATGCTACAAAATGTTGTTTCTTGAGACCGCTAGGTGCGCTGTACAGATTGCCATATAAATTTGTCGCACGTTGCAACTGTCATTGTAAACTCCACTTTGAGTGAATCCCGTTCCAGTCCAAATATATAACTATGTGTAATTAGACAATAACGTGGTAGTTCTAATGGATTTGTATTTATTTTTCTTTTACGTAGAGTACAAGATTTCACCTTAGTGTTTTCACCTGATTTCCATATTACGTCGAAATTTAATTTAAACTATCGTACATATTATTCTTGTTTGTATTTTATTTTTGTTGTTTGTTTAAGATCCTATTCAATTTAGTAAAATACTAAATTTGTATATTGTCTGTTTTCGCTTTATATTTTTTTATCACGCTAAGTAGAGCCCAGTGACTTAAACGGATTCTGTCAGAACCTTTTTCTTAATTAACATTGCATGTTATATGTTGTAATACTTTTATACTGTAATCTCAAGTTTAATATGTATGTACAGTCGGCGACATAATAATCTGACCGATTAAATAAACCAAAAATGACTTTCTCTTAAATTGAAGAAAGTTAATTCTGTCTTCGGAAAGCTTTTCCATTGACCTCACACGACGTGTCCTAACCCCCAACCCGAGGTCAAAGTAACTTATCTTATTGTAGTAGTAGAGCTCATTGTTCGTTCAAGGAAATATACTCCCACCATACCTGTTTCTGCAGTTATGTGAAATACTGTGTTGTAGTTTTGAAGGGTATGGACGCTGGTGGAACTATAAACACATGGGACTTGTCAACTTTACGTCACAAGGTGACGGGTGCACTCCTCAGATCTTTGCGATTTAAAGCAACCCCGCCTGTCCTATCACTTGACATCATCAAAAGAAAACTTATTCTCGATCGTCCTCGTTTACGCTTGCCTTCCATTTTTTCTTTGATCAGATTTTTAATGACGTCATCATGTTTAGATGGCCCATCGAACTTGACTTCGATGATGTTCATCTACTTTAAGATGTTTCTACTTTCCTTCACTTTTTTAGTACCTCTTCACTCTTTCTGTTCAAGTTTTTCCACCTGCAAATTCAAAGATGCAATTTTATCTATAGTTTTATATACTTACAACGCTATAAATGTACACATTAGACAAACCTCAACCTTCTGTCAATGATTTTATAGTACACTTTCCAATCTTAAATGCACTTTAAGTAATTGACATAATGTCTAAATTGACTTTTGTCAGATGTGCAATTAATTTTTAAAACCTCTATTCGCTTGAAGATGAAATTGATCGCTTTGGACGTGTTGTATTATTGGTTGGTAATGCTGACTGTACCTATTGTTCGCGAACTTTAACGTATATGAATCTGTTATATATATTTTAAATTTTATTATAAAATACTTATCTCGAAAATTAAATGTTTATACATACAAATTTCTTTATTTTTATAGTGCAATTTCTTTTATGCATGTGTGTGTGTGTAATCTTTATAAATGTAAAGTGTTGAACAAAGATAGTATTTTGTAGTGGTGTTTCCATTGATTTCGATCGTAAACTTTTAGCTATTTACTAATAATTATACATTAATATGGAGCATAAGTAATTTTGTACTAGACACGTAAATAAGTTGTATAACACAATGTGATTCTCTGTGATAATATAATTGATATTTATTAATTGTGAGTTTTATTTCCTCAACAATCTCATTTAGAATGAAGACGCTAAGGCTCATCTCACACTGGCGCAGAGTCGAAGCGTCGCGTCGCGTCCTGTTTTTCAACTACAACGCATAGCGACACGCGTCGTCACGCGACGACTCTCGCATCAGCGCGCCCGGATCACAGTGTGATCGGCGTCTGACGCCTCACTGCGCGCAAGAAACCAAGCGTCGACGCGCGATTTCATACTTGCATAACGCAAATTTGTATCTTAATAATGGGGAAATGGAGATGAATATGCTATAGGCGAAAAACATGACGCGTCGCGTCGCTTCGACTCTGCGCTATTGTGAGTTGAGCCTAAGGGCATTGTGACGCGTGCTTATTTTGAACGGAATCTGCAAAGGCAAGGTATAAGTATAGGGACATATTAACGTGTGCAGAAGGAAAGCGATTTATGATAATTCGAAGACTACAATACATTTAGTAGCATTAGAGCTCTTGTGAGAGTTCATCCAGGGTAGTACTGCCTAATTTATTCAGATGAATAATAAATAAATTGGAGGGTTAATTAAATTCATAGCGATTACTATGTCTTAAAACATTGAAATTGATTATTTCTACACAAAACAAAAACTGATTTTTTTAGTTTTCCGCCGCCTAGCGCACTCCGCTAAGACCCATCTCATTTCCCGCCAAGCTCACTTTGATTAGCCCGCTGGCTGTGGAAGGCAGATACCTCTATTCAGTGAAACTCTTTTCGAGTGGACAAAACCATTTTACTCCAACCCACTCATCGATTTTCCGCTCATTACCCTTTCGCAATGGAATGCAATACATTGTATGAAAATTAGTATTTACGCGGCTGCAGCGCCACTGCAGTGCTTTTATAGACGTCTAATTTGAAGAAGCCTGGGTGCGGCCTGCGGCGCAGGCTCCATTCGTTAGGTATTAATCACGTTGTTCTTGCGCGCGTGTACAAGATCGTTTACAGCTTGTAAAAAAATTTGCTTTCCTTCGGACCCAATGTTTTTCACTCGTACATTAGATCTCTTTTAGAGATAAGTCGACCTTTGCTCAGCTTTTCTATAATTAATTCTGTGCAATAATAATAAGGCTTTATTTATAAAATATTTTTGATAAAAAAGCATACTTTTTTTATACCTTTTCACATTTGCACGTTTCTTAATTTTTTTTTTATAGTGGCATTTCTTTTGTTTGCACTTTTAATCTCAAATTCCATCGACGAGATTACAAACTAAATACAGGGTGCACATTTAATCCTCATTAACGAGACTTTCATTTGCTGGCCACAAAAAAATACCTGTAAAAATAACTGTTTAGAATAACATTATATACAACATACTCTGTTTAATATTTACTTTGATTTTGTATCCTTTTTCAGACACCATTTGAATAGTACCTAAACTAAACAGACGAACACTTTATGCAATATCGCAGCTACGAGGAAACAGTGCCTCACACACATTTTTAAAATTTACAGAAAATTAATTAAAAGCTTTGTATTTAGGACTGAGCAAATTTGAAGAGCTCTTGAATGTTATACTATTTCTATGCGCATTACTCCCTCTCTAGAAAAATTAAGGAATGCGTAATGCGTCTGTTTTTCCGTAGATATAAACAGCATTTTAAAAATCACAATTATTTGCATTAAGTCTGTGTTTTAGCGGATGTTCAATATGTAGAACAGAATATACTGCCAGTTTAACACTATCTATGGATAGCTCTGCGCAGGGCCGGCGCTAGGCCAGGTAGCACTCGCGTGCAATCAATACCCTGGTGCTTTCCAGTAGGCACGCTATCAAAATGGAATACTTAGTTATATTTCCCCCCAGTGACCGGATATTCGGATGCAAAAGGTACTATTATAAATTATGTTGGGAAGGAATTATAGACCGCAGCAGCATCATTAGAGCTCCTTGTGAACGAGTTCGTCCAGGGAAGTACTGCCACCTTACCTATTTCTGCCGCCAAACAGTAATATGAACATTACAGCATTACGGTTTCGAAGGGTAAGGGTTCTGGTGAAATTACAGGCACACGAGACTTGTCAATTTATGTCTCAGTGTGTCGGGCGGAGTGGCCTCAGATCTTTGTAATTTAAAGCTCTGAGTGGCACTGCACTTGTTAGGGACAGACGTCGCTTACCGTATTATAAAAAAGGCCGATTATTTCACTTGCGCCTCGAGCGACCCAGGTTCCTTGGAGGTATGTACGCTGTACACCCTACACACAGATAAACCCGGTACTGGCTCTGATGGCTGGGCCTTCTCTCTAATCATAGGTACAGAGCTTTCGCGAGCTCGTCTGAATTCTTTTGTCCTGAACCTGAACTTTTTGTCACTCTTTAATCGATACGGTTCTGTCACGCTCTTTTTCAACAGCTATACGATTTTCTTATCGTGTCAATCATTCTTTTACTTTATGAATATACTATTTTGTAGAGCTCCTTGTGAAAGAGTTCGTCCAGGAAAGTAGGTACTGCCACCTTACCTATTTCTGCCGCCAAGCAGTAATATGAACATTACTGCATTCTGGTTTCGAAAGGTAAGCGTGCTGGTGAAATGACAGGCACATGGGACTTGTAAATTTATGTCTCTGGGTGACAGACGCCGTGGCAGTGTCCCTCAGGTCTTTGTGATTTAACGCTCTTAATGGTACTGCAACTGTTATGGACATGCGTGTCACTTATCACCAAGTGGGTGACTAGCTCGTTCCTTCACTTGGTCTCGTAAAAAAGAGAAAAGCTATATAGACTTTGAATAGTATATTGCCATCTTGATTGCGCTATCCGTGGCCGCGATCTTTCCTCGTACAGGACAAGTATTAGGATACGTAATACTATCTGAAATTCGACGATAATTTCGGTTGAGAATATTTTTAAGTTACCGAATTTCTTAATTCATTGTTCTTCTGTTTTCTGGTGAAAGATTTTCTGAAGCCCCTCGAACTAGTCTTTTGTCAACTCTGAAATACCTTCCTCCGGCTAAGAACGCATTCTAATCGGATGATCCTGTTGTCGATAGGTAGGTGTTTCGTCACGATGGTGGCAGTAGCCGCTGCTTTTATACTGGTAAGTAAAGGTAGAATGTTTATTATGCGCTAGAAGGCTTTCAATTTTTAATACCCACACAAGAGTCCAGTTTACATGCATCTACTGTTATTATACTTGAAGACTACAGACAACTACACTCTCGGACACATATTTGAAACCACCAGAGAAATATTGTTATCATACAAATTCAATTTTTCAATTATGGCTATGACGTTATGTACCTCAGTTTCAAAATTGCATAAGTAATAAGTATTGCAATAATAACAAATAAGTTTGGTCAATCAAACGTCTTTTAAGTTTAGGCCATTTAATATTGAAAACGCAAGGTGGCACGATTTATATGTCAAGAAATATATTTTTATAATATATTAGGAGACTAAGATTTCACATTAAGTGTTATACATGTTTATATTAATAAATACTTACGAGACAATACTGAATTCAAATTAAACAATAGAATTGATTCTTTTCAATAGAACAAGGGGTCGTGAGTCGTGACGTGAATGTTATGCGATGGCACAAGGAAGTCGTTGACAAATTGAACCTACGGTAGCGAAAACAGAAACGCAGAACCAACAAAAGCAGCATTCTAAATTTGGAGACTTGAAAGTAGATTGTCCAAATTTTTGCCATATAACCAAGTTCAAGCATCAAGTAATTTTATGTCCCTATTTGAAGTAAGCCCGTAGTATCGGTGTTAGCAGCTGCACAAGAAAATTTGCACTGCGTATTAAATAATTTTCTAATTGAACCCGCTGCAGCAGTAAATAGGATCCATAAATTGAAACTTATTACGACAATACCGCCGTCGGAACGAAAAATAGGTACAACTTATAGGGGAGAATCACCAAATATCATTCGTCAAAAAAATTTAATGAACATTATCGGTTTGAAAATATTTATGCATTTATTTGTATTACTAGATGCTAGTACATAGTATTTGCAATGATAATTTGGACCCGACGAAAACAACACTTTTTCATAGAATAATATATTATTTTGTATTGGAAAAAAGTAAGTGATCTTATTGTTCTGCCATTTTCAAAACTAATCAGCTGATTTATTTACAGTGGCGCCACTTTACAGGTGGCTAATACAAAATAGATGGCACTATGGAAAAAAAGAGATAGTCCACTGTACGAAATTAGGCAACTATCCGATATATAGTGCTTTTTCCCTATTTTTATCAAAAGTTATTTATGATTATGAGTTATTTATGTATATAAATATCAGGAAAATAGGCCAACCTACTGAATTTTTAGTGGAAATCTATCTCAGTAATTGATGGATATATACATAGGAAGCACAAGGAGCACATCTGACGTCAATAATCACATTTTCTAAAAGTCATTTTTGACGTTTACTTACTTACTACTTACTTCGCTGGCTCAGCGACCCGAAGTGGATCTTGTCCTCCGACACTCTTCTCTCTTCTGTGCCACTTGTTGCCAATCGGCTATTCCAAGCTCAAAGTCTTTGTAAACTTGGTCGATCCAGCAATATCTAGGACATCCAACCGGTTGACTGCACGATCCTCACCCATCCTTTCGACGTGGCCAAGCCAGCGAAGTCGGACCAATTTGATCTCTTCCATGATGTAAAACTCTTATCAGATTCTCGATCTATAGATTTTTCCTCATTCGCCAGACTCCATCTTTTTCCCTAGTTGGTCCCAGAATCTTCCTAAAGAGCTTGTTCTGCTTCTTCAACGTCAGCGTCTAGGCTTCGGCGTACATCAAGACTGGTCTGATGACTGTCTTGTAGACCCGAATCGTAGTGCTCCTACTAATTAGCTTGGTTTTGACGTTTATTCAGTTAAAATACTAATATCAAAGAATTTTACTTAAATTACTAAGGTACGTACGGCAGGTACGCAACGGCAACGACAACTTCACGTACATATGTTGCTCTGATCCCAAAGTGACCCGACACTATGAAAACGGGGGTGTAAATCACTCGACAACGGAAATCATCTAATATAAAATTTTAATCCTTTTTTTTTCATTCTTGAAATAATGTATTACTTGCAATTTTTATTTCTATAATAATATTTTTTTTCTACTAAGTTAATAGAGAAAATTAAAGTATTGAATTTGTAATTAAAATACAATGAAATATATAAAATGTTATAAAGAAGTTCCGTGATGAAACTATTATATATTTTTCCAAGTAGTTCTGTGATAATCATTTAAGTGATTAGTGGATAATCATTAAAAGTGAATACAAGTCTAAAGGAATGAATGGATAGAGAACTCGGTACTCAGGGCAATCTGCCTCACGAATGTTGAATCAATGTGACGATTTCAAAATATGTAGGTAAAATTTGCGTGCCTATGAAATTTGTAAAAAAAAGATATTTTAAATTTGAATTTATCGACGGTTGAAAGATTAAAGGGACTAATTGACACTTAGGTTGGAAATGAATTATGGCCTCGGTAGTAAAATTTGTGAATTATATTAGAACCCATTATATGCCATTAGAGGCCATTCACATTTTTCACAAGTTTTACTGATGCCAAAAAAGACCTTTTCTAGGTCTAAGTAGTTTTAAAGGTAGTTTTTCAGCTGGAGAGGGATGATATTTGATATCATGTAAGGAGAACACACTTATCGACAACGAATCGCATTAAGCCTGTCTGAAAAACCTTTATATCTAAGTTATAAAGAGCTACAAGATGGGCGATCGGAAGCGACACATGCTACCTACCTACCTACCTCCACCTCACCTGATGGAAAGTGCCGATGAGGCCGACGATGATGTATGCACACCTAAATAATGCCTATTCACTCTCGTTTTGAAAGGCCCAAGTTATACCGTTCAGGGAAAAAGTCTGGAGGATGGGCAATTCCACTCCATAGCCGTTTGCCAGAATAAATGTGGAGGCGAAATGATTCGTGTGAATCCTTGGAGTATCTACAAAATAGGGTTGGAACCCAAATCTACGTCTAGACCACCAATACTGGAAAGAGGAAGGCGAAATTAAAACATGCAATCCCGTCGCACACTCCTCGTGTTATATCCCGTAAAATACCGATAAGCTGGCAACTTTATCGCTCTTATTGCGATTATTAATAAATGTGGTGGCTTCCGTTGGTGCTTAGATTACAATCGGGTATCACATGCTATTTACAAGGTATAACTAGATGCTTTCATTTTATTTCGTAGGTAAGCAAATGACACTTGAAATAGTCAAATTGCAATACTATTATATTCATTCGTAAGGCACACACACACACACACACACTCACACACACACACAAACACACACACACACACACACACACATCCTGGGAGTATGCAATTACATGCACATCTCTGTTTTATTTTTTCATTTTTTATTATTATTATTATTATTATTATTTTCAGTGTCATATTAGCTTATTCTTTCATTTTATTGGTTGTACTTACGTCACTAAATTATCATAAATTTATTAGTATTATAATATTTTCACTTTCTGCAATAGCTTACAATGATTGTAAAAATTGATGTTTGTAATTTATTTACATTGCAACTGCTTTTTCAAACACGGTTTTATCAGGTTGGGTGAGAGCCTGGAGATCTGTCACACAGGTTAGTTCCTAGTATAGACTCCAGTCTCTTGCAAAGGTACTCTATTATTTAAGCATTTTCATGTAAATTACATTGTAAAAACTTTGTACCCTTGTAAGAGTAAATAAAGATTATTATTATTATTATTATTCGTAAGGTTGCTTGTCATGCGTGATTCCCATGAGAAGAACGAGTAAGAAAGTTTAGAGGTGGTCTTTGTAATTAGTTTCACATTTATCATTTACTTAACGTAATAACGTAATGTCGCGCTGTCCTATTTTTTTCCATCCTCTAAGTGCTGTCCCCAAAATACTTAAAAATGTCCCGTTATGACATTACAGGACATACGTGACAATAAATTTAAAAATCACGCCAAGACTCATTCAATTCACATTGAAGAACAAAACCAGACAAGATATTAAAGAAACATTATTTGAGTATAGTATTCGCCATTATTTATTTGTTTATTCGACAGGAGGTTTCGCCAACAAAAAGTAACAGAAATGATTGTCATACAATAACCGTGTGAATATAATTATTTCCACATACTACTTTATTCCCATTTAATGCACTATTTGTTTAATTTTTTATTGAATTTGTTAATTTATTATTACTTGAAATGTTAAGCAGAATTGATCAAAAGTTTTACAAGTTATTTATTATTAGATTTTCAAATTTCATTGGCGTCGTTACGTTACCTCCTACTGTCACATAAATAGAACTCAAAAGTGGCGTAATGGAATGCTAAAGGTCGTTTCACTGTGTTGTCGCTCTAAATAAATAATTATTCGAATTTAACATAATGTTATGGACAGGCGTGTAGCTTACTATCAGGCGCACTTGTCCCGTCTCTTGTTATTATGAAAAAAATTAAAAGTATTTTTGATACCTTATAAACTGTACACATGTAAATCTAAAAGATCTCAGAGGACCTTAGGAGACTCAGAGGAGTACTTATTTCGTACGAAAGATAACCTACGTCGAAACGACGTATTCGATTTTGAAAAATCGATATAATACCTTCGTATTAAGCACCAGTGCACGGGCCGTTTCTGCCAACTCATTCGACCCACAGAGCTTGCAGAAGACGCTGGTGTCGCTTAGTACTCTACTTATTTAAATAATAACCTACCACACGTCGAAGTGACTTATGGTTATTTTTTACAGGCTATGTTATTACAACAAAATGACGTGATTAGGTTTTGTAAAAGATGCAGAAATATCCCGGTTATTACAAGAATTGCGTGACGAAGAGGTCGAATGGTCGTGTAGTGAAAGAGATGATGATATTTTACAAGACGACGTACAAAGTGACATCGAAAATCATGAGATAAGTCCGCCATTTGTACGTCTCACTGCTGGGCACGGGTCTATTCTCTGTCGAGAGTTTTAGGCCACCTGGCCCAATCAGACAGCCGACCCCATCAAACAGTCCGCCACGCTGGGCCAAGACGGAATGGAGACTTCACACCTGTTCAGAGGTTTGCGAACCTTCTTCGACGTGCAGATTTCAACACGATGTATTCCTTCACAGCTCATGATAAATTTCAAATAAAATTTTGCACTTTAGTTCCGAAAAACTTAGAGGTGCCCGGATTCGATCCACGATCTCTGCGGGAGAGTCAGTAAGTCAACACTATTAAGCTACAACGGTTGCTTTTTTTTTAAATCTTAATATGTCTGTTAATAATAATAAATTACCGGAGTCAAAGAGAAGGAAATATTATGCCTTTTGTCTATAAAAAGTGAAAACGATGACAAGTCAATGTGCGACAAATGCCAAAATCCCATTTGCGCAAAGCACAAATCGAACACTTGGCCCTTGTAAAGGCCAATTTTTTAATTTACTTTCTTAAAGTAAAATATATTACGTAAAATTAATTTTCTAACATTCATAGTTAATATTTTTTGGTTTTTGCAACGTAAGAAAAACCTATTTTTGTCGAATCGACGTATGGTTATCTTTGACGTACTATAAAATACGGTTATCTTTATAGGGTTAATTAAATGGGGAAAAAAGGTAAGTGAAATACAGTCACATCTTAGACCATTTTTAAACCTGTTAAGACGGTAGTAATAACGCAAATAACATTTAGAACACAAACCATGTCATCTGGCGCTCAACAACCTTCTCATTCACTAAAAATTAAGATATGCCTAAGTAACATGATTATTATCATAATTCTGTGTTATATAGATATTGCATTAAAGTTCTTAAACGTAATTTCGAATTCCCACTCTTGCTGTCAACAATACGTCACTGTCCCACTATTGCTATGATTTAATATAATAAGATTAAGGTTTTTGTGTTTTGTGGTTTATTTTTTTTTTTTATTTATTATAATTGAACGTTTACAATAGATATTACCCATCTTTGTCGCTGAAGAAATAGTACAAAGTATCCAAAAGCAGCTTTTCTTTAAATTTGTTTTAAAACCACTTTAAAATTAATAGCGACATGGAATTTCTTACGATCGAAATTTGATTAAAATTGTATTTATTTTTAAATACATAATAATTTTTTTTAAATAACACTATTTTCATGCAACTCGTAATATTTTATCAATTTTGTTACATTTTGAAGCTTGTTGAAGCTAAATATAAAACTCATATACAACTAGAGTGTAGTGTAGTGTGCGGCGACGGTTAGTGATTGCATCGCTATACTTGCGATTTATAGGCGATTGACACAGACGACTTCATTCATACAAACGCGCGATTGCACCGGTACAAACGCGCGATTGCATCGATGCAATCGCCTATAAATCCCAAATGTAGCGATGCAATCGCGCGTTTGTATCGATGCAGTCGCGCGCTTGGATCGCGTTTGCACCGCTGCTTAAAATCGCGCGCGTAAAGGTAACCACTGCATCGCGTTTGCATCACTGCAATAAGTCGCCGTGTGTCTGCCTGCTGCCCGCCTCGTAACTGCTTCCGTGGCCGAGCGGTTACGATTACGGGGACTACCACGCAGAGATCCCAGGTCGGATTTCCGGGCCGGGAGAAATATTTGTATGGCCTGCATTTATATCTCTCATGAGTTTGGGGGTAATTTGTGGTTGTCTATGTGTATGTCCATGGCACCCGCGACACAGGGTTTCCCTAGTGCGGAGCAATGTTGAGTGTGTGCGTTTGTGTGTAACTACTTTACTTTGTATAAAGTTTTTGTTTCGCAGTTATTTTTAAACTTTGTAATTGGCATTTTTTTGTATCAACAGAGATGTTATTCTGGAAGCATGTATTGACTTTATGGAGACGACTGTCGAATACAGTCAATACACTTTTGCTTCTTTTTTCCCATAGATGGCATTAGAATACTTTTTGCCAACTATAAAATAAAAGATCAAGAGTTGGACGAGAGAAAAAACAAAAAGGAAAATAAAGGAAAATGGTTAGGAAAGCTAAGATTGGAAGGAATTAATAAAGTGTATTAATATGTTTACTGCAATTTTTAATGAAATGATTTTCTCATCTTTACAGATATTTACACAAGGTCCAAAATGTCAAATTAGATGTGCGTTTGACTAGGATTTACATCCCGGGAATGTCAATCTTGATGATTTTTTGATATTTCCGAGACTCGACACTGATGTTATCAGTTAAGGGAATATCCAGACTTTTAAGACTTAAGTCACATAAACATTGTAAAAGTCTATTTTTAATACAGTTGCTCAAAACGTGGTATTTTTCGTACTACAAATCATGCCGAAAGTTGGTTTTCTCGCACTAGTGCTTTTACTTTTCCATTTTTTTTTAATTTACTGTTGTTTCAAATCTTAGACATAGAACTAAAGAGGTTATATATTTATTTAATATTTATGTGCTTTGTGACGTAAGTCATTCGTCATTAAAACTTATATTTACTTACAAACATCTTATTTGTTTAAATTGCCTAGGTGTTTTATAAACAACGGGTTACATTTAAAAATACCAAAATATTTTCCATAAAGATGGCTGATTGAGTATTAACAATGACTGGAGGTGAGTATTACGCGAGACCGCTGCGCGCCGAGCCACTAAAATAGTAATTTTAATGTAGCTGATTACTGGCAACAGTTGCCATTGTACACTGAATTTTTATCAGACAAAGAAATATTATATTAAATACTGTTTTATTTTACTTTCAGTGTAGTTTTTTCGCAAATGTATTACAAAACGTCGTTTGATACATGTGCCGATTTTCACTTGTCTCGAGTCTTGACCTTCGCCTCTGGCTCGGGCCAAGCAGCCTCGAGCCTCGCGAATAATGACTAACTTTCCGCACTTGTAATCAAAAACAACTATTATATACATATATACCAACAGGCTTTTTTTTCCAGTTTCGTGGATATGGCAACACTGTAGATTGGACCATAGAACAGAATAATCAGTTTCAGTTTTTCATCCTCTAAGGTTTTCACACGAAATAATTTATAGTTTATGTACAACATTAACGTTTCCAGTTTCTTAATTATTTGTGACCTTGGTACCTTTTTAAGTTGAAAGCTCTATAGACAATGCTCAATAAACAATTCAATTAGAATGATCTGTGGAGAAAGGGGAACAATAAAATAAAATCCGGTTTTAGTAGCAGTAGAGTTCCTTGCGTAAGAGTACGTCCAGGGAAGTACTGCCTTACCTATTTCTGCCGCCAAGCAGTAATGTCAGCATTACCGCGTTCCTGTTTTGAAAAGTAAGGGTGCTGGTCGAATTACAGGCACATGGGACTTGTCAACTTATGCTTCAGGGTGACGGGCGCAGTGGCAGTGCCCCTCAGATCTTTGCGATTTAAAGCTCTGAGTGGCACTGTAACTGTTAATGACAGGCGTGTTGCTTACTATCAGGCACGGCTTGTTCGTCCCATCATAAAAAAAGGTTCTGACTATCTGAAACCACACTAAACGTCCTTTGTTTTTACGTGTCCAATGAAAATAAAAGAAAAAAATACCTATCATAAATATAGGAAATGAAACTATTTTTCCGGATTTATTTTTTCAAACAAACCTTCATAAATAGTTTTTGATTTTATAATTTGACTTAATAAAGAACTTGATTAAAATATTGTTTTGACTGCCTAAATGAAAACTACTTTTGAAGTAGTCTCGTGTCTTATTTTTCCCGGAATTTCGTGACCATGTCGAGTCCCAATTTTGCGACACTGAACGCCCTGCTCTTGACCGTACATAACGCTCCAGCTTTAAAATGTTCGCTGTCTGTCATTTTCAGGACATCCGCCACCGTGAAGTCTTTTGAATTATCAATGCAATAAATATAAATTTTAAAAATACCTACAAATATACCAAACTCTAAGGGTCGTATTCTAGAACTCTACTCAATGCTCAAGTCAGGACTTGAATATGATTCAAAGCACTAGAAATCATACTCAAGTCCTTGCCATTAGGGTCGTATTTCCAGTGCTTGAAATCATACTCAAGTCTGCTCAAATCCTGACTTGAGCATTGAGTAGAGTTCTGGAATACGACTCATAGTATGCAGGTACTATATTATAACAACCTGTGACTTTCATTATTATGTTATTATACCTATGTTTCACTGAGTTTCCCCGTTTTATAAACAAATAAAAACAAGTCAAAACCTTTTAGGTGGCTGAAATGCTGAAAAGCCGCGAAAAGTCAATAAAAAAGAAAAAACTGTTTTTTTAATACTTAAAGCCAATGCTCTTATTATAAGAATTAACAAAACTGACAAGCGGCTTGGCAGCCATGCTTATGCTCGTTTTCGTTTCCCATTCGCTTTGTCGAATATTTGTTATACACAAAGAAAGAATTCCCAGAAGTTACACGCAAACAAAATTGAAATAAAATAAATTATAAATTAAGTAAATAAAAAATTTCAGCGGAATTTCAACAACACAATCACGCGGGCAGGGTGGGCAGGATTAATTTTCAAAATGTCATTTTTAGGGGTCCCGTACCTACCGGTAAGAAACCTTCTCTTGAGTATCCTGTATTTGGTCTGTCATTTCGTTAATTGCCTGATTAATTATGCAACATTTTTATCGGTTTCAAAGCTTAGTTATAGGACTTTGTAGCTGACATTCTACCTTAGGTGAGAGAATTTCTAAAATATATTATTTTTAGTGAAAATGTTATTATGGTCTATATCCAACTTGAAGTGAGACTACTTGCTCAGTAAAAACAGAAGTCAATATCTATGAGTATTTAAATTGAAAATTCTGGCATTGTATCTAACCATTTGCATACATTTACAGGAAAAATAATACAAAGTTACATTTATCATTGCATGACGCATAAGGTCTTCAATACGGAACTCACTTTACACGAATTTAACTCGCACTTGGCGGGCTTTAATATAATAAAAATATATAAAATGGAACTTAATAAAAATCGTAAGAAAATATCAGTGATAATTATTTTATTTTCAAAAAAATCGTTCCTCGTTAACATAAAACTTTATTCTTCAAAAAAAAGTAGGCTTGATGCGAGCAGCTGTTCACCGCGTCGTCGCCATTGTTATTTCTTGTCTCTTTCTGGCGCCCGCTTCCATGCCGCTTCTTCCCTCTCCCTTCCCGTTCCCCGCATGGCCGGCCAGTTTCGCTCGATTCTTGTGGCGTGAGGACGACTGCGTGCGGTGCACAAATAAATTTCACGGTTATTATCCTTTGTCCAGGGATAACTAGGTTCGCGTAAGCGGTCCGGGTCATTTGCTACAGAAAACTTGATCAAACGTGACAAATAACTTGTGGATTTAGCCGGTGTATGTGTATTGCTACGTTTGGTGTGTTTTGTGATTCCCGCATAGCCGTTCGAGCATGAATAATAAAGAAGTAGCCGGTGATAGCGTCGCGTGTCCACTGGGAGAGGGCTGGTGATCGGGCGGGGTGTTGGCGTGTGATGGTGGTGAGTTTGCGGTGACGGCTCGCCGCGGCGCGGTTGGATGGCGGCCGTTAGTGGCCCCGCGCGGCACTCTCGCGTCTCCATGAGCGTGTCCATGTCGCTGATGCAGGGCGGTACGCAGAGCGCGCCGCAGGGCGCCATCCTGGCGGCGGCGGCGCCCTACTACCAGACGCAGGCCATCCCCACGGATGTGCAGCCCGACCGCCCCATCGGCTATGGCGCCTTCGGAGTCGTATGGTGAGTCTTCCAATCCCGTAAGGTGTTGAACCAACTTATTCAACACAACTCTGCTTCATAAACAGTGATTTGTCTGACAAACATTTGCTTCCAAAACACAAGTTTGTTGACAAATTGTTTAAGCGGCAACTGCTGTATAGATATACAAACTTCTAGTTCCACCTGCACTATAACATTCTCACATTAAAATTGGGTACTACGAGTTTTCTGTTAAAATGAAGTATTTTATTATTTAAACTATGCATTTTGATAAATAGTAGCAGTAGAGCTCCTAGTGAATGTGTTCGTCCAGGGAAGTGCTGCCATTTTACCTATTTCTGCCGCTAAGCAGTAAAACTGAGTGACATTGCAACTGTTTAGGATAGGAGCGCTTACCACCGCCTACCTGGTCGGCCATACGACTTGTTCGTCCTGTCACTTGGAAAAAGATTATACAGTGAGAAAGAAGAACACGAAGAAGGTCACGCCGAAGTTTCTATTCTAGTTACAAGCTTGCTTAATGAAATGTACAAAAATCTTAAAGTTCAATCATTTAAAATGTAACAATAACATATTAATAGTGTGAAGGTCAATTATGAAATAGGTAGCTACTTCGAAGAAATGCAAGTCATTTAACAACCATTTTAAGTACGCAAGTCAGTCATTTTACAACTTGAACGTAAAACATTTTGTATTGTTTTTACTGTACATGATCCCTAAACTCATTTCCTTCTCCTTTGCTGAGACAGATTTAAGACCTATAAATGTTCCTCATGGTAATGAAATTAATTCACTGGGCGTTGTATTGTACCTTATATTAGTTAATGTTCTGCATTTTATTGTACGCTAAATATAATTAAAATGTAAGGTGAAATAAAACTAGATGGCATAAACAGAACTGCAGAGAAATGAAACAAAAACAAGACATGTTTTCTTCCAATAGACTATTTTCTTTTTGATCAAATCCTAAAACTCGACTTTCTTATTGTGAATGTTAAAGTAACAATGCTCATTGTTGCGTTTTACAATGCAGCTGGCAACAGTGCCACTGTTGCGTGTAGTATATGTCACTGCTTAAAATTTAGTTGATTCGTATCTAGAACATTTCTTTATATTTACGACCATCTTTGTGTGTGATTAATTATGTATACCGTTAAAAGAATGCAATACAATGGATTGGAAACATGTAAGAGCAAAATCCACTGTTAGGCTTTACGTACACGATGCTATTACTGGTTCCCGCCCGCGGTTGCCGTATCAGAGCGGCTGCGTTTACTGGTTCCAAACACGAGCTGTACGTTAAGTGAAAGCCCCCAGATTCGTTTCAGCGTCAGTTTTTATTATTAAACTTTATTAGATCGTTTTTATGGCGAACGGTGTACAATCTGGACCGCGAGACGCTATCAGTTTTCGTGTTACGTACGAACCGAGTGTGGGGAACATTTCAAAGTTTACAACATGTGCGATGAAGTTAGGCTAGCTAATCTGCCCTCTGTAAACACGTGGTGTTTCCTCTGTCGGGCGACGTGTATTCAATCCAGCGTAAACGACATAAGAGCGCTTTTCAATATTCAAACATTCCGCAATCGAGTGCACATTGCGTCTTGCGACTGCGTACTAAATGCAGACGATTCTGCACTTTATTGCTGGCGTGTTGGATCGTTTTCGATTCGTGTCCTCTGTGAGTTATTGAAACGAGTGCAGCGCCTGCGTATTTGTTGTCGTAACGTTGGACTCTACCGTCTTGTTGATAAGGCTGATTTTATCGTAGTAAGGGACGCAGTCGTCACTCTTGCAGCGGGGGTTAGTAGATGGTAAGGTATGGGTGGATGCTTTGTGCCGACTCGTCGTGCGTAGGTAGGGTCCTCATGGCGCTTGGCGCGTCGATTGTGTGTGAACGACCCCGACGAGGGGAGGCCTGATTATTCCGAAGCGCGTCGATCGGTGGAGGGCCCTAAAACCCGACCGCACTTAGTTCCCAGCCCTTGCCTCGTAGTCTAGTCGTATGTTAAACAGGACTCGAATCGACAACGTCGGATTTTAGGTATGAACGAACTTTAAAATTCATCTCAGTCCTTTGTCTTTTGTGCAAATAGTATATGCTCTGAGACAATTGGCTCGCACGTAACACGGCTTTCTGCTTCACGCTGGCATGAAATGAGTTCGTTTCATCACGTTGTGATGAGACAATCGCGATATTGTCGAAGGCACGACCTACCGACTATAAATAAAGCACATAGAAAGTTTAATAATGACGACCTGCAATTATTACACGTCGAAAATCACCACTACAGACATCACTGGAAGGCTACTTTTTTTTGGTCATCTACCGTAACCAAGAGGATGTTCTACGTTGACCGTAGTCCGTAAGACAATGCCCGTAATTAAAAATAAACATTGAGTTTTATTGGACACTGACAGCTTTGAGGGGTAATTAACCTTGAAACTTGTTTTCTTTCGTGTCGTTTAAAATTTAGGCGTGCCGTATGACAGATGACACAAACCAGATATTAAAAATTTTTTGTTAGCCATCAGAAATAAAAAAAATGCACATACGTTCCTTGACATGCATTTGATATGCATTTTCTTTTTTAACCGACTTCAAAAATGGAGGATGTTTTTTCGACTGTATTCTTTTGTGTGTATGTTACGCGATAACTTTGTGAACATTTGTGAACCGATTTTGATGATTCTTTTTTTGTTGGAGAGAGGGTATCTCAGTGTTGGTCCCATTTAAATATGAAGAAAATTTTCCGCTTCTAAGGATGGCAAACTAGAGGATGAATCCGGTTTCGCGCACGTTCCAGCAACTGATTTCAATAAAACTTGGCAAATAGATGTAATTCCAATGAACTTTTGAGGTCTTATTTCTTTATAAATAAGTTATAATTATACAGTACTCCGAATTTGATATCTATGGTTTTTTGTATTAAGTACCTCAAACTCCTAGTATCCTATGTCAACGTGAAGAAAAGGGTAAGCATTGAACTTGTAACCTGAAACCCTCGCACCTTATATTATGACGTCACATTTCACCAGTTAATGTCACGCCGCTTTTAGACCATTCCGAGAATAGAAACTAGGTATAAGTAGGACGTTATTGATGACGGGACTGTCGCAAAAGTTCGGACTTCTAATGATATACTAGATGAGATACTAGATGTAGTAATCGTGACATAAATATAATAACTGTGTAAGATGGTAGCACCTACCCTTAATTACTAATCACATTATTCTGAATCAGTCAGATTCTGACTGATTAATAAAATAATGACTGGATACAAATTTACATAATTTGGAATGTCACACACAACTATATCCACGTTTGATCACTACAACCTGTTGAAATAAACGTTTTTTTATGAAACCAACTTAACGGGACGAACAAGTCGTGCCTGCTTACGACATAAAATAAATGTATAGATCTTTAAGACACATTGCATTACGTACACACCCTTTTACGGACAAAAACTGTAACAAAAATGAAAAACAATAAAGAACTTTCTATTCTATTTTAAGCGATTCGCCAGACTATAGTAGCTGCAGTTTCGCTCAGAGCTTTAAATTGCAAAGATCTGAGGGACACTGCCACTGCGCCTGTCATCCTGAGACATAAGTTGACAAGTCTTATGTGCCTGTAATTTCACCAGGACCCTTAGCCTTCAAAACGGAACGCAGATGCTCACATTACCGCCTGGCGGCAGAAATAGGTAAGGTGGCAGTACTTCCCTGGACGAAATCTTTCACATGGAGATCTACTGCTACTTTGTCCAGTATTATAATTTAATTAATTTTATAATCGAATAAGAAATTCACCACACTTATTCACGCGAAATCGGCTTGAGCTGGTTAGAGAAAACTTTTACAAATATGCTCTAAGAACGAAAGACGTTGCGCGTGTCGCTTTCTTAAGAGTCTACAACCTGAAATGGTTTTGGTTTATTCCGTATGACAGTGAAAGAGATTAATCAATCCCGTTGGAAAAAACATATAGTAAAATTGAGATACACTGATTACTACACGGTGTGATAACACGATTGCTAAAAATGTTCACGATAGAAGAAAAACACAAACTTATCTCGAAATTTCACAAGAAAACCGTTGTATTCAGTACGTACTTTACTTATAAACTGAACTAAATAGACCACGTGTGGTATACGATATCCATTTTTCAAATAGCTATAATTTCGTAACATAATTAATTTACACTATTTACTTGCTTTGAATGTTAAGACGTCTTATATAGGCTTTGTCGATCTCGCTAGCATTGGGGATAGTACAAGATCCCGGGTTCGAATCCCGGTGAAACCAATTTGAGAAATCAGCTTTTCTTAAATGTTTCTGGTTTGGGTATTCTGGGTAAGCGTTAAATAATTAACTCCGGAGTTGTGCTGGCACAGGATTATCATTTTGGTTACCAACAATTGGATATAAAAGACCTCATTCGATTTATAGTAACTGTAAATTGTCTAATTGTTACCTCTGTAAGATAAGTTTCTTATTCAGTTCACTTCACTTTGGTTGAACGTGGTTGAGGTTTTTGTCAGCCCTATCCAAATAGAAACCCCCGTCTATGGTTTCCACCCGCGTCTAATCGCACGCAGCCATGTTGAAAAAGTAGATCCATCCGCCTTTGTAAACAGCATGGAACGAAAGCCTTTTGTAATGGGTACCTACTTTTCATTAAAAACTGCCTCACAAAACTCTACTGTCACAAATTTACTCCTTTAAAATCATCGTACTGTCTGTTACGCATTTTGTCCTCTGATTATTTCCAGTGCTGGGTGGTAATCCCTGTTTCAGAGTAAATTTTTTTGTTTCTTTTTCATTAAAATAAGATAATACGCTCACTATTGCCTGTAGCTTGCTTTCATTCCCTGTGATATACTGTACAGCAATATCTTCAAGATTATATGGAAGTATATGAAGTGTTCTCTGGGCGATCTTCAAAACTTCAAAAGATTCGTTTTACACTTGCTTACCTGCTTGCCTGGGAAGGTTCCTACCTGCGGAACGTTTCTAACATGTGTTTTGTTTCCTGTTTTGTGATCGTCCTTTTTTGAAATGCCTTGCTTTGAATAGATACTAAAACTTTATTGTGAACTTCTCAACAAGTTGGTTTGACAATGAACGTTGCCGTTTGGTTCATTCTTGTATTAAGAATGTTATTTTTCTGATTGTTGTAATATAGTAAATGTCATAATTCGTGACCGTGGTATAACAGAACATTTTTAATAGCTGTAAGCTCATTATGAAGTCGAAGAAAGTACTGCCACCTTACCTGTTTCTGTCGTCAAGTAGTTATGTGAGCATTATTGCGTTCCGGTTTTAAAGGGTAAGGGTGCTGGTGAAATTACTGGCACATGGATTTGTCAATTTATGCCTCAGGGTGACGGACGCAGTGGCTGATCCCCTCAAATCTTTGCGATTTAAAGCTCTGAGGGTCATATTTCAGAACTGTACTCAATGCTCAAGTCAGAATCTGAGTATGATTTCAAGCACTGGAAATACGACCCTAATGGCAGGGACTTGAGTATGATTTCGATTGCTTTAAATCATACTCAAGTCCTGACTTAAGCATTAAGTAGAGTTCTGGAATACGACCCTGAGTGGCACAGCAACTGTCATAGATTGGAGTGTCGCTTATCATTAAGCGACTTGTCCGTCCCGTCGTCGCTGCTTGATATCGTAAAAAATACATATTTTGATATTAAATAACTTGCCAATATCTAGTTATAAGATTTAATTAACTTTACTACAGTAATAAGAATGTCAACAAATTTACTGTCAAGAATGCTAAAATGTACCTACGTCGAGATTTTTTAAATCTTTATAATATTGAATACTACTGAAGCTTTTAAAATTTTGATACTTTTCAATTTTACAATAATAATTTCATTTGTTTTGTGTTGGGTTCCTTTCGGGCCTGCTAGATATCCTATTGACCTTTATCTGTAGCAATAATCAACCAGTCTTTCCAGTTTTATCTGTTAAGAATAAATAATGAATAAATAAATAAATAAATAAAAGTCATCATTCCCACGTTTTTGGCTTTCCTGTTGCAGATGATATCGGTAATGACTGACAACATGTTACTGTATCGTGAATTATGTCCACAGCCATTTCAATGTACTATCGATATACTTTGAAAATCTGATGACATTACAATAATATATATATGGTAACCAGGACAGTCTGAAGATTACCCAACTCCTCAAATACTTACAATAGAACTATCTTGTTCGGGCTCAGACCAATTTAATATGGGCAAGAGACCAATTTAATATTGGTATCTTTATTGACGTTTTAAAGTACAATGTTTTGTATTGGGATTTTTTTAAATACAGGGCAGCCCATTTCCAGTGGTCCAAAAAAATTTTTTAGAGGACGTTGTAACGACCCATTTACTAAATAAATAAATAACCATTTGTTTCGCGAAAATCAATAGTTTAGAAGTTATGATGTTTTATCTACTTTTTTGAAAATTTTCTACTCTATTTATTATTATGTCAATTTATGAAGATGTTACAAGAGTTGCAACACTACAATTTTATTTGTAACCAATCCCTACGTTTTAAATTCTGGTTGTACAATTTTTGCAGTCAGGAATATTTCGAAAATTTAACATTTTGATCGTGAACAAATAAAAAATCTCTTAAAGGTCTAAAATAACGGCGCAATCTAAGAATAAACACAAAAAAAACTCATTACATGCTAGCTACATGGTCACACTACTTCCATACCAAATTTCAATTAATTTAGTGCAATAGTTCTCATACTGGAGTGGTAAAAAATCATAACTTCTAAACTATGGAGTTTCGCGGAACTAATCTTTATTTTAAAAGGGTCGTTGCAGGGTCGTCTATGTGAATAAAAAAGGTACCAACACTGTAAATGGGCCAAACTGTATAAATGTAATTGTTATGTATTTTTGCTTAACATTACAGGTTTTTTTTTGCGTCTCAAATTGGACTATGTGTGAGATACTGTCGAACACTTTATTACAATCAATCAATGAAAGCAATGTAAAGATGTCTTCGAAATTTTAACCCTTATATCTGTTATATTTGCAAATAAAATAATTTTTTGGGATTTAAATTCTCGTATAGTTGTTCTTTCGAATAAATCAACGTTTTGGGTTCTTTACGTGTCTCACTGTTACGGCTGAGTGAGATGATATTAGTCATCTAACAGTTACATCTAATATTAATGCAACAGCCCTATTCTGTACTAATTACAAAAATAATTTATTCTAACCTTTATATTGTTCTTAAATAACTGATGGATGACATAATTTCAACCCATGTAGAATAGCATCTCTAGTTAAAATCTTTACAACCAAAAAATTAAAATATTACCTTACCTTATACGTTTATCGGTCGAGTTTATTGAACAGCATCGCTTTATCGTTCATGTGTACGTTCAAAATACCATGACTGACCAATGCTAAATGAATTGGTGGCCAAAGTCGCGAATACTAGTTTTTAGGGTTTAATTATAATCTAGGAACCATTATGACGTCATCAAACGACCTAGAGCAGCTTGAGTTCGTTGGAAAAAGCTTATATGTACACGCAATAAGAGGTGAGGCAGCCAAGTCGAGTTTCCGCTTTTTGCTTGGCGAAGTCGGAAGCTACGCAACGCAAATTGCGTTGTATTGGGGGTGTACAGTGTGTACGGGTTGTACAGGGTGACGGGCACAGTGGCAGTGCTTCTCAGATCGTTTGCGATTTCAAGTTCTGAATGTCACTGCAACTGTTATGGACAGGCATGTAGCTACCTTGAGCCGCGCACGACTTGTTCCTCGTGTTGAAATCCTCCATTTGAATTTGTCAACGAATTCACGTCCGTAATTACCGACTATACTTTGCGGAGAAATTTGCGATCAAACATGTAAACAAAGACGCCATTACAATAAAATATTTTCAATAGTTTCACCAATCGCGTTGTTGTTTTACCGTTATATTGATTAAACCCTCACGTAAAAGTTAAAAAAAATTAAGTTACTTCAGGACACAAAAAAACAACAGATATACTCTTTAGAATGTCAATTTCTGCTTTTGATTCTCGTATTATTTACACGTATTGTTCACATAGACTGCAGCCGATACTTGCAGTTGAAGTCTCGATCTCACAATTGCACGCAAGAACTGCAGACATGCAGTCCATCTGTTAGCAGCGTTAAATAAACTTATTCTTGTAGAAGTACTCGAAGGGGCACGTTGAGTTTTCGTACGAACTATGTTGAGTAAACGATATCGCAAACACTGAGCTAATCTTTGTAATGAATCCGTTAAATAATTATCACTATTAGCCAATCAAAACAATGTAACGGCAGATCTGTATAAGATCTAGATGCTAATGCTTCATATCGACTTACGAAAAAGCGCTAATTAAAGTGTAAAATTACGAGGCCAGGGCCGTCTGTGCGCAGCGAGATAACGGCAGCAACACGCGTGACTCCGGTAGCGAACTGACCTGGTTAACTAACTATCACAATGAACTTACGTTAAACAGCTGACTTTTAAGGTGGCATAAATAATAAATGTTGTCGGTTACTCGCACCAATTCCCTAACACAAGGGAATTGCCTTTACTATGAGTCCTGCATTGACAAAATAACCTCCGGGCGTAGTGTACCGGAACACCCAGAGCAGAACCAATTTAGGAAAGTTCGACCTAAATTGGTCTTACCGGGAACCCGGATTGCTAACTGTTGGGCCGTCGAGATTGTCACGGTCTTGTTTTTTACACACAGTTACCTTTTCTTACTAAAGTACTTATATTGCATGATCGATCAATTCTATTATGTAGGCAAAGGTACGGAATACACCATCGACACCACGTTTCTCGAGAAGTACAATTTAGGGCTAGTGAAGGTAGAGATTCTTAAGACAAACTCGCGCCACTGTGTCGCTGACATAATCGCGTATTGTGGCGAAGCGTGTGTCTGTTTCATATATTTTTAAATATGTATAATGTTGGAAGTTAAACTTATTAGCAGCAGTATAGAGTTAAGAGCTCCTTATGGAAGAGTTCGTCTAGGGAAGTAATGCCACCTTACCTATTTCTGTCGCCAAGCATTTGGAAGGGTTGATGGTGAAATTACAGGCACATGGGATTTGTCAACTTAGCCCTCAGTGTCACAGGCGCAGTGGCAAAAGCTCTGAGTGGCACTGCAACTGCCAAGGACAGGCGTGTCGCTTAACGTCAGGCGCACGACTTGTCCTGTCACTTGGTATCATAAAAACAAACTATTTTTTCCGGTTCTAAATAGCATGTATTTGTTTTTTCAAACAAACCATCGTTTCCATTGACTTACATGATCGTTTCGGACTTTTTACATGCCCCATGGTCACGGCTGACTGGCTGACGAAGTATTATTTCATTATTTATTTTATTGAATATTATATTTTTACTACCACGATATTTTTCATATATTTCTTGTAAAAATACTCCGCTAGTTTGTTGTTATTGTTTTTACAAAGATCAAACAAACAGACAAATTCCTTCGAATCCGCGACTTTTTCACCCAATCGGGGCTAATGAGCTACGGAACTAGCCGTCGTCTTACGAATTTCTGTATTTGCTTGTTTTTGGTTTTATCTCCTTTTTTGAGGTAACGTTATCTGTTAAAAATCTATTATGAAAGTTTTTTCTTCAGTCTTTCAGTGATATAGTTTTATTTCCAATATAAAGCAATCGCGAAAACATTTATTATATCATTGTTTTAAAATGAAAAAAATCTTTAAATTTATAATCGAATATCTGAAAAAGCTGAGTATATTGACCTACATTTCAAAGAAGTAATTTCTACATATAAAATGAATATCTCCATTTGAAAGTTCAAGACTCCATGATCTTCAGTATAGTAGCGTGTATCGTACTGTCAATCATGCTGTCTGCTTGTCCTTAAACAATATTAACCGCTTATTCTAACCAAAATAAAGTTTACTATTTTTCCGATTCTATGTATATATTATTATTATGATCTATTTAGTGAAAGAAACGAAAATCTTTACAGGTGATGTTATTTATTAGTTATAACGCGTAAGCAGTGTTTGTATTATTGTGCATTATCAATCTTATGACCTCAAACTTGGTATACTGACATTCCGTCCGACTGTGGCATAAGACACAATTATTTATAAATACATAAGATAAGGAATAGGATCTTGGAGGGGTACCTATTAGGGTGGCCTTGAAAAATGCTATTAGATATTAGTTACAGTAAGAAAATTATTTGCTTCAGAAATAATCAGTTAAAAGGCCTCGAGAATTTAGTTACATTGTGTACTATGAAAGAAAAGCTCGTTATCAAAGAAACAACAAAGCCAGCCAAAATAAACCTAACGTGCAGAAAATAGGTTTCGCCATCGATATCGTCGGTTGAAAGGCAAAAAGGGCTAAGTAACATTTGGTTGAAAATAAGTAGCACGTGGATAGTCAAATTATTGAATTATATTATGAAACTTAGTGCGCATTCAAATTAGACTCTACTCTTAAGTAGCGCCGTTGTGGTGCTGCAAGTGCGCCACTGCCACATTAAATTAATATTAGTAGCAGTACAGCACCTGAAAGAGTCATTTCAGGGAAATGCTGTCACTTTACCCATTCTACAGTCAAGCAGTAAAATGAGCACTATTGCGTTCGGATTTGGAAGGTGGTGAGGGTGCTGGTGAAATTACTGGCACACGGGACTTGTCAATCTTTGTTTCAAGATTTAAAGCTTTTTTTAAACTTTGAGTGACACTGCAACTGTTATGGCCAGGCGCACGACTTGTTAGTCCCGTCACTTGGTACTATAAGAAAAACATACATACATACATACGGTATTTAGAAACGCAGTTGCAGTGACACTGTCGTGACACGCGCGCAGTCACAATAATTAATGAACTAAAATTTACTCATTTGCCCATGGAGCGTGTTGGTACGGAGCCTATCAGGGCGCGGTTATTAGCACAGGCTGGTTTCCGTACATTTAATGTTGGGCGGTTTCAATCTGTTTTATCGGAGCCAACATGTAGCGCCGCGGATTTTGTATACATATTTACTTAGGTATTTTATTTATCTGTCTGGATTTAATAAGTGTTTTCTTGATGGACCGTTTTACTAATGGGGCTGACATGTTCAATAATGATCAAAACCCCTAAATAAATTTAAATATAAAAAATGCTGAAGTGCTACAGACGCGCCGCTTCCGCATCACTGTCGCTCCACTGCTGCGCTTCTATAAGCGCCTAATTTGAAGGCGCTCTTAATCACATGCCATTCGACCCTGTTCAACTTTTTAACAAATTTTACTGCTTAATCATAAGGCAAATAAGCTACGAAATGATAAAATATTCACATTAGTGTCTTAAAATAGTCTAAATTTTCGAAAAATAAATTTATATGTATAGGTCAAAAATTGTGAACAATGCCCATTGTCGCAAGGCGATTGATAGCGCCAAAACCGTTCCGAATCCAATGTCCGAGCTGCGCCTGACTTGCAACCTATATTCCTTACATTTATAATTTGTAAGAGGTTCAAATGATTTTCTTCATCACCTCATCAACTTGGGAATATCTATATCTATATAGATTTAAAACTAAATAGCTATAGCTGTTACGTGGACCGGAAAAATGGAGCAAAGTAGTCACCAATTGGTACCCGCATGATGGAAAACGTAATAGAACCCTCTATTACGTTTTCCAACATCAAAGATGGAAGGCTGAGGTGAAGCTAACTGCAGGACCATGTTGAAGAAGAGTAGCTCATGATAAAGCGTACTGGAAAGGTCTGGATGAGGCCTATGCCAAGAGGCACGCTGAGTTAAGAGATACTTATAATGTAAAAATTTGAAATGCAATGTAAAATTGTAATGTAAAAATATTTGTAACTCAGCTTAAAGAGACTATGAAGTAAAATGAAAGCTATAGTGAAACTAAAACTTTATACAGTTTCTGCGCAATTCGATGAGAAATATCTATAGTAGTGATCACACATTAAAATGAATATTATAAATGTGACCACATTTATTATTGATTTCATAAGATTGATTAAACATTCACCAAAAAATCCCATTGGCCAGGCCAGACCAGTCTGACCGACGGGAAACACTGGTAAAATGTATCTCGTGAGTGAGTAGTGGTCTTATGTCAATTTTGACAATTTCAAGTGCTATTTGCTATAAGTGGGAAATAAAAGTATTATTAATTGATAAGTGTTTTATTTACTCCATGATCTAAATAACAATTTGTTTTATTGAATCACACTTTTTTACCTTTCGACTGTTTTTAACAACACTCTTTAGTGCTGGTATCTTCTTTAATATTCGAGATTATAAAGCTGTAATTTAATTTTAAAAAAAGACTGTCATGTAAGAGAAAATGTGTGATATTGATTTCCATCCACTAAGGATCAATTACACCAATTACATTACGTTCACTGAATTACACAGACTATAGAATTTAAATAAGATTTTGGGACCATGAAACTGATACTGCCATATGCTATACTGAAAATGATATCTTCATATTTTTTATATTATTCTTATAAAACTGTTGCTGGCCCAACACAGCAGTTACAAAAATGGCAACCAAGTTCTCCGGGGGGAAAAAGGTGTGCATTGACTTTAATTTCATAATCATGACATTAATCCACATCAAGAAAAATGTGCTGATATTAGAATTATTATTTATTAAGAATTCAGTCATTTCAGTCACTCTTTATTCAAGAAAAAGCGCATGCAAATATGGCACATATTTGTAGTTGAGAATTGTTTATGAAGTGAAAATTTCAACATCAAAATCATTTCTACATTTGAATAACTTACTTTAAATACAAGTGGCAGGTTTTTAATTTCTTTGAATGAGAAGTGAAAGATTTTTATAAAAATTACCTGAAATTTCTATGTTGATCAAACTCCTTATTGTAAGTTTAGTCTGAAAATTCAAGTTGATCACTTATCAACAGGGAAGGAGTAGCTGTTGAAGAAAATTCTCGAGAAGAAAGTATTTCAGCTGTCGTTCTAGCACTTGTTGTTTCCCTTATTCTATAATTTGTATTTTTGTCAACCAGTTTTACTTCACACTGTTTTGCAGCGTGTATCTAAAAATAGATTGGATACTTCTTAATGCAACCAACAAGATTTTTGTTATAAGAATGTTTCATAGCACAAGAATAATAATATAACTGAACAAACTTTACAAGTAATGTGCAAGTCGGAGATATACTGGGGACTACACAAACTCTCCATGTTTTCTTTTTTTTGCTGTCATGCTGCTACTAGGTTGGAATAGCAGTTTTTGTTATTCTTTTTCCTTTTCTTTTGATTCACTTGGATGCTGAAAACATATTATTATTAGCTTTACATAGTATACAATAGGTAAATTTACAATCATACAAAAGAAACTGTTGCATTTACCTCATTTAATATACTGATATTGCGCAGCTTGACTGTTGAGTTTCTGCTCATATTTAATAATTTTCACTTTGAAACAGTTCATCAAATCTTCGGTCGGCTACAAAAATAATAAAATATTATTACCTCGGAAATTTCATAGTAGTACTAACAGTGAAAAGAAAGACAAAGTGTTGTTTTATACAGGCTTATCAACTTACTTCAAAGTGATCTTCACAACAATAAATAGTGTAAACTTTGAAGTATCTTACGTTTACTTCACGACACCACTGAACAAATATCTTGTTTGGGTTATTTATTGAACCATCCTCGTAGGTATGAATAAAGCACTTTCTGTATTCCATAGTTGTGTTATATTTGATATTTTGTTGTATTCCATAGCTGTGTTATACTTGATATTTTGTCTCCCGGCAGCGAAATTAAAAGTTGCAAAGATAGTAAGGTTATGTTTATGTTTACAAACGTTGATGAAATGACATTTAATTTTTTTTTATCGTTTTTGCTTTGCGTTACGCACGGACAAAACATTATAGAGCCACTGATGACGTCATTGAATGTTAAATAAAGGTCAATACCATTTTTTGAAAAATATAAAGAATCTCAACGTAATATTGACAATTAGATAGAAAATTTTAATCAGCAACCTTATTCCTCGAAATGGATTTTGAAGTAGTTTAAAAAAAAAATTAACAATGCCCATTGGTGTCACGAGAAAGACATTTAAAAGGTTATTCGTTGGGTTATGCGAGCAGACCCCACTTGGGTATGCACTATCAGCAAAATTGAAGCCTTCCCAGATCCTAATAGTTTTGTTTGCAAGCAGAAATTGTAGTTAGTCCCGTCTCGTATTTTGTCGACTTTTGTTTATATATTAACAAATGATAAATTACGTATGATAAAAGTTTACAACATAATCCCTCTCGCTATAAAAAAATGTTTACAAATTTCTTACTATCGAAATGTTTCTATAATTTACAGAGAATTTTTTTAATGTAAATCGATAAATAAAAATAAATAATGATACTAGATTATGAAAATAGATAATGTACTTTAGTAAAGTTAAGTTACAGGGTTTATGTTGGATTATGTAATAACTTTAAGACCTTTTTCTATACCACATAATGCAATAAGGGATATGACTATGATCTAGCCCATAAACACCATTGATTGACAATAGCAAGCAAGCAGCGAGTGGTTGCTTCTGACCACCGTTGCCTGTACGCAAAAAACAATCTTAACGTGTCGTTTTTGCCAATAGTACCACCCACCTAACACAACACCTAACAGCGATACAAACGCGCGACTGCATCGATGCAATCGCTTAAGTTGAATCGTTATGTACGAAAAATCTGTATAGGTTTATGCACATGGTTTTCTTTTGTTAATTGTAAATTTAAAAGTAAAATAAATAAATACATAAAATAAATAAATCGTTAATTAATTACAAACACGTGTCGCGTTTGTATCCCGTTTGCATCGCGCTTGCATCGCTACTACATCGCGTTTGAACCGCCGCTAAAAGTCCCCGTGTGTAACCGCTCCATCGAGTATATAACCAGAAATAGAGACGAAATAAAGGTCATACAGTCCTGGTAACTCATCAGTGATACATCACTTATAAATATCAAATTTCGTTTGCACTGAAATATAGACAGCACCAAAAACTGACCTGTATGTACGTCTCCGTATATTCCAAAAATATTATGTACTTATTGTAATAAAGATAATATCTCTAACAATGGCGTGCTGTTTCACTCGGTAGTGTGGGGAAAAACAGCAAAACATCTAATTATAAAGCAAACAGAATCAATTTTCATCGGTAATTAAATATTAAATATGTAATTTTGCAATTTTGGTCCATTATAGCAAAGTTCAAGTTAACTGATCGATTTGAAGTGAAACAATCGACGACACCCATTGACGACACCCGTCATTTGTTTCGAATTCGGGTCGGCCAATCGGAGTGCATTTGTCACAGTAATGTTATGGCAGAATAGTTTTCAAATAAATTAAATGACATTTCGTATCTATTTCTGGTTAAATACTCGATGAACCGCTCTAACTCCTTCTACCGCAAAGGGACGCTACTGTGTTTCGGATTAATGAGTAAGAGACTTAATATATTATGTATGGCCCACCATCGGACCGCCAACGCGTTTGCGATATTATTAAATTACATCTAAGGCAACGGGATCGTCTCGCTGTTTACCGTTTCTACACCGTCGAATGATAAAAAAAGTTGTTATTATAGTGTTACTAAGGCAGTGTTTAATAGTTTCACGACTCGAAACTAAACGAGATACACACAAATGACATAGATGTACTGGTTATTGATTTACAATTAACCGGTATTTTGGAACCAGTTGTACTGGTGTTTAAGTGCATAGTTCAATTGAAAAAATAACATATTAAATAAACTGTTTTTATTTGGAATAAATGCAAAATTTATATAACAATTATTGGTTCGATAATAAGTACAGTTGTCGACATGACTGTCGAAACTACAGACATCAAAAGAGTGTAGTAGGGATCAAGCACGGTTTATTCATTTCTGAAAATTAGGTTTATTTTAATGAATTTTTTTTAACACCCAACAAGTTTTATTTGGTCAATTTCATTTTCAAATTCAAATTATAAAAATGACCAAAAATAAAACCATCAGTGTTAAAAAAATAATAATTCAAAACCCTGATTTTGAGTAATTGGCAAAAACGTGCTTGACCCATAGACCCTTTTGAAGTGTGTATTAACATCCATAGCTGGATATCAATGTTTATATAATATAATATAATGTTTATATAATGAAATGTTCTATTTCTTACTTTAATAATAGAAATATAAATTTAAGATTTATAAAAATAAAACAATTGTGTTGTGGTCATGTGTGGTGTGTATATGTGAGGTGATGTGGAAGCGAGCATAACCTCCAAAGTAACTTTTCAATATCATCGCACTGAAAGCCACTCCTTGGAGGCCTTGAATTTACATTCCCGAATGGATGGAGGATATGTTGAGTTTCTTATTGAAATGACGGCCCAGCAAAGTGATCTACATCTCAAAGTTCCACATCATTTAATTGCTTCTCTGCCACGCAGTTCGATTCCCGGACCGGGAGAAATATTTGCATGGCCTACATTTATTTCTTTGGTTAGTTTGGGTGTAATTTGTGGTTATATAGTGCTGTGAGTGTGTGCGTTATTTATCAATTCTCCATTTATCCCTGAAAAGATTTGGACCACAAAAGAAAATAGCAGTTTTGTGCTAACATTATTACAAAAATCCTCCCAAATGCCTCGTATAGCTGACCCCATAGTACGAAGCATATTGGTATTTGCTTAACTAATCTGGCCGGGCAGTGATAACCGCTCGCACCGATCTAGCGATTTTCGATAAAAGTCCACAATTCTGCGCTACCAATGCTTAACAGTTTAAAATACCACTGCATGCATAGTTTGCGAAAAGTTTCAAAGTACAAACGGCAGGGAATACGATAGTCGCAGACGGTTGAGTGATCAAGATTTTTGACAACCACAGACACACAAGTCACATTTAACTTAAGAGCAGATTACTACCTCAGTTCGAATTCAATTTTTTCCCGGTACTAATACTGTTCATTTTACTTCGGTCGAGCAGCAGGAAAACTGACTTTATTTCAAAATTTATTTTTTTATAACTAAGTTAAAGACATTTGAAAAATGTATATTATCGTATAGTATACGTGTTCTATTTAGTTTAGTTGATACAAGGAAAAATCATAAGTACCTATTGAATACAGCGGTTTTCTTGTAAAATTTCGAGGTAAGTTTGTGTTTTTTATCTAGCGTGAAAATTTGTAGGAATCGTGTTTTCACACCGTATATTCCCCAATTTTAATATATATTTTTTCCAAATTGATTGATTTAACACTTTCACTGTTATGCGGAATCAACCAACGCCATTTGAGGTTGTATAGACTTATGCATTATCAGCACCACCCGTTGCGTCTGCTATCCACTTGCAATTGTACACAATTTATGCAAAGAAAAAAAAATACATATACACAGTTAACTGAAATAGTATGAAAATGTTAAAAACTAAGTAAATTTTACCCATTAGGGCTTTACAGAACCTGTCCGGTTCCTAAATGTTTGATTCTCGGTGCTGGCTCAGTTCTGTACCGGTCCTCTCGGTATTCCCGGTACTTCTTGAAAGCTTAAACTGTAATCAGTAAGTATGCTTTTTCCGGGTTATTCGTACCTTGAATAGGTACGTAAAATAATACCATAAATAATAAACAATAGCAATCTCTAATCAAACTAAAGATTTTTATTCAAATATCTATTTGAGAGATAATTACCATAGAATTTAACATAACATAATATCGTAAAATCACATTGTATTCTAATCACATTGTATTGTTTTTGTTCTGTTTTGTTTCGTTTTCTTTTTGGTTATTTTGTGGTGTCATTGTGGTAAACAAATAAATGTATTTTCTTTCTTTCTAATTAAGTAATAATAAGTAGCATTATAATGGCAGTTACGTGCGACCTTGCGAATTTGCAAACGTACGATATTGATAACTTACTCTTAACTCAGTAGGTAAGTAGTTCCTTGTTGTACCGGGAATCTATAATCGCGGTACCGGAACTGATTGCACCTTGCCAGTACCGGATTTTCCGGAACCGGGAATACCTGGCAGCAAGTCTTAGCCGCAATAGTATAGTTTATGCCGTGGATACTGTAAGAAGAGTGAGGCAATTAGGTGAGTTCGTGGCCAAGCGACTGTATATTTTTTAAAAATGCAAACAATAGCAATACGTGAAATTTTTGATCGCTTCAACATCATCATCGTATTCGAATTATTATGTTACGATTCAAGGTTGGCACTATTAAATAATTTTGATTTAATCATGATTTAAATCAAATGATTTTTTCAATAAAAATCAGTGATTTAATCAGATATGTTTAATTTTATTTTCTTTCACAGAAATCAACATAAAATCCATATAAAATCAGACAATTATATTTTAAAGGCTAGGGTCTTTTACATCTGAGAAATCAATATCATTATTAATAAGGTAGCTTACCGCGGTTAATTAACCTTTTTCATTACTACGTTTTACGCAAAAATATAGTTAAATATGATAAAATGAAAAAAAATCGTGATTAATTAGGATTTTTTCGTAAAACTTTATTCGATTTTTTAAAAATCATGATTTTTTTTCCAACCCTGTTACGAATTACTTACATCTGCAATTTTAACGAGAGAGCGACGTAACTTCGTTTCACACGCAACCAATGTAATTCATGCACTGATCGCATTTCTTCCCAGAAACTGAGATGGTAACCTTAAACGTTATCTGAATGATTGGAATAATAAACTAAAAGAAATTTAATGAAAAGATTCTAAACAGATAAAAGGAAGTTTCTCAAAAGAAATGGTTTAAGCTAACTGAAATTCCTTTGAAACATTAAGAAGTAATACGAGTAATTTCACAAAAAAATGACTGAATATCAATTCAATACAAATTTAATTACAGTTAATAGCGAGAGTTGAAAACCAAATGCAAAGATGCGACAACAAGCACATAGAAAAATTCGTTCCGTGGCTTAGTTGGCAAAGTGTTTGACACGGTTTGCTGGAAGACGTCGGTTCGAATCCGGCCAGATCGAAGGAATTGTTTCAAAATGTGAACAAACTAGTGGAGTAATTTCACAAAAAATAATAGAATATCAATTCAATACAAATTTAATTAAGAATTAAGTTCAAATTTAATAGGCTGTACGTTTACGTATGAAATGTATAATTACAGCTTTTAATTAATTAGAAACATTTGTAACAAAAAGCACGTGCGTTTAGTTAGTCACGTTTTGTTCACGTACGGTCTGCAGAGGAATGAATTACCACGCCGCGTGGCCACATTTGTCAATTGATAGTATTGTTTCTGTCTCTGTTGGCCGCGTTGCGAGCGCGAGTGCGTGGGCGAGATAGCCACACATTTGGAAGCATTTCCTCGCAGAACTTTTATGTAGTTTGATGTTTTCCAATTAATCAAATCAAAAGTATCTTTATTTCTTAGGGAAGCTAATTACATTTCAAATCGTCACGTTGGTTAAACACTATGGTCACGTTTAACTCAGATTCGCCAGAGAAGAACTTGTAAGACATTGTGTAGGTTGCACTTTTTAAATAGAGAGTTTATTTCAAATATAATGAAATGCTGGATACCACCTGAAAGACTTTATTCAATCAATAATAAACTACCTCTGTGGCCGGACGGTTACCATGCCGGACTGCCACGCAGAGGTCGATTCCCAGGCCGGGAGAAATATGTGTATGGCCCATATTTATTTTTCTCGCGAGTTTGGGCGTCATTCATGGCACCCGCGACACAGAGTTTCCCTAGAGCGTGGCCATGAGTGTGAAAAACAAAAAAGAAATAATGGCGGCTTTAAAATAATGAACTGGATTGTTTTTTTTCCTAGAACAATGGTTTTTCAGAAACAAAATAAAAATATCTACTGCCTCCGTGATCCGATTCCCGGTCCGGGAGAAATATTTGCATGGCCCACATTTATTTATCTAGTGAGTTTAGGTATAAATTGTGGTTATCTATGTATGTGTGTGTTCATGGCACCCGCGGCATAGGGTTTCCCTAGTGCGGGCGTTTGACTGTGTGCGTTAAAAAAATGAATAGTTTTTTTCCTAGAGCAATGGCTTTTCAGAAACAATATAAAATGTTTTATTGTTTTGATAAAGCACAAAACAGTTGACTGTTCAGCGAAGATTACAAACTTTTAAGCCAGTGTAATTTTTATAGTAATAAAATTAATCAGAAAGCCGAGCGAATATACGAGTAGATCGCGCCTACAAAATTTCATTAAGTTTAATTAGTAACCAAAATATCTAGTCAATTTAAGTAGAGCGCGCTCTTTGAACTGTCGTCTAAGCGTTCATACTGTTGTTTGGGAATTAGTAATTTGTAGTTAATGATCGATTAATTGAACATGTTCTGTAATTTGTCATTTAAAACCTTGTTCTAATGGGATGGCCAAAAAGTCTTTGCAAATTATTGCTATTAGCTAACTTTACAACAAAAACAACCTTTTTTTAAATGGTCTTAAAAAAAATATTTTAGCGCGCGTTTTAACTCGTTCGAAGGCGGTGTCCCTAACAATTTTTTTTTAAATTGTGAATATATTTACAATATACGTACAGCTGTGATACCGTGTGGCTCTAGAACGCTACAGTACCAAAATTGTTAGAGAGACACCGCGTGGCTCCTAGAACCAGAGCTGGGTAAGCGCCCAGGTTTTATCCCGGCGCTTTGTTGACACCTATTAACGCCCAAAATCGAGGGCAAAAACTATTTACAAGTAAATATTTGTAAATCGAGTTTTGTTAAAATGTAATGAAATGATTACAAAATGTTTATTGCTTGTTTACATATTTTGCCTTTCTTGATTCGCTTCAAAATTGCGTTGAAATGAATCGATACAAATACACACTTGAATCGATTTTCATGAAAAACTAATCGTAATGTGCATTCTTAGTAGTAAGTGTGAGTTCACAGGATTGCCTGGTCGATAATGTGAGGAGTTGCCTCATTTTCATTAAAAAAATACGTCGAAATTTCTAATTATTGCATATGGAATTATACCGAATTCCGTATTGACCATTTCTGCCCACGATTGTAGGCAAGCAAGGGTTAAAACCCGGCTCTTTAGGTTACAATTCGGGCGGTTTGATTGGGTTTTAACCCACTGCCCATCTGTGTCTAAGACGGGTGACAGGTAAAAAATAGGCGGAAAAGTTTAAGTTCATAATTAACCGACTTTAAAAAAAGAAGGAGGTTCTCAATTTTTTTTGTTGTATGTATGTTACGCGATAACTCCGCCATTTGTGAACCGATTTTGATGATTCTTCTTTCGTTGGAAAGAGGGTACCTCAAAAGTGGTCTCATTTAAATTTGAAGAAAATATTCGACTTCTAAGAGTGGTAAACTAGGGGATGAATGACTTTTGAGGACGGTTTTTTTAGCACTCTGTACTGAGGTTAGGTTATAAATGAAAAGCACCTAGAGCTGGTGAATATTGTAAAGGCGTCATATTTCATCATGTTAATGCCAAACCGCACATACAATGCGTCGAAAACTATTACAGTTAAGTTCAATGTGTGTTGCCTCGTCCACGGTATCCGCCAGACATAGCCCCTTTGTTTCGGTCGTTACGGAATTCTTTGAATGGCATACTACTTTGATAACGAAGCGACCGACTGCTGTATTTTATAACTAAAGACAACAAGATTTTTTTATAATACCAAGTGATGGGAAGAACAAGTCGTGCGCCTGGGGGTAAGCGACGCGTCTTCTTAACGGGGGCACTGCCACAGCGTCACCCTGAGACTTAAGTTGACAAGTTTCATGTGCCTGTAATTTCACCAGTAAGGGTAAGAATCCCTTTCAAACCCGAACGTAGTAATGTTCACATTACTGCTTGGCGGTAGAAACAGGTAAGGTAGCAGTACTTCCTTGGACGAACTATTTCATAAATAACTCAACTGCTACAAGTTTCCTCTAAATTGCTACACGGCCTACTGCACGGCCTTATATATAATAACATAAATAAAAACGTAGTATTAAGTACAAATAACTATTCTTGTAAACACTCCTCAAAAAAAAATTACTATTAAGTAATACTAAGTATTTTAATATTCTCAGTAAACACTTCTCTCACAGATACTCCCAATACACTTGCATGTAATTTACCAACACTATACACACTGTCATGTGGCATATCAGGGGCCAGCTGCTTAACATCCTTCAACGAAGAAAGTAATGTTAATTATCCAACTAGACAACAGCGCAAGCATATCGATCTATTTAAAAAAAAGTCATGTTACACAGGTCTTTGAATCGACAATCTTCAGTATTAATGTCTTGGAAACATCCGAGACGCCGAATAGTGCAAATTGGCACGCGTCAAGGGAGTGCAATAGCGTTGTGGGTTCACTAAACTTCACATTTTGTTTATTGCTTTTATAGTAACACCACAAAGCAAGAATAACCAGGATTCGTTCGGAGCTCCGATTTAGCTAAATCAAGCTCTGCGAAATGCAAATAAACGTGAAATAAGTTGCAAAATGCTAGCTTCTAATTAAATGGTCATAGTTAATTATTACCGTATTTGTATTGTTTTAATCGTCGTGACGTTTAAATAAGCGGTGCCGTGAGTTAATAAGCCGTGATTTAAAATGGACCTTGAGAAAAGCCATGTTAATGTTAATTTCGAAAATTGTTTCTTTTCAAATAATTACAATAATAAAACACAACGTATTCTTCTTCGAATGTTTGATAATCTCCCTTACAGTTCGCATGAGTCATATCATACGTTTCTCACATGTGGTGTTACGGCAAAAAACACCGTTTAAACCGGAGGAGATTCGTAAGATCTACTGATTAGTTCTGCAGCTCAGTGGGTAAAGGCGGTGGCCTCGGTTTGGCAAACCGATGTTGGTTGGAGTCAAGTCAGATTGAAGGAATTTTTCTTAATGTTCGTTCGATCTTGCTACTAGACAGTAGCAGTAGAGCTCCATGTGAAAGAGTTCGTCTAGAAAAGGACTGTCACCTTATCTATTTCTGCCGCCAAGCTGTAATGTAAGCATCACTGCGTTCTGGTTTGGAAGGGTAAGGGTGCTGTTGAAATTACAGGCACATGGAGCTTATGTCTCAGGGTGACGAGCGCAATGGTAGTGCTCCTAAGATCTTTGCGATTTAAAGCTCTGAGTGGCACTGAAACTGTTATGGATAGGCGTGTCGCATACCACCAGATACACGCTAGATATTATAAAAAACAAACTTGCTCATCCCGTCACTTGGTAAATTATAGAAAAAGAAAAAAATTTCTATCAATAATGACAACTAGTGGTGTATTTTCACAAAAAATACGTCATGGTAATAAAATCATTATGATATTTAATAAAATCAATATTGCATATCAAAGTTATTCCCAATTATCCTGAAAATCGAATAAACCCTACGCTAGCACCAATATTTTGCCGGTACGTAATTCGCGCGTCGTTTTCGTGCCATTGACATTCGCGTTTGCAGGTTGCGCGATCGAAATAGCGCACCGATGTTCGTATATAAACATTGGCCAATTCTACTACGGATCTACTTTGGATGTTCAATTAATGCGACGTGGTCGCGGGTTTTATTCTATTTTTTACATCCACTACAATAATACCGACTTTCAAACGTATATGAATGGACGGAGCGCAATTGGTCGAGAAACTTATGGTTCGATATTATTGCACAGTTTTACCTTCATAATTAAAAAGAACTCATTAAATGAAACAAAATAGAAGCTGTAAAAAAAGCTGTTGAATAAATTAACAAATATCCTCTCGTTCACACAGACATTCGTGAATTGTCCGATGGCGCGATGGGGGAGGTGGCAGACGCCATAATTTTTATTTCCTGTCACACCCCGGGGCCCGGGCTTACACCGCGTTTGCTTAGCAAGCCTGAGCCAAACGAGCCTAGAGCTCCTATCAGGAGATTACTGGAGGCTTTGCTACTTTGTCTCACGCGGTTTATTTATCGCATACGTGCCCCGATCTGGATTACCGGTAACGAATGTCGCGTTGCGTTACGAAATCAGGTCCGTTTATCCATATATTAATGAGGAGCCATATATTAATTTTAATCTCTGCTGTGGAATTTATCGTCTAATTCATAATTGAAGATTGTAACGGGGAACCAGATTTGATATCCGACTGATTAATTCCAAATAGATATTTCCTTCGTTTATGTAAATAAATTATTTATTTATTAACAAAGGTGCATACACTGTTACTCAATATGAGATCATTCACAGCTGTTCAACAAAACCATACAAGGAGCACGAAAGATACTGCAGTAAAATGATATTTTCCCTCAGCGTGTATCGATCACGCCCCCGCTAGTTTCCTCCCTACATTCATTGTGCGTGACGCACCGCCATCGCCACAGGCCCCACACTGAGACCCGACCCCGTGCGACCCCCGAGCGTGCCTCGGAACATTCCTGTTACGCGCTGTCTTTTTCAGAACGGTAGAGAACTGGAGACGACACTCAAATCAAGATTCTATGTGACAATAGAAAAAATGCTAACAATTGGTGAATAACAGGAGTACGTCACAGTAGAAGATTCGCGAACTTAAATCTTAAAACATCAGTTGCCCAATAAGATACCAATCTTTACATTATACTGACTGACTTGAAAACCATCGTTTGTCGTGAAGTAAGACAAAGATGACTTTCGGAGCAGGGATAGCCTACGAATAACATACTTATGTGTAACAAGATTTGTTTAATCCTTACCATCTCTCAATTCCAGCCTAGGAGAATCAATCAACTTTTACAGTGTATGTCCGCTTACGTTGGAAATCCGATGAAACGTCAAATAAAACGATGCTAACGCTTAAATATACAAGGTTATATCTACAGTTAATGCGTCATGTGTGTAACTGTAGGCTTAAGCACTGTGTCGTCTTACATTTAATATTGTATTTTATCATTGCGGTTTTTGAAGCATTGATCTATATTTTGACGACAATCGTACTTGTGTACTGGAATGATAAGAATTATCACGTTTCTTTTAGGGTTGGAATTTGTCAGCACGCACCAGTACCGCACCTGTATTAAACGTGCTCACGACGCCCCACATAAACCACACGTTTAGTAACGAACGCAGTACTGAGGTGTGTTAACAAGGGGAAACGTCCCCATCCACAAATCCACATACAAAAGTCTTATGGAAGCCGGTTATTTTAAAGATAAAATAACCAGCTTCCATAAGACAGAGAACACGGATTGTATAGAAACAGAACTAAACAATAATAAGACAGGTATGCTAACTCTATACAAATGTAGCAGCGCGGTTTGTATGAGTGCGCCCGACGCGCGCCGTGTACGGACGCACACATTCCCATAATAATGAAAGGCGCATGAGACGACCAGCGTCATGCAACGCGAACGCGTCGCGAGATTACATGCGAATGTATGCGTTCGTACACGCTACGCGGACGCGCACACTTACAAATCACGCTGCCACACGTTAGTATAGAGTTACCATACTTGTATTATTATCCTATTCTAAATTCAAATTGAATGAACGGAAGCCTACGTTGAAAAAACTTGTCGCACACATTTTGAAGTATTAACACTGTTATCCGTAATTCAATTCGTTCCCAAGTTTATTAACGGAACCGGTTTTAGCTTCAGTGCTTTTGAAAGGAGCTCTTAAAACTAGCCCGACTACCACAAAAACACAGCTTAAAGTTAAAGCTACTTTAAATAGATATCCGTAACCCGTTATACGAGTTAACTGTAATATTGCGAAACAAGAAATTATCACGATGCAAGCGCACTGATAGAATTCAATAAGTAACGAAACTCTATGTTTTGTTGTCTGTTTAATGTTCGCTCGAGATCATTATCTTGGTGAAAGTGAGATGCGCAGGAAATGTTGGTTCATAATCAACGTTGTTTCCCAATTTGTGATTGCAAAGTGGAACTGATTCTATTTTGGTACGTGTACGTAACTCACGCGCTTATTATTGTTTAATTACGTATTCGATGTCAATCCTAAGCGAATTCGTGAGAGAAACGCCATTATGGTACAAACGTATAGTAAAATAACTGGTCCGCGGTACTCTATAACATTTTAATATACAGATAACGGCTATAGGATGGGCAAACATGGTTTTAATAGTGCACAGAGCATGTCTGGTTCCAATTTTACCTCCGCTTTTGGTCGACGACCGATGGCGTACATTATGTTTAGTATGTAGGGAGCATGACCCAAGTTTCCGTTTTCGACTTCTGTGTAAAAACGTTCACACAATCGTCTACCGGTGACAAAGTGCGTTGCATAATGAGACCTTCATGCGTCTTGCACTCTCGGGCAAACGCCTTGCAAATGCAGTTCTACACCAAAATGGGTCATCGTAATAAGCGGACCTCATTTTGTTTAACAACATTATGCATCAATTTTATCAATACCATAAAAGCTGTGGTAGCCTCTCCGCCTCTCATACATTACCGTGAGTTCGAATCTCTCTTTTCTGTGTCTTTTTAGTCGCAGTAGAGCTCCTTGTGAAAGAGTTCGTCTACGGTAGAACCGCCACCTTACCTATTTCTGCCGCCAAGCAGTAATGTCAGCATTACTGTGTTCCGGTTTTGAAGGGTAAGGGTGTTAGTGAAAATACAGGCACATGGGACTTATCAACTTATGCTTCAGGGTGACAGGCGCAGTGGCAGTGCCCCTCAGATCTTTGCGATTTGTAGCTCTGATTGGCACTGTAACTGTTATGGACAGGCGTGTAATTTACCATCAGGCGCACGACTTGTTCGTCCCGTCACATCTGTGTGAGAAATTCAATTTGAAATTTACCGTGAACTTTTCGGTGAAGGAAGACATCATGCTGAAACGTGATTGCAAAGAAGGTACATAACCCTCGGAAACGTGTGAAGTCCCCAAACCAGCCAGGCCATCGTGGCGGACTATGGCCCAATACCTCGCATAGAAGACCCGTCTGATGATGACAATAAAACATTATTGCCCTGACGTAGTACTCGTACTTAACAGACATGATTCCTTCAAATCCAGGCTCCACAGGTAATTTAGTCTCCTATACAAGTACTTGGTGTAATCATAAACCAAAATTACAAGTTATTCTGCACGGCCCCGTTGCCAGGCCGGAAACTCTCGGTCAATGCTGTCGATGTGGATGAAATGATGACATCAACCGAATCACCGAATTATACTCATTAGGCCGTTGACCTATATTGGGTAACTTGTTACTGGACAGATGTGACTTAATCTCTCTTCAAAATGGTCCATAATCATCCGTAGGTTTACTGTGACTTCACAAAAACTTATTGGAGTGCATCCCTGTTAGTATCGTGTTCATTACACTACACTGTGACATAAAAGTGTTTTTATATATCGAGTACTGAGGTTTTCGGGATTGTTACACATGGGAAATGAAACATTGTTATATAGATATTTGGTTTTTCAAACAAAGCAACTTTTCGGACCCTTTGTAGGTCTCATGCCTATAAAAATACGCAATTTAGATTAGATTATTTCCAATATGTAGCAATGGCGTAAGCCTAAGACCTCGATTATTTTTTATGGTGCCTCATCACATGGCCACTTGTATTCGCTATTATTATATATTACATATATTTCTTTGTCATAGAAAACAAAACTCAACTGCCTCTGTTGACGAACGGTTACCATGCTGGTCTGCCTCGCAGAGGACCCGGATTCGATTCCCAGACCGGGAGAAATATTTGTATGGCCTACATTTATTTCTCTCGTAAGTTTGGGTGTAATCTGTGCTTGTAAATGTGTGTGTCGTTTCCCTAGTGCAGCGCTATCAATATGTACGTTATTATTATTATTAAAAAATCTTCATGTACTGCACTTAGTGAAAAGATTCGGCGTTTCAAAATATTCGGTTCTGATTTCTACTACTGCTTGCCATTTTAATGTGATTTTCCCATAGAAATACTGAAGTGAAACTAAGTTAGCATTTGCCGAACACCCGAGTTTTGCAGTTGAAATTTGAACAGGGAGAGAGAGGGTGCTTTTATCTCTTAATTTAAAACTTCCAATCAAAAATCATTACTATGGCAACTAAAAATATATCAGCTACCGCCAGGTGTGCGTTGGATTAAATTGCAAAATCTGCATCTCATCTACGGCGTCTAGAGTTTCGTAAAATGCAGTCTAACGTAATTACGCGCGCTAAACGCCAACGTGAGATCGCTCGATATGCAATACCCCCCAAGCGCTCGTCTGGAAGCAGGGCGAATTCCCGTGATGACATGGTATCCGTCGGTCCACTGGCGTCGTCTCGACACGTTCGGAATCCTTAATTTGCCTGCCTCCCTCCCGGAGATGCACACGGAATGGGTTTCCCGCCCGTGATTGCATTCGCACCCACTTCGTGACTTCAAATTGATGTCGCTTCTTACTCATGCGACAGATAGTCTAGACTTACTCTAAGCTCCTAAGACCGCCGGGTCTATAATTAATAACAATATCCGCTCGAAGGTGCCAAATCAGGGCACTAACTACCAACGCTGCTGGCACGAATTTGGACTTTATGTAACACCGTTTCGCTTTCCGGGTTTAAACAATACTCTTGCGTTTGCCTTCGTATGTTGACTATTCCAAGACATTGTACAAGTATAATTGCGTACATTTATTGTTGAAGTAAACGCTGTGTTTCTTTTGTTTTCAGGTATGTATTCAGCGCTATAAACTGCTGTATAGAGGTCTAAAAACAACTCTTATAATGTAAGTAAAAACCACGATTTCTCCGGTCTGCGATCAAAACAAGAACGTAATTACTGTCTTAACGTGCTTTATTATCAAAGGCTTTAAAAATCTTACCCCTTATCTTGTCATAATTTAATAGATGAACAGATGTTTAATTAATTATTGTTACCTCTTTAAATGCGCTCTGCTCTGTTATTACGGCTTCAGTCAGTACGACGAATTCACCCTTCAAAGTGGAGTAAAGAATTTAAGTGTAATTTTACCCTGCACCAAAAATGTTGTTTTTATTAGAGGTTAGTATTTATTACTTGGTTTTCTTAATGTATATCAAATAAAACTACGTTACGTAAGTCTTTAATAAATGATCGCAACTTCGATTGAACAATGTCTCAAGTTACATTTGTAAAAATTTACGGAAAACAAGTTAAAAGTTTTATTACTTGTGTTTAAGGCTACTGAGCACATTTGAACAGTTCTTAAATATTATACGGTGTCTATAAGCATTTTATCACCTATGGAAACGTTATGAAATACGTGTTTGCGTATAAATTTGATTGTTAAGTTATTTTCACATTTGTATTCCAACCGTAATATTGTTTTCTATACGTCCTATGAACATAGTTCTCATTTACATCGTGCCATACAACCGGCTTGTGATAAATTCCGGATCCTAGGCCTAGGTGTCTTGTTGCAAGGTGTTAAGTTTCGACGTCGACAAGCCACGTAGTGTCGCACAATAGAAACTACTCTCTCGATCCTGTGCAACTGGATGTAAAAGGACACTCGCATCGCGCAATTAAAACTTTGTTATAGTGTATACATGTATATAAACATAATACTATATTACTAACACCATAAATAACAAGGGTTGTTCCGTGACTTAAGTCTAGCTTTAGTAGCAGTAGAGTACCTTGTGAAAGAGTTCGTCCAGGGAAGTACTGCTACCTTACCTATTTCTGCCGTCAAGTGGTAATGTGAGCATTACTGCGTTCCTGTTTTGAAGAGTAAGGTTGATGGTGAAATTACAGGCACGTGGGACTTGTCAACTTATGTCTCAGGGTGACGGGCGCAGTGACAGTGCCCCTCAGGTCTTTGCGATTTAAAGCTCTGAGTAGCGCTGCAACTGTTATGGACAGGCGTGTTGCTTACCACCAGGCCCACGGCTGGTTCTTCCTGTCACTTGGTATCGTAAACAAAAATACTTTTTTTACAAAACATAATAATTTATATCTGACACCTTTTCGATGTGTATTTAGTAATTAGGTAGTATCGAGTTCTTAGGTTTTCGCGATTGTTACACATAGGAAATGAAACTATTTTTCCGGATTTAAATCGCGTATATTTGTTTTTTCAAACAAACCGACGTTTCGGGCCCTTTACAGGTCCCATGGTCACGGTTGACTGGTAGGAATTAGGTAGTAACTTCAAATATGTAAGCATCCTCTCTGATGACACTCACCCGCGCTCCTGCGTTTTATACAGAGTTATCACCGTTTAGAGTTTAGAATATATTTAAAATTTTTATTTTTGTATGAATGTAAAATCTGATAAATTATTAAAAGTTGTTGTTTACGATGTTAGTAATATAGTCCTGCGAGGTTGTTCATGTTTTACAAATAATCCCGTATAATTGCGCTTTCTACGCACATTTTATTAGGTTCAGTGTTGCCGCCATTAACTAGATGTACTAAGAGAAGTGTTAACTAGCATTTAATCAAGTTACTAACCTTCTCGCCATTGAAAATGGTATTTCTAATGATGAATTGCAGCTCATTCAATTACTACTGGAAGTTTGATCAATAGTTACCTGGCCATTATTCCAACCTTCACAGCCGCTTGCTAAGCAATCGTTTGCAGTCCTTGGCATATTGGCTCACGTTTTATCATCTAAGAATAGCTCAAGTCTGTATAAGTACGAAACAAAGACGAGATAATAATAATAGTCATCCCTCGAGCCGCCTCCCGCTTTTTAGAATCTCACAGACTCACGTAGCGACGGACCGAATAGAATTAGTGCGGTTACGCCGCGACCAGTGTCATTAATAATAATAATAGAGCGCGGACCTCAACCGCTTGTGATTGATTGATACAAGACCCTCGAGTAGAAGGGAGATGGCCACTGCTTATATTTGATAATCTCGGAAACAGCCCAAGTACCAAAATCTTGTGTACCTGAACGCGTGACGGCAACACACGATTTGGGCTTAGGCTGTACTTATTTTCTTGGTACTGTTTATCGTTTTGGTGTACATGAAACAAAATTATCCGTACAATCGTATCATTTCACCACAAATTCTCCTATTCCCGAAACATACAGACCCACGTGTCGTCCTGTTTAAGTGCGGACCGAGAACGTGACTTTTTTGCCTGTTTGTTTACGTATTAAATCCGCGGTTGCGCAAATTTTATTCAAGCCAAGTGTTTCGCAATAAAAACGGATTTCAGAAATTGTTTTATGAAAAGTACCCCAATGATTTTTTTTTATAGTATTGCACTGTTTTGTACATATAATTGTAAATATGTCGATGATATTCTATTGTGACGTATGTGTTTAAAACAAACATACGTTAGAAGAATTGTGGTTGTTTGTTACGTGTGAAGTGAGGATATGCTTGCGCGGCAGATGGGCTGAGGTCACCGCACCCGGACTCGACGCAGCTGGAAATTAAGTCGCTTTTTGTGCTCCCAGCCGCTCCCGGCTCACGGGAACGCTATAAAATTCACTCGCTATCACACACCATTACACACCGTCATAAGAACGTGGAATAATAATATGCAGACTGTACCACGATACAACAAAAATGGTTTTGCCCACCTAATACAAGTTAAGGCACTTGTTTACGAATTAAAAACCAAAGCTTTATCTGGAGCTACTTCGTGACTCGTCCCATCTATTGAGCTGGCCGCGTGGTGTAATTTTCTCGTTTCGAGTGGTCATTAGTTCAACGGAGACAGGGGACTGTGTCTGTCGCACGCCCATTAACTTCGTACGCATACCTGCATGTGCGCTCCAAACGACACGAAAACTTCTTTATGGCGCTGTTAAATGTTCCTCTCAAGTGTTTAAAATATGTGGCAAGTTAAAAATCTTCCCATAAAAAAGGAACTTACTTTAAGCAGTAATCAAGTTTCGTGAAGTTAGATACTTTATCATTAGATTTTGAGTGGGGTTCGCGGAGAGCCGGCGTTGTTCGCCGGGTACCGTGCTGGGAGTTAGGGTGCGTTCGCCGCACGCGATCGATGCCGGCCCCAGGACTCGTTCGAAGACCCACGTTACGACCTCTGTTTTTATTTTAATCATTCAGTGCAGGGGTTGCTGTTGTAAATTGTGACTAAGCACTTATGTTATCCTTACCCTCGCATTATCGAACCCCACAGTCAAATATCATTTAAACGTTACGCTCAATCGATCGGTAAACATTTCTCTGCGTCCCGTGGATATCAGATAGTGGATGCTGGGAATTCCAATCCACTTAAATTTACCACAATGTAACAGCTTCCATTATTCACAATCCGCTTGTGGTTACGATTTGTAGTATAACGTTCTTAAGTGCGTTCCATCACGGCACGGGCGAACGTAATATACATTTACTCTAGCGTGCAACAAATTTAAAGACCCCAAAAAATTGCTGGGTCATCGATCGCCTATATAGGCTATCGAAGCGACGTAGGCGCGAATGCTCCATGTTATTCATTTGGACCGATTAGTCCGTCGATGTGATTTTTAACTGATGCGGGAACGAATCTCGATCGGCAACGGCCGGCCCGAGATAAAAGGACGACAGCCGAGAGGTTCTACGAACGGACAACAGCCTCCAAACTGGTTTGCTACAGGTACGCGGCTAAAAATTATACGTAGACAAAGCGTTTGAACTCCTCGAGAAGTTGAATTTCGGGGTTCAGAGTAGCCTTTGACAAAGACGCGTCCCGGTCGTGTATCGCCCCGACACAAAGGGCCCCAAATATTGTAATGCATTAATAATATCGCATAGGGAGAGAGCCTTTGTGCGAAATGTTAAAGTTATTCTAACGAAACTTGTGCTACCCAGAACTAAGGCTGTATTCTGTGAAAAGATACGCTTCCTTTTGAATCTAATATTATTTTATTCTGTTTTCTTATCGCTAAACTAGATATTTAAGTTTCACTTAAATTTATTGTGGTGGTGGAGTAACAAAAGACCCGACAATATTACCGCGTCGTTTACTAAGCTACCGAAAACTTATTACTAGTGAAGATAAGTAGGTCGTTGCCATGGTAAACCCTAGGGCTTCTTTTGAATCTCTCTTTTTTCAGTTTCAAATGTACAGGCCATTTAAAAGTACCTCTCGTTTCGTTCTAGATCACACCGTTGTAAGGAAGATAAGTCAGTAACTATCTGTGGCCATTCCCCCTGACTTGGGAATCGATATCGCTTCCGTCGTGTCCCAAGGGTCACGCTCGGCTGATTCAGTGTATTTTCCAAGAACCACTTTTATTTTATTTTGTTTCTTTAAAGCAGTAGACTTTACAACGGTCCGTAGTACAGAAAAAAACGGCTTCACATGAGCAATACATTCGACAGTGTCATCGACATCACAATGATGTCGATAAACAGTGTGAAGTTTGATTTCAGAACATTTAACACTCGACAGTTCAGAAACAGTGGTGCAGACAATATACGCAATAATGAAAATCATAGTCATAGTAAAATTGAAAGAGTTCATAATGTGGACATTACTGCGTTCCAGTTTTGAAGGGTAAGGGTACTGGTGAAATTACAGACACGTGGCACTAATTGATATGTCCAAAGTGACAGGCGCAGTGTCAGTGAAATGTACTAAAAATATACATACATGCTTCAGGCCCAAGCAAATAGCCTCTCAGTTGTGTATAAATAAATGATCAAAAATAATAAATAGCGCGAATTTTGAATGACATATTTTCTTTTCAATTTATACTGGGCGTTTACGTGATCATAGGAATAATATTGTTTTGGCTGGAATCATTTCACACATTATGTAAATGGTGATGACACATTGACGGATCTGGTTTCGTTGCTGCAGAGGGTTTCAGTTAAGTTAAAGTCAAAGATTATTTATTCCATAGGTAAAATAAATTTACACTTGAAAACGTCACATTTAAGCTACTGCTCGTTCACTACGCTGACTTCCTTGAGAAGAACTTCAAATCTTCAAATCTTTTCAAATAAACTTAAATGCTATGGAATACACTTTGAATCAAATTTGTGTGGATTCTAGAGCCGTGTCGTCTTTCCATACATCTTTATCTAACACGTAGTCTTCAATTTTGTAATATGATTTTTCGATCAAATTATTTTTAATTTAGTTTCTAAACTTATTAAATGATAAACTTAATATATGCTCCGGAATCTTATTGTAAAAACGTATACAGTTCCCCATAAAAGAGTTGTTTACCTTGGTTAAACAAAATCGTGGTACTATGAGTTTGGACTTAGCTCTAAGGTTAATATTATGGATATCTTCTTTCTTATTGAAATTATGCATATGTTTACATGCCCATAAAATATTTGAGTAAATGTACTGTGATGTCACAGTCATTATCATGACCAGTCTCCTTAAACTTTTCTCTGAGAGAAACCCGAGAGCGAGTAGCAGTGGAGCTCCTCGTGAAAGAGTTCGTCCAGGAAAGTACGGCCACCTTACCTATTTCTGCCGCCAAGCAGTCATGCGAGCATTATTCTGTCGTCCACTAACTAAAACGCGGTTAAGTGCCAAATGGTCAAATATCCGTTTTAAATACTGCACTAAATTATCTTTTAAAAACAATTAAAATTAGTTAACGTGTTCGACTTATCGGAACTTACCATAAAGATGCAAAGCTGAAATATCATTAAACAATTTCAATATTCTAAAACTGGGTTAGGGGTTTTTATGATGTCTCAAAAAAAATATTTTGTCACCTAGCCGCATTTTAGTTGGCGGACGGCAGTATTGCGTTCCGGTTTTGAAGGGTAAAAGGTGCCGGTGAAAGTACATGGGACTTGTTAACTTATGTCTCAGAGGGGCAGTGGGAGTGCCCTGCGGATCTTTGCGATTTATAGCTGTGAGTAGCACTGCAACTGTTATGGACAGGCGTGTCGCTTTCTACCAGGCGCACGACTTGTTCGTCCGCCTGGTGCTCCGTCACTTAGTATCATTCGAACTAACATTGTTGTTTACTGTGCACGGCGGGACCTTGAGAGGTCAAATATTTACGAAAATGAGTTATTTCCATCAGAACACGGGACATTAATTTCTGAATCGAACAATGTAAATAACTGTTTGCACCAAAGTTGTAAGCTATGTCCAATTGTACTAAAAGGGTAGAACATTTTGTAACCACTTTCCCGTCGGCACTTCCACTACACGATTGTTCTAATTTTCGAACATCACCAAACATGTTGCCGTAAAAGCGATAGGCAGTAAATTGCTTCTCACGGTTGTTTCTACGATTTTACTGCGCTAACTAAGTCTCAGTTGCTATGTAGGAAACTCTCGAGTTCATTAGCACCTATATTGAAGTCTGCAAATAAATTATTAAAGTGAAGTGTGACCCAGAATAGACGTTCGACGTATTTCGACCACACGGAAAATCAGGTTTTCGACATTTTAAATACGAATTCCATTTTTTTTTCATTGCTAATGAAAACAGATGTAGTCAACCTATGGGACACGGGTCACGATTGACTTTTCGCTCGATAAAATAAAAATTCAAAGTTCCGCATAGTTTTCGTATGGTACCTACTACGTTCATCTATGGCAAAAATAAGTTTCATTCGATGGTTATTAGAGATATTTCAATTATTTTTTAAACGATTTCGAATAAATGGTGTAGGTTCTCGGACCTAATTACAATCTCCTGCAGATTGTAATTAGGTCCTCTTAATTACAATCTCTATATATCTATCGATGTACATAAATCTGGTTCTTAATTGGACTGTTGTTTTTGTGTATAAGTTGTGCGAATTCTCCGATGTTTGTGAATCGATTTCGAAGATCCTGTTTCTTGGTAAGGGGATATCTCAGTAGTCTTTTTAATATAAATTTTAAGACAATATTCCACTTCTAAGGATGGCTAATTAGGGGACGAATCCAGTTTAACGGATTTCACCCACTTTTCGTTAATCAATTTCAATGCTTCTTTTTTGTACGCGTTTTTCATTAGCTGTTTAGAAATAAACAATCCGTAAATAATTATGTTAGCAAATAATTTGTAATATTTACCTAATCTTTAAGTACTACACAGTGTGGATAATACCTATCTCTGCAGTTCTGGAATGATTAAAAAATAAAAAAGCAAAACAAAATGGTTTTAAATCACAATTCCAAAGCATATGTTGAGTGTGTGCGTGTGTGTTACAGCTATGGTGACTGCTTGATTACTTATTTCACAGTAATTGTTTCGGACAGATTTTGAGAATTGTTGTGGTTGTGTAGTACAGTGTTCTTATTATTATAAGGTAAGACATAAGCGATACGCAAAAAGATGTTCAATATTTTCAAGGAACATTATTTTATTACCACGTAAAATAAAAGAAATCGCAATAGGCACGGTACATTTACCTTAATTTCGAGGAAGTTTAATAACTTGGGGCTTTTCAAAGCGAGTGTGATCGTCATTATTTAGGTGCATATGCTCCATTGTCGACCCAGTAGCAGTAAAGCGCCTTGTGAAAGAGTCAGAGTCGCCAAGCAGTAATGTCAGTATTATTGTTTTCCGGTTTTGAAAGGTAAGGGTGCTGGTGAAATTACAGGCACCTGGGACTTGTCAACTTATGTCTCAGGGTGACGGGCGCAGTGGTAGTGTCCTCAGATCTTTGCGATTTTAAGCTCTGAGTGGCACTGCAACTGTTATGGACAGGCGTGTAGCTTACCATCAGGCGCTCGACTTGTTCGTCCCGTCACTTAATATTAAAAATAATCAAATTAAAACTAGATCAAATTGGAAATGAAACCATTTTTTCTGATTTAAATCCCGTATTTTTGTTTTTTTTTTTAAACAAACCAACGCTTCTTGATTCTTTGCAGGAGAATGCGTCCTGACCGAATTGTTAATTACCATCAAGCGCTAAAACCTAAAAACTAAACAAAAACCAAATTAGAAAACATCATTCCCCCAAATTTTCCGGGAGTCGAACCCGGGACCTCCTTACCCAGCACCCATTGTGCAAATCATGATATCAAATTGAGCAACTAATTCGCTATACGCAAATAATGTTAAATTTATAGATACAAAACCTGTTGTAAAACCTCGTCAAGCGAAAAACGACGAAATTTAATTATTATAAAATGGGCGATTAACATACCCATTAACGTGAGGCAAAACTTTTGGTGAATCCGAGCAATAAGTTGGATCTATAAGGCGATCGCATTTTAGTCGGGGATCCGGAGCAGTTGGAATGCCCGCCGGAAACCGACGCAGGTAACATGCGATCGTGAACAAAATGCAATATTTTTGCTTGTTTTTCATTATCGCTGCAGTAATCTATAGTGACATTTTAACAAGTTCGTCTGAACGTGATTTTTATTATTATACAGGGTGTAATAATTAAGTGTGTCCAGACGATTATTCCCGTAATAAGAGATATCAAAAACCTTTAAACTCATGTCGAAAGTACGTTTCTTAAGGAGTAAACTAAAATGTAGTTTTTATTCAATTAAAATCGAACCTGGAAACTCCGCGTGGCAGCATGGTAACCGTTCGGCCACGGATGCAATTAACTTACTTATATAATGTTAGTAGTGGATGTCTATGAGGGAATAAAGTCAGTTATTTACCTAATTCCTAGCGGTAGAAGTCGTAGGCTGATGGTAAAACTCATGAGCTCGAATTCAAATTATTCCCATACTAATACTGTTCATTTGCTTGGGTGGAGTGGCAGAGACACTGGCTTAACTTCAGAATTTATTTTTTTACAAACGAAATTGAAGGTTATTATCATATAGTACACGTGTTCTATTTTGTTCAGTTGATATAAAAAAAATATTTTTTTATATGTAATGTAATGTATCAAGTAGCACATCAAGCTACATATTGACGTATCTCGTTCCGTTGCACTGGAGGCGATTTTCGAACAAAAATGTGTAGTCTGATGCGCTGTTGTCCGTACCTATTGAGTACAGCGGTTTTCTTGTAAAATTTCGAAGTAAGTAAGTAACAGTAAGTTTCGAAGTAAGTAAGTTTACGTTTTATTTTATCGTGAAAATTTTTAGGAGTCGTGTTTTTATACCGTGTACTAATCAGTGTACATCCTCAATTTTACTATATATTTTTCCAAATTCAACACTTTCACTGTTATGCGAAATCAACCAAAGCCATTGGAGGCAGTATAGACTCTTAAGATCATTCTGGAACTGACGCACGTTACTTTCGTTTTATAGAGCAAGTTGGATGAGTTGGCGAAGGTTTCATATAACACGATTCTCATTGGCTTGCCTATGAAAACAATTCTCCAACTTAGTAGTAGCTATTGATAGGAAAATAATAATGATCATAATGTGCCAAACAACTACACCTACTGTACCTGGTCAGGCAACAACTATTTTTTTATAGTACCAAGTGACGGGACGAAGAAGCCGTGCACCTGGTGGTAAGCGACACGCCTATCCGTAACAGTTACAGCGCTATAAACTCAGAGTTTTAAATCGCAAATATCTTAGGGGATATGCCACTGCACCCGTCACCCTGAGACATAAGTTGACAAGGCCCATGTCCCTGTTTATTTCACCTTTAGTCTTCTAAACTGCAACGCACATACTGGACGAACTCTATCACGAGGAGCTCTACTGCTACTAAAACTACTAAAAAACTTAACGGAAATCGAACCCGGGACCCACATTGCAAAACGTTGCCACCGAGGTTGTCATAAAGGTAATCTCGCTTTTTCATATTCAAACCTAATTTATAATGAGACAAGTATGGTTATTCCATAAAAACGTAGCAAGCGCGGCTTGTATGTGGGCACGCCCGCTGCGCACACATTCGCGTAATGTCACGGTGCACTCTCGTTGCATAGCATGGGTCATTATAGAATTGAAGCGCTCGCTGTGTTTAAAAAATAACATAAAAAATAATAGACATGTTTATTGTTTCATTTATGGTTGCTTAAACAAGTGCGAGTGAGTGGTTGGAATGGTTCTGCATTTCATTTCTATTTTTGAATCATAATCGCGTACTCGAGATACCAATCCGCGAAGCTGGTATGAAAATATCAATACGTAAGTACTGAATTCAACAAACAAATATTTTTTTATATTAGACAACATCACATACTTTACTCCGATCCCAAAGTACGTAACTAAAGCACTTGTGTCATGGAAATCAGAAACATGACGGCACCACAAATACTCAGCCCCGAGATAATATAGAAAATTCTTTCTACATAAACCCGGTAGGGGATCGAACCCGGGACCTCAGAGACGACGACATCATGAAAATCGGTGTGCAAACCACTAGACTACTACTATTACATTAAACTCTTTACTTTATTAAAATTGTATTTGCAACCTTTATGTAAAATAATATTTGACAACCCTACGCTCCTAGCGAAGTATGTATTTTACTCGCCGAACAGGCGGGAGTTGCCTTACTTGTCTTATTATACTTTAACACCATTTTATTTTTTATTGAATTTTTCGTTTAGTGACGGTATTGACTTCAACGTACGATATTACGGCTACTTATTTTCGTTTTAAAAATTAACCCAAGGTGCATTAATTTGCATTAAAGCATGGAAAAATTGTCTTTTCGTATGTTGTATTATGTTAAGACGTTTGCTGTACTGCGGTAACATCCGCCCGTGTATACAAAATGTAACAATTTTGTGTTGATTATTATTAATGAACTGAAGGCATGGTTTTGTATTGTTTTCGAAGGATGTTTGGAAGGCGACGAGAAACTCAAGTCTAATAGTTCGGTAATTACGGTGCGTTTACATTTGCAAACACAGCCTGTCGTCGTTAGCAAGAATGTCTTCTGAATAATGATTTTATTAGGTAGTCACCATACTGTCAACGTGGAATTGGCTTGAGCCGGTCATAAAAATCTTTGTCCATTCAATAAGAGCGAAAATGGCGTTGCGTGTTTCGCTTCCGTTCTGGCCGTCGACGCGAAAACGTACGTCTTTTTCGCTCTTATGGAGCAATGGAGGCAGTATATACATGTAATATACTGCCTCCATGGCCGGACTGTTATCATGCCGAACTTCCACCCAGAGGTCCCGGGTACGATTCTCAGGCTGGGAGAAATATTTGTATGGCCTACATTTATTTCTCTGGAGAGATTGTGAGTAATTTGTGTTTGTCTATCTATCTGTGTGTCCATGGCACCCGCGACCCAGGGTTTCCCTAGAGCGGGGCGAAGTTGGGTGTGTGCGTTATTATAATTGTGTCGTGCATCGTGAAAATTTTTTTTAGGTTAATTTTGAATGTGGTCTATGTCCATGGCAACCGCGATACAGGGTTTGCCTAGTGCGGGGTAAAGAAAAATACTTTGATGAAAGGTTAGTTATCTTCTATCTAATAAAGATTTTTCTGACCGGTTTGACTCCTTTAAAATAAGGTATTGCACTGAAAGGTGGGCGATGTTTATACATAGAGTTCTTTTTTAAGGTTTAAAATCGAAGGCTGAGATTCACAAACTTTGCCTTGGTTTAAGCAAAAAATTAAATTTGAGTTTACTTAGCAATTTGTTGCTTAAACTTAGGCAAAGTTCGTTTTGTAAATACGAAAAAACTTGCTTGGGTCGCCATTTTTGTTTAAGCTCAATTTATATTGCGGCGGAGCGGAATGAAAGCTATTTTTTGTGAATTCCGCGGAAGATTTTGGCTCATATCTAGTTTGTACGTTACACAATTGACCATAAAGTTCATTATGCAATGTAAAATATAATAATGATATAATTAATGTTAAACAATACGGCTTCCAAAGGGGCCGCAGTACTTCCCAACTTTTATCTAAGTTCACTGATGAGGTCAACCTCTACCTCTTCTCGAGCGTTCAGGTACCCACCTGAACGCTCGCGAAGAGGTACTCGTTGTCTTTATCGACTTCAGCAAAGCATTTGATACTTTACGGTGCAGAACACTGTTTGACAAGCTAGAACAGAATGAAATACATGGTCCTCTTTTGGAATGGTTTCGGAACTATCATGAAAATAGACACACAATAGTACACCTAGGAAGTAGTCAAAGCGATGAAATACCTACAGCTCGAGGTTCTGCCTAAGGCTCAATTCTTGGCCCTACTGAGTACTTATTATACGTCAATCACATATACAACATGTTTTCGGAAGGTTCCATATACCCCCTGATGACGCTTACCTGATAACTCATAGTAAAGACATAATAAAGGCGCAAAAAACAATTCAACATAACTTCAGTAACATTTGTAAATGGGCTCATGGTTTAGGTTTGGTCATCAACGCTAACAAAACCAAATCACATACATTCCCCTTACAAGAAAACAACTCATGTACCCACTATAATCGTGCATCACCAGTGCCTGGATCACCAGTCCGCTGTCTGCGTATGCGAAGCTCTCGCGTGCACTTGTGTAGCCCTACAGGTAGTTGAACAGCATACATATTTGGGCCTTATTATCGACAAACACTTCAACTGGGGACCACATGTCGAAAGTGTCACTAGCAAACTAAGATCTATTAATGCTAAACTTTCCATATTGAAGTATAAATTACCATATCATATACTTAGAGTCGTATTCCAGAACTCTACTCAATGTTCAAGTCAGGACTTGAGTATTGCAGTGAGCACTAAAAATCATACTCAAGTCCTTGCCGTTAGGGTCGTATTTCCAGTGCTTGTGTTTCCAGTGTAATCCTGACTTGAGCATTGAGTAGAGTTCTAGAATACGACCCTTAGAATATTATATTATTTATATACCTTGCTTTGGCGGACACAGTCATAGGTTACGGGCTTAGTAGCTACGGGCGTACATATAGAACGTATTTAGACAACATTTATAAGTTACAAGTTAGCCTAATTAAGACAATTGTACCAAATAAAATAAAAATAAATTTGAAGATAACAACACTGGCCTTTTAAACCACTGTAAGGTGATCTCGGTCTTTTACAAATCAAACATGTTACTAATATTAGACAAATTCGAAAATATTAGTGTCTTAACAAAAACGAGAAGGCAAAATCGATTACGTATCTTACGTACCTAACCTATTAACTGCCTAGAAGTACTAACACATACGGTATGAGGACCGCGGAGTACATATTGCCTGCCATTCTAAATAAGATATCTGTGCAGCTCCTTGTAGATATGTGAATGAATGTCAGGAAACGCAAACAAGTATTTAAAAAGTGTTATTTGGGTATGTAAAATTGTAACAAAAGCGATGCATTCTCTCTTCGCATAAACCCTGCAAAGGGTTTTTAAAAGAAGTCTTATTGATAAGTATAGATTAAATTATCTGTGTATTTTCCATAAATAAATTTAAAAAAAAAATAACGTTAAAAAAATTCGCTTCTATTCCGCCGCAATATAAATTGAACCTGGAGTCGAAGTCATCGTTCGTTTTTATAAATACCTGATTTTTTTTTTTTTTTTGGAGAGAATTTCCACCAATAAACTAATTTCATAACAACGACGATATTATAATTATTAATACAAAGAATCGTCCGGTTTGAAACCGAAGTCTCCTACTAGCAAACCGTGCCAGACGCTTTGCCAACTAAGCCACGGAACGAACCAGCGGACCTTACGAATTTTTCTGTGTTTGTTGTCGGAATTTTGTATTTGGCTTTTCAACGACTTTTTAGCCGGATCTAAGGATTTTTTTCTAAGTGTTCGATCTTTGTATTAATAATTACAACAAACTGATGGAGTAATTTCACAAAAAAATAATTGAATATCAATTCATTTAAACAACGATATGAATTAAAAGCGCTAATTTTTCTAGATCGAACAAACGCAATGAAAAATTCTTGTAGTAAGTAAGTCTTGTAATAGTAAGTTCAGTCTTTGTATCAATAATAATTGCACATTACATTTAAAAAATAATTCAAAAATCTCGTACTACTTGCAGCATATCTATCACAAAACGTGTCCGCATCTTATTAAAAGTTTTTTAATCGAATTTCTAAAACTAATAATATCTCTTAGTCTTTTAGCTGTTATTGGTTTCTGTAACTACCAAGACACGGATTCACTGTTATGGCCTGTTTTGTAACCTGAGCCCGCGAAACCAGACTTCGAACGTACATATATGTATGTATATGTGGCGAAACATGTATGTGAAATCGTTAAATATTTTGCGCAAATAATAGCTCATGTTGGCAATTACTTAATAGGTACAATGACGAGTTATAGTTTTTTTATAGCAATTCAACATTGAGGTTATTGGCATGTAAATCACGGTAGTTGGAGGACAGTTACAGGCTACAATCCCTGTGGCGCCATGTTTTTTTATGATATCAAGCGACACACCTATCCATGACAGTTTCAGTGCCACTTAGTTTTAAATCGCAAAAGCTCTTAGGGGCACTGCCACTGCACCCGTCACCCTAAGACAAGTTGACAAGTCCCATATGGCTGTAATTTCACCAACACCCTTCAAAACTGGAACGCAGTAATGCTCTCATTACAGCTCAAAGATGAAGCAGCCAAAAACAAATGTCTATTAGCAACATTACCCAATAACTACACTACTTAATGATTCCAGTTCTGGGGCCTTACCATGAACTCTTATTACAGTTGAGTACAGGTTCGTAACGACAAAAAAGCGGGATGTTGATATACACTTCATGTAGCGTTGTCTCACAACGATTTATTTTAGGTCCTAAACTAGGACCTTTCCGTCGAGTCACCGCCGGGGTATCTCAAGATTGTGGACCACGACCTGTTTCGAAACATTTTGAGCAAAAATTCGACTTAAATACGTGATTCATCCGTTAGTTTAGTTAACCTTAGGGTGACGTGCATCCGGTTTCGAAGAGGGCAATGATCTCAAACAAAAAAAATGGATATCAGTTCTTGATGTCGAGTTTCTTGAGATAACCTACGACAACTTAAAATCATTTAACGCATGGTTTGATACTTTTATTAATAGTGCACCTCGGAGTCTAAGCAGCAGTAGAGCTCCTTGTAAAAGAGTTCGTCCAGGGTAGTAGATGTCAACATTAGTGTGTTCCGGTTTTGAAAGATAAGGGTGCTGGTGAAATTACAGGCACATGGGACTTTTTTTTTGTTAACTTATGTCTCAGGGTGATGAACGCAGTGGTAGTGCCCCTCAGGAATTATTGCGATTTAAAACTCTGAGTGGCACTGCAACTGTTGTGTACAGGCGTGTAGTAAAAAAGGATCCCGGACGCGGACGTCCTGTCTCAAATCAAGGTGGAACCAATTTAGATAGTTTTCCATTTCTCCGTTAGTCATAATTTAGGGGAATTTCTAGTTTTATCATAAACCTATTTACACGTCCCACTTCTTGGCACAAATCTCCTCTCTGGTCAAGGCTTAGGCCATATTTATTGAAAGATACTCCATCAACATAACACAAAACAATCTTAGAAGGTAATACTGCACCATAAAAGGTGCCAAGTTCCTACTGGTGTATACAGCACTAAAAATTGATACACAAAGCGCAGTTGGGGACGTCACACGGAGAGTCATAAACCTTCGACATGCGGCTTTCCTCACTATGTTTTCCTTCACCGAAAAGCTGACGGTAAATTTCAATTTAAATTTCGCACATAAATTCGGAAAACTCTGAAGTGAGCCCGGGTTCGAGCCGGGCCTCTGCTTGAGAGGCGGTAGGTCAAATCATTAGGCTACCACGGCTTTTTTCTTAATTTCCTTGTTTGTAAATAATAATATAAATAATTAATAAAAAATGTTCCCGGCTTATTATTTTAAAAGCAGATAAATTAGGTAATTTAGCAGAATTTGGTCTTTTTTTGACAAGCACACTAATTACATGGCATCAAGCTAGGGACCTCGTACTTGTGTGTACCAGAGCAACGTCACTCGAGGCCACTACGCAGAATAAATTTAGAGTTAGTATTCCGGGTCAATTCTCCAAATTGGTTCTACCGGTACTCGAACCCGGAACCTCTTCGTCGAGAGCACATAGTGCGAATCATTGGGCCAGTGACGTTGTCAAAGAATGACAACACATAAGAGCGATACCACACGATGCGTTGCGTCGGCGTTACGATGCTAACCTAAGCCGTGCGCTGCGTTGTATTATAAACGGCGCATTGCGAACGGAACGCGTGCGCATCGGATAACATGCGAGGAAACGAAGCGGAGAGGGGATATTAGCGGGTAACGTAGCAAACGCGTTTCCAAACAGATGGGCTCTGAATTTGTTGGCAAAAAGGTTCATGGTGCACAAAAGTCGCGTATAAAATATATTCTCCAGTACTCAAATTCTGGAGAGCATTTTTACTGCCTGCGTTCTACATCAGTTTACCCTTTTCAAACAAGGCTACATTTCATCACCACTTTGTGTATGTGCTTACACACCCTTTGTGTATATGTGTAAACTCACATATATATATTTATGTATAAATGTGACTTTACACATATTTAACTTGAACGATTTTCGAATAATAAGAGAGGTCGTAAAGAACCTAAAGGTGTAACCGTTTCGCACACCGGCTTCAACAGTGTCACATATCAAAAATCTTCATTTTTTGATTTTCACTAGTAATGAATGGAAAATGTATGGTATGGCAGCAGCATATATATCGGTTTACCTTCTTCAACAATAACAACCCTTCGTCATTACTGTATCGCTGATAATTAAGAGTTTTATAAAATTATCTGTGCAAGACCATGTAACTATAATGGTGTGCTTTTGTAAATTCTGTTTAGTTGCATTTTTTAAGTAATTTGGTGAGAACGATTTTATTCAGGGGTTGTTGATCTTACCCCTCCCACTTGGCCAGCCCGCCTCTCCTCCAACCTCCACCATTCATGGAGGCCGTCCTTCGTTTTCGTCCTTCCAAGTTCATGACCTTTACTTAAGAATGGCAAGGACATTTTTCCGGGCAACTACTATTTTATTATGAGTTTCTACGACTATAATTCTTTTTTTTATCAGGTGATATCCTAATTTTTGAACGTTAATTTGACAAGATTGACTTTATAGCAAATATGTCTTTATTTTAGATTATGCCGTTTACGATATCAGGTTATGCGATCAAATAGAAACAATTTTATTTAAGTTACAAATGTACACATTAAACCTGAGACCGAAAGGCATTTCAGAGTGTATAGTGACCTTGAAGTAAATGGGACAAGGAAGAATTTTCATTGTACCGAAAAATACCGAAAAATTTGAAATATCGATAACCGGAAATACAAATTGTATCGTATCTGTAAGTATTTTGTGTTCAAATTTGCACGCGCGTCCCTAAATTAACCATAGCCTATAATATCTTTAGAGTAATTTACGGTCTATAAGTTAACACGTGTTTATTCTTCTCTACATTTCGCCACGTGCAGTTTTCGGTGACGTCATGCGATATTCTTAGCACCTTACTTAAGCTTTCAACTTAGTCACTAAGAAGTAACATACAACTTTAATGGAACAAGTTTTCTTTCATGTTATACCGCGCCACTTCGCTTTTAAATGTGCTTCATATCGTGCCTCTGTTGCTGTTGTAACTAGCAAGCAAAAGTCAAATTTTTTAAAGGCACGTATTTTGTGTTCTGTCAATTGGTACGAGTATTTCATTATTATATATTTATGGAACGTCACAAATAATTGCCATTTTAAAAAAAGTAAAAAATCAAAACTTGAGATAATAGCATTTTGTATAAGTAAAATAAGCAATAATGTTAATGTTAATGTAACTTTTGTTTGGCGCGTGCAGTAAACTACTTAACGCCTGTGGTAAAAAATATCAATAAACAGAAATCAACTTATATAAGTTTCTAAAAAAAGGTATATTATTACGAAAGAGTTTCAATTGAATAGACGAAAATTTTTAATAAAATTTCTACGAAAAAATCATAACACGTTTCTGTCAGTTTCAAATCTACGCTTTACTTAGAATTCCATGACTCATACAACGTATCCTTACTATCTATGGAAGCATGGGCTGCTTCATCGTCTAATGTACAATTTAACAGAGAAAACTTAAAAAGCGTCGATTTTTTTAAATAACTACCAAGTTACGGAATAAACAAGTCTTTGGCCTAGTACGCAACACGCCTGGCCATAAGTAGCATTGCCACTCGGAGCTTTAGGTCGCAAAGACTTGCCACTACACCCGACACCTTCAGACATAGGGTGACAAGTCCTATGTGGCTGTAATTTCACCAGCACCCTTAAGTATTGCTTACATTACTGCTTGGCGGCAGAAATATGTAAGGTGGCAGTACTTCCCTGGATGAACTCTCATAAAGAACTCTGCTTCTTCGTCTTCGAGTCTTGTCATTATTCCGCGTTACAATAGCGGGGTCAGCTGTCATGGTTGTACCATATCCAAGAAACCTGTGTTGGATTTTTCTGCGACTGAACAACCAAACTTTTCCAACAATTCCTATGGTTAAGTTTTTTTTAGACACTTTAATTGCGCTGATCGTTTGTGATTAACATAAAGATTGATACTGTCTAAAACTTGTTCATTTGTATGATTCGATTAATAAAGACAGCTTCTGTAATTCGGAAAATTCATGTAGTACCAATTTTAGTAATTTTTTCTTTTGCCTATTTAGCGCAAATGCAGTATTGTGTACACATAAGACCACTCTGCAAATTCATCCGTTGTTTGCAATGGATTGACTTCAATGTTTGCTTACAACTCGTCATTATTCACCTCAGGCTCTGGTCGTCCACGAAGTCTCATTTGCCAGGTTAAAATTTTCACTGCAAAATCGGGCAAACCAAAATACACAGTGCATTCTTTAATAATATCGGCTTCATACAAATCCTTAATGTTTAGTGTCGATTGACTGCATTTAGTACCACATCGAAACACGTATTAAAAATTACACGATTTTTTACCAGTTTGATGTTTAATTTCAAAAAAGATTTTATATCATTTAAAAAGTGACCGGAACTTTAATATAATAATTGTATTCTTTAATCTCTAATATATAAAAAGGGTAATCATACGACGATTAGTGAAGAATGTTTGATTTTGAAAGCTGCGTAAGTCTTAAGTAAGTCACTTGAGAAGAGATACAAATGTTGCAATTTTAATTAAGCGGTTTACGTTAAGTTATTTTGATGTTTGGTTTTCCACATTATGAAATGCAATAAAAAAAAAGAATAGTCTCTTTACGATACCACTATCAATTTATTCTCATAGCAATTTTTGTCACGAATCATAATTAGATATGAAACCTAAGTGAGTTTGGGTGTAATTTGTGGTTGTCTATGTCTGTGTCCATGGCAACCGCGATGCGGCTTGTCCCTAGTGTGGGGCTGTGAGTGTGTGCGTTTTTATTATTATTATTTAATTATAATGTTAACACATGGCAAATCACTGAATCGAAATAAGAGCTGCAAAAGCAATTTAGCAGATAACACTATTATTATCTGCTTTATTTTAAGAATTGACAGTGTCTGAAATAAATGGATGTTAGTACAAAAGCTACACTAATTTATAGAGCGAGTGAAAAGGTCGACCTTGAAGTACATATTTCAACTAGATTGCCTGATGTCCCTAAAAGACCGAATCGAAAGTGTCAAGAACGAACTGGTGTGTGTGAAATAGGGCTTTCAATCTTGCTGCATTTCCGCATCCCGGGAAAAAACATTGAGACTCGAAAATCCCGGGAAAAACGAGACTTTCGAGACCATGTTCATTGAAGGTTTACATACTTATAGGCTTGCGCATTTAGGCAGTCAAAACTATTTCAGTATTATTAGATATTTCAATTAACTTCTTTATTAACTCAAATTACATTATCAAAAGTTATTTATGAATGTTATTTTTCTTTTTTATAGTGGACACGTAAGTAATAAGAGGCGTTTAATATAGTTTCAGATAGAGCGGACCTGATTTTATTACTATCGTTCAAACTCCACATATTATACTAAGCTACACTCTCAAGTGTTGCCATCTCCATGCAACTAGTATAAAAAATATTGTTGGTTTAGTAGATTTTTAATATTTTTTACTTAAGTGACTTAAGGCTCAGTTTACATTGCGGCGGAACGGAATGGAATGGAAGCGTTGATTTGGCCTCGCTGCGCGAGAAAGCGCGGGCGGTCGTTAGAATGTGAAATACTACAGCCTCAAGGCGCGGTCACTGGAATTCTCGAGCATTCGCGGGAATGCTTGAGGCTGCAGTGTTTTGTCGACGTTTGACGTCACACTGCGTATGCCCTAGCATTACCTCCTGCGGATTCGCCAGGCGTCGCCGACGGCAGCTGCGGAATCTCGTGCATGCGCGAGAATTCCGCGGATGACGCGTGACGTGTTTTTGGCTCGTGTCTAGTTTGTACGTTACACAATTGACCATAAAGTTCATTACGCTTTGTACAATATCGTTACAAAAATTCGCTTCCATTCTTATCCGCCGCAATATAAATTGAGCCTTAGGCACAGAAGTCTTGATGTTCGCGAGACTGAAATTTCAGTCTCGAATCTCGTCGTCGAGGCTCGAAATTTTCGACACCGATATTCAAGGAATTAATGCCCTAATGTGGAAAGACTCGGGCAAAAAGCGAAAGAGATATGTTAGGAGCATAGCTGGTGAGAGTTCATACCCTGTAGTAGGAGGCAGGCTTTGAAGTACGTACGTATTTATTTATGTATGTATAACTTTATTTCTAATTCTATCCGGTCTCAGTAATAAAATCGTAATAGAGGAGAAGTAATCGATTGGCGACCGTGACGTTATATCGTTCATGTCGTGAAGTTCTAACAAGCTATCATGAATGAATGAGTATCGTATTATAGTGAACGTTGATTATTAATCGATATCATTTTATAGGCGATTTTCGAATCGATAATATTGGGTGATAATTTTTGTTGCTACATTTAGATAGCTGCCTTTTTTAAAATAAAGTACGTTGTCTTTGTCTACAGTTGTAAGTGCTTGGAGGAGGAATTTCATTCCAGGGCTGCGCGTGTAACAAAAGATAAGGAAAAGAGCTTAGTATGCTTGAAGGGAATATTGGCCAAGTAGGGATGATATCCCGCTGTACGCCTGTATATCTCACGGTAAAATCCTGGCGGAATGAGCTCATTTGAAAAACATTTAACCGACTATGTAATTTAATGTCTCCTAAGATCTCTCTAGCAAAAACAGCAGTCGCTACAAATCTTTTTATATCTTTATTTATATTTAGAGCGGTGTGAGAACGCTTGCTACCAACTAAGTTCTCGACGGTTGTAATCCCTGTGACTTCCAAGTTACATATTTGTGAATGTTTATAATAATAACATTATAGTAACGCACACTCTCATAGCCCCGCAATAGGGAAACCCTTTGTCGCGGGTGTCATGGACACATACATAGACAATCACAAATTACTTTATTTTATATAATATATTATTAAGAAGCAGTAGAGCTCTTAGTGAAAGAGTTCGTCCAGGGAAGTACTGCGTCAGCATTACTGCGTTCCGGTTTTGAAGGGTGCTGGTGAAATTACAGGCACATGAGACTTGTCAACTTATGTCTCAGGATGACGGGCGCAGTGGCAGTGCCCCTCAGATCTTTGCCATTTAAAGCTCTTGAGTGTCAGTGCAACTGCTATGGACTGGCGTGTAGCTTACCATCAGGCGCATGACGTGTTCATCCCGTGACTTTATATTATAAAAAAAAAATACACTCAAATTCACGACAGAAATACATGTAGACCATACAAATATTCCTCCCGACCGGGAATCGAGCCCGAGACTTCTGCGTGGCAATCCAGCATGGTAACCGTTCGGCCACAGAGGCAGTAAAGTTTATTAGCAATAGGTGATGAAACCTGCATGTGGAAGACAGTTCACAATAGGCCTGTGTAGTTCATGAACTACGAACTATTAGGAAAATATATACCCTATGCTGACCGACATGAACTAGTTCGACTTGCTTGGTCTTAATAGTTCGATATCGATCTTTTTAGTTCAGTGCGCACTACAAGGTATAGTTCTCCTGTCTTTTATTCAGTCGGAAGGAACGGTGCGAAAGGGACAATTAGCAACCTTTCACTGCAAGTGCAAGCTCGAGTGAGATACACGACTAAACGTTGCCAGCTCTTTTTAAGTCTATGTGTAATAAATACATACATTATGCAAGCTTGGAAAAAAGTAGTTGTTCATATTTTTTGGTAGGTATATCTATTTTATCTGTATGTTTTAATAAAAACCCACGTGTATTTGAAATAATTGTAAATATGAATTTTCAAACACACTATTTTAACTAAAATATACATTATTCCATTTATTGTTTTGTAAAAAAAGGACATTTAGTTAGATTGACATTCTCAAGCCTGTAAAGTATGGAGGAAAATCAAATAGTATTGATTCTTAATTGATTGAATAATAATTAAATATTTAGTACCTACAGTGTACTATTGACCTCACACATAATACTAGAAGGACGCAGTAGCTCGTGTGAATAAAATAACTAGTTCGGAGCATTCATTCAATGTACGAGCAAGTACAAGAGAAACTAAGGAACTAAATGAATTAGAAGACAGACCTAGTTCAGTTAATCGATTCGACTAGATAGGATCACTCCCTTGAAGGACCAATAAGGCACAGATCTAGTTCACAATACTTGGAAAACGTGTGACGTCCTGAACTCTTGGTGGTGACCTGTGTGACGACAGACTGACGCTGCATATCAAACTTAACAGTAGTAGGTTAAATGTGGCGTTTTTAAGTATAAATTTATTTTACCTGCGGAATAAATGATTCTTTGACTTTGATTAACATTGGCGGATCTTGTTCCGTTGCTCTGCAGGCGATATTGGAACAAAAGTGTTATACATTAACTAACATAGTGTAACTTGGTTTCCGCAATTATAACGCTGGAAACTAAACTTACTTATTTCGAATTTTAATTTGCGTGTAAAGTTGCAATCCTCATTGGCCCCCGTGGGTACTAGAGCCCAAGCTCTCTCGTTGTGAGAGGAGAAGACATGTACCCAGCATTGGGCAGTATATAATCTAACTATTGTTTTTATTATTACTTCGGATTAAAAAGCGCATAGGTATATATTTGTTTTTCAAAAAAAAAACACATTCAGAATGTACAGACTCGTAGTCACGACTGAGTTTTTTTTCTATACCAAGTTTAACGCAATAATGTTCAAATAACCTCTAACTTACGTTATATAAGATCTACGTAACGTTTTGTTCAAAGAAATGTAGCAAATTTTTTCTTTATCAAATTAATCGCTATTTTATTATTTGCGAGTGTGTTTTTGTGATATTTCTGTTTGCAATACACAGGTAAAGTAAAGGGCATTCTCGTGAACAGTCCTTGTAACAAATGGCATTGTGTTGAACTTTAAAACTTAAGTGTAAAGGCAGACATGCCGTTGTTACTTAATAATAATAAGACGTTTATTAATAAGACCCATTTAAAAGAAAAAAATACACAAATTGTTAAACTATTCTTCGGAGTTATTTTTTATAATGTCCAGTGATGTGTGGTACTGCCACTGCGCCCGTCATCCTGAGACATAAGTTAACAAGTCCCATGTGCCTGTGATTTCAAAACCAGAACACAGTACGCGACAATACACGAACTCTTTCACAAGAAGCTCTACTGCCACTGAATGGTATTAGTCATCAAATAGTTATATTCAATATTAATGAAAACCACCCTATTCTGCACACGTTCCATTCATACTTCTCAACATATTCCGAAGCGCATTATTGAGAGATGACGTGCATTGATTGCTAATAATTCAAATTTCATCGAAGATAAACAGCTTGAGTAATTAACCGTGTTATCAATACGTATCGTGTACATCCATACACATCATCCGCCATACACATACAATGCAAAACAATACAAATATTCTCACCTAACATAGTTTATTAATCTATGTAAATCAAATTATTGACTATAACAATACATCAATGATCGGCTGCTTGACAATTATGAATAGGCACGTATCAATTATGTCAGTTTACGATTTCATGAACTGTACATTTGATCAATAAATAGGTAATTACTACATTTCTGTTTCTCAATAGCTACATAAATTGACATTGCGAACTAGATGTCGAACGATTTGCAAGTATTGTTAATTAGCAAGTCTGTGCAGCCCTTCATAGTGACAACATTTCGATTCAATCTAATTTACGTAAAAGGTAAATAAAATTAAACAAAGCTTTAATCACATGTACTAACACCGACGTCAGATGTCGACGACGTGATCCAACGTTGGACGAAAGTTCAAGACCGTGTGGAATTGGGCAGAAGCTGGAGTTAAGCCATGATGGTGTAGTGGCCAAATGGCAGGCCGAAGAAATCCGGTTCGTTCAATGGCGCTGAATCGACGCCATGCTGAAAGTCACGGGTAACAATCTGAAACAGAGATTGACAGGACTGGAAAGTTTGGCAGGGGCAAAAGGAGACCTTATAAACCAGTAGGGCTAGCACGATGGGGCGCGATTTGCGCGAGAGCGACATAAAGCGCGAGATACCGCTATTCTCGCATAGAGTATCTCATGCTTTGTGTCGCGTAAGTGGCGCCCTGTCGTGTTAGCGCTTTAGGACCCAAATCTGCTAATTTTAAATCATGTCAGTTGTGTGTCTTCTAAAATGTAAGAGTAGTGACTTTTTTTTATTAAAAAATAAGTGCGCATTTGACTTCCAGTCCACCTTTTGGAAAGTGTCGATGAAGTCGACGATGAATCATGCATTCCTAAATAATGCCTATTAATTCTCGCCTTGATAAGTTCCAAGTTATCACGTTCAGGAAACAAGTATTAAATAAATGTAGAAGCGTAACGCTTCGTACGAATCCTTGGAATGTCCACAACATAGGGTTGGAATCCCAGCCTACATCTGTTCCCCCGATGGGGTAAGAGGAATTAATTCGTGTAATTCCCTCGCACACTCTCCGTGATATATCCTGTAGAATACTGATAAGCAGGTAACTTTGCGGCGTGGCTGGCCATCGAGCCATTGTATTTTTTTGGTATTCTGCTCTTCAACTAATTAAGAGCCTTACTATTTATAAAAAAATACATTTAATTTTAAAGCTTAATTTACCATCACACGAGATAAAAACAGCGATCGTTAGTGATTGATTGAAGAAAAACCATCGCTGCCATTCCACTGACGCTTTATTTAGCCTCACCTGTCATTGCAACTAGATTTGAAGAGAATAACAAATATTATCATAATTTTTTTTTAGTTTAATCTTAGCGGACTCTGAATGGAATTACAATGATCAATGGTTTCAAGAAACTTAGTAGACTAGGGGCACAGGTCATCGCCTTGATCGTAGATAGTTTAGTGTTGGTCATTGGACTCCCAATTAAAAATCAAAATGTCATGTGTGCTCTGTTGCCGGATCCGCTGAAAATCAGCGTCGTAGCTCTTAAGTGAGACGATAGCAAGCTGAGTGAGTCACGGCTTCCTGTGGCCGCATGCATACACGTTTTGTACTCTATATTTGTATTTAGTTCCAAATCCTTATGTTATTATTGTTATCATTGTCAGTATTTATCGAGTTCTTAGGTTTTCGCGATTGTTACACATAGGAAATGAAACTATTTTTCCGGATTTGAATCGTGTATATTTGTTTTTTCAAACAAACCGACATTTCGGGCCCTTTACAGGTCCCATGGTCACGGTGGACTGAGGTGGTACATTTAAATCCGGAAAAATAGTTTCATTTCCTATTATCAGTATTATTATTACAAAATTCATGTGTACTGTGGTAGTAATAAATGGTTTTTATTTCTAAAAAAAATTTAAGTTACTGAAATTTTGATTTTTCAATATTGCATTTTAAATTTTGAATTTAGGAAGAAGGATGGCTAAAACTGACCCAACAATTTATAAAACAACGAAGAGCCGTTCATGGACTTTGCTATTATAATTTTACGTTTTAGTCTATGCCTAGTTATCAATATATTTTAGTATATTTTTAGAAGTGGGGAATAAAGAAATTGTAAAATAATGTATTTTAGAATAAATGCAAAAACACAACGCAATTGATTCAGTTCGACCATAGATTAGGTAACGTTCTTGTACGTACGTTTCATTTTAAGCACGATTGAATGTTTGTCTATCTGAGGTTATTTTATAGTAAATAAAAAATATAAAAAAATAGAAATTCAATAATCAATACCAAATAATAACACCTAATCAATTAAGCAATAAAGTAAAAAATAAAACACTATGTTACAAACATTTTTAGACAATGTTTAAATGAAAGATAGGAAGGTAAAGGAATGTTTTGACAAGAAGCCTCTTGCCAATGTCAATGTCACATTGAGATTGAGACAGTGTGACCATTTGTGGCAGATTTCTGCCATTTAGGCAGATTTAATTTTTATTCACTTTCATTGCGGCAGAACATGTCAACGTTGTATTAAATGTGGCAAAGTTTGGCAGATTTGGGAATATTCACAAAGTTCTTTATTATTTTTGGGAACAAACTGAAAACCTGTTGTTGTCTGCTACTACAAACAAACGTCTGATGCGACATACAGAACAACGGTATAAACGTAACCTATATCAACTTTATAACCCCAGCTTCTACAGGCTGCACTCAATTAGATTTTGATGTTATGATAATGAATCACAAGTATTTATAGGTCTCTTTAACGCACGTCGTCAAAAACACTAGGTCACAAAATACACGGCATGTCACCATCCTTCTTTCAGTTATAATTTCCAGTTTCTACCAATTTGGGAAATAGCTCGACGAGCGTAATGCGAAATACATGTAGCGCATTCCGTAACAACAACGCAGTAAAATTAGTAGTTACCTGGGGATTAAACCAACCTACGAAACGATGAGTCAAATAATGACAAAACGGAAAATTGAAGTCTTGTATAAAATAAACAAAGTAAATTTAATACTTGGACGGCTTTCAAGCATAGCTGCCTATCTCAAAACGATGTAGTTCATCGGTAAGACGGTTTAAAACCCACTGCGGCGTATCTGGTGCACAACACGGCGAACCGTACCCCGCCGCATGTTGCCACGTGATTATTTTAACCAATGTAAAACTGTTTTTTTTTCTTTATTTAAAGAGCTTTGTCACAAAATGCGACTACGCCGCTCTTTGCGTATAATTATATTTATAATAAAGTAGAGATAGAATTGAAGCAGGTTGTAGTTGCCTTCACTTCAAGCCTCTCTCCGCCAATCTATGTAGCATCTTTGCTTCCCTTGATAGAGGAAAGACCAAGATGCTGTTGCATCCGCCAACTTGTCTAAATTGGTCACACATAGCAGCTACATGAAATCTAAGAGAATCGTTTCGTTCACATTCCATCAGTACCTATATGATATACGTCCTCATTCACGTCGCATACATCACAGTTTGGTGACTCTGTGTTCTTCATCATATACGCAAGCTTATTCAGTGGAATATGTCCGGACCGAAGGCCTAATGTTAATACTAAATCATTTATCTTTAAGCAATTATTGATCCCAACTCGGTGTCTTATACACGATAATATTAAACACATTCTAAATACAACATTTTACGAACAGCAACCCTTATGTTCAGTCGTACTAAACTAAAGCATGTCTTCCGCCTTCCCCATTCCATCATTGTGGAACTAGACGTAGGCGGGAGTTCTGCGCCTACGTTGTTGATATTCTAAAGATTGAATTCCCTGCCTGCAGACTTGTTCCCCGAACGTTATAACTTGGGCATTTTCAAGGCGAGAGTGAATAGGCACTATTTAAGTGTGTATGCTTCATAGTCGACCTTATCGTCGCTTTCCATCAGGTGAGATGAAGGTCTAACGCGCACTTATTTACTTATAAAAAAATGTCTTAAACCTATGAATAATGACCGAAACGTTGGTTTGTTCGAAAGAAATATACGCGATTTAAATCCGGAAAAATAGTTTCATTTCCTATGTGTAACAATCGCGAAAACTTAAGAACTCGAAACATATTCATATTCATTTACTGCTTTTCACATGACACACATGTAAGGGCTTAGCAGTTATATTACATTATACTTATCATTTAGGACATAAGGTGGAAATGCGTGTAGCTGGCATGCCTTTTGAGCACTATTACTTGCATGTAAGTGTGCTAGCTACTGGTATGTGTATTTTCGCTTTTGAGCATCAAAGTAGGTCACCAGTGGTGCCAACTAACCGGGCTGCTCAGCTGATCACAAAGGTCTCTGGGTTAATGGACAGTCACCATTATAAAACTTAATTATACACATTAACTGTTAACATTGTATTGTACAACGTATCTATGCAGTCGACTGTGGCGTTGTGGTAGCACGTAACACATTAGGGTTCACATTGTGCCTAGAGAATGTAGCTCGGAATTAGTGTACATATTACTAGGTGTAGAAAGACAATTATAACTTTTTGTACTAAAAAAATTGACCTCTAAGGTTTGCTTTTCGGTTTCTTTATTGGAATTACATCTATTTGCCAAATTTTATTGAAATCGAATAACGGAAAGTGCGCGAAACCGGATTCATCCCTTAGTTTGCCACATTTAGATGTGGAATATTTTCTTCAAATTTAAATGGGTCCATTACGGAGGTACCCTCTTAACGGCACACAAAGAATCATCAAAATCAGTTCACAAAAGTAATCGCGTAACATATACACAAAAAAAATACAGTCCAATAGTTCTCTATAATTTCCTCCTCTTTTTTGAATTCGCTTAATTAAAACAGTTTGACTTGCATGAGAAAGGTGGGATTTTAAATAAATAAATGTGTCAATATCACACGAATGACCATTGTAACTAGACCACACTAAATTCGCAAAAAAATAATCAAACTTTACGGCCTGACTGTAGAATAAGTTTAAAAGAAGGCGTCATTTATTTCAGCAGTTTTGATCAGAACTGCTCTCGTCGTCCATAAGATTTCTCTCGTCCAGTCAGTCTGTCTTTGTTTCTAGTCAGTCCACTGGTCATATACAAAGTCTTGTCACCAACAGAATATAATTTTAACTCAAATGGGTAATATTCACAAAGGAAATAACAGAACTGTGCGGACGTACAGATCGTCAGAAGCTTAGAACCGTTAATTCCCGTTAGGGTCACACATGCTAGAAAGAAGTTAACACGAAAGCTGATTATTTTTACAAAGTTCACAAAGATATTTTGCATATTATTAGCAAAAGCTGTGTAATCTTGTTATATTATATGTGTAAGCTTATTGCTGCTTGCAATAACTATCAGATTTTAAGAATAGGTTACCAATTCGATTTGGGTATAATCAATAAAAAAAAAGGCAAAATGGCAACACTAAAAGATATTGGTGGGCTTGTTACAAAAAAAGATACGAGATGGAAGTGAATTAAGAGTCGTTACTACCTCAACTCGTATTAAAATTTTTCCCGTACTAATACGGTTAATTTTGCTTGGGTCGAGCGACAGCGACACTGACTTTATTTCAGAATTTATTTTTTTACGTATGAAATTAAAACCATTTGAAATATGTATATCGTATACTATACGTGTCCTGTTAGTTCAGTTGATATGAAAAAAAAAACATTGGTATACGTAAACTACCTATTGAATACAGCGGTTTTCTATCGTGAAGATTTTTAGAAATCGTGTTATTACACCGTGTAGTAATCTGTGTGTGGGTGCGGTACGTAATATATAACAACAAATGACATAGTTTTATTAGTCGATATAACGCTCAACAGATCTAATTAATTTATGGTATAATAGACATTTGACATATTTTTGCATGATATAAAGGTCACTGGGTGTAATAGACGATTGATATAACAACTTTCAATCTAATATACCGATGGCATAATGTTCATTTTATATAAACACTTGAGATATAACATGCACTGAGTATAATTAATATAATTTGAGTGGTGTTTAGGTGCAATGGTGAATTACCCGAATTTGTTTGCAAATAGTTGGTTCGACCTCCAACTGTGCATTTAGGTTAGAATATGGAATTAAATATTCAGCTTAAAGTTTTAATAAATATATTTTATAACACAAAAAGCACTTAAAGCTATAAAAAACAATTATATTTTGCGATAGCATTAAATGAAATAAAAAAATTCTTGTCAACATAATATAGGGCGCTTCAACTATTCGTAAAACGAAATTTGTGTTATGTTATTTAATACATTATACTGGTAGTAGTTATACCATTTGTTCATTATGCCACCTAATCATTATATCTAATGCATATTATACTGACGGTTTATTATACACATTGAAATTACGCCGTATGTTGTTATACCTTTTGTTGATTATATACAGTGAGTGATTATATCCTTAGAAATTACATCCTTAGATTATATCCTTATTAATTATAAGGATATATCCTCAATATGTGTATAAGATATGTGTATACCCTCAATTTTAGTATACATTTTTTTCAAAGTGATTGTTTCAACACTTTCACTGTTCAACCAAAGCCATTTGATTCGACTCTTAATAGGCGAGGAGTTATTTGAAAATGTTTGTTTTTACGGGTTTTAAGGGATTACATATCGGGTTACAATTAATGTGTGTTGTAGGTCTATTGGTTTCATTTTAAAATTATATGCTTATTCTTATAATAGGTGTTATAATACAAAAAAAAAAAGAATTAGGGCACATTATTAAAATCAACAATTCCTCTGACTGAACATCTAACTTTGTAGCAGTAAAATTGTACGTATGGTAAAGTAGGTTCTATATTTCAATTTTATGTTAATTAGTTAAGAGAAAATTTTAAAGCATTTCGGTTGGCACGTAAATACATATTCCGCTGAATTCGTACTTGGCAGATTTTCTGAAATTGTGTTACGATTCAATTTGCTTGTTTATGCCTTCATTTTGGAGGTTTCTTTTGGTAGGTTCTTTACTTTGTTTGGTTATTTCATTAAGGCAGTTCACGTGTTTCTTAGCCACCACTTTGAATTAAAATAAAACTGATTGTAACGGAAAAAGAAAACAACATATATAATGAAATAAAAACCGTTTTGTACTGTTATCACGATTTTCACGTGTCAAGTAGAAGATAGCAAATTTTCCTAATACCGAAATTAAAGCCATTTCAAAATGAATTCAGTCAAATATAGAGTAACGCGTTTTTATGAAATTTCTTATCCCACTAGATCAAATCCAGAAGTGAACCAGTTTAGAAAATTTCATTTCTTAAATTGTAACTACCGAGAGTGGAAACTTGGACGTTTTATCTAATATCCAGAGTACTAACTGCGAAGCCACGAAGGTCGTTAATGGCCAAAGAAACTGCAGTTACGATTCCATGATACCCATAGCAATGTAGTTACATATGGATATTGCTCTGAGTGTAATACTAATATCGTGGTTTATTAATACCGACCGGTCATTATGAATAAGGACCAAGAGCATCTGCGAAGTTGATAGATTTATTAATTGTAGCTATTCTGACTGTTGACACTGTGGCGACTGCACGTGGACCAGTTGATAAATCGCGTGACTTCATTATTTGGCCCGGACACTATGAATAATTCCGTACTTCTCGCGGGTAATAACCTAACCAAAACACTACAGCTCATTTGTTTTTATTATTTTGATCAAGACAGGATGGACATTATTCACAATGACCGCGAAAAATTATTAATCATGCCGTTTTTATTACATTGCCCATTTGATGCGCGCATTATTCATAGTGACCGGCATTTCAAATTGTATGTAACATATTTATAGCAATTAATTATTTTAATTTTTGAGTTTATTGAATGCTAACCACCACGATGTTCAATTAATTTTGTGAAATTACTCCACTAGTTTGTTATAATTATTAATACGAAGATCGAACACTGAGAAAACTAATCATTTGAAGCTAAATATTTAGTAATTTGCCGTGAATGGCAATAGAGCCTTTATATATCTCACCACTATTGCTTGATACTACATTCTATGTATAATGTAATTTATGTTTTTTAATTAATGTGTTTGAGATAAATAAAACAATTTTATTTATTATTATAATCAATTTGTCCGCACGTTATAATTGATATAGCAATTACGAAAAACTTAATTAGAGTGACTCTCGAAATTTATTTATGCTCCAATTACCTGAGCTCAGTCTGCGTAAGCTCTTCCGCGTAGACTGTCTCGATAAACCTTATTTTATATTATTTTATGGCAAACTAAATTACAGCTGGGGTTTTAGTATTACATTGCACTTAAGGTCTTTTTACAGTGTGCGGTCAGCGCTGTATAGCGCAGAGACACGCTATCATTGTGGTGTGACCAATTTGTACTGTAGAAATAATTATTTCAACATATATATTTTTTAAACACAATAAGTATTTTGACAGTTTTTTGTTTTTCATGCACTAATTATTTGTTGGAACTTTTTTGATAGGATTTTTGTGTTACTAGATTTCTCGTATTAAAAGCATTCAAGCTGAAAGCCTGGTTTCGAATTCGGGCTTGCATCACTTGTATTTTGCGGAATCTATGTGCGAAATTTAATTTAAAATTTACCATGAGTTTTTCGGTGAAGGAAAACATCGTTAAGAAATTTGCTTACTGCTGCAAAGCAATTTAATGACGTATGAGAAATTCCCAATCAGCATTGGACCCGCGTGGGAACTACGACCCAAGCACACCCATTCTGAGAAGAGGTCTTTTATCAAACTATCAACTATTATCAAAATACTCAGTGGCAATTGTTACTTAACACTAATAGCGCTATCTCTTACAACACGTGTTAAAATGAAAATTAGCACAGCTGGTCAGTCATATTATACGACTAAGGCTCAACTCACACTGGCGCAGAGTCGAAGCGTCGCGTCCTGTTTTTCAACTCCACCGCCAGGCGACGCGCGTCGACGTGCGACGACGCTCGCATTAGTGCGCCGGGATCACAGTTTGGTCGCCTCACGGCGCCCAATCGACGCGTGTCAACGCGCGAAGCCGCTCGAATGCTACCAAGCGTCATAGTTGCAAAACACAAATTTGTACCTTAATAATTGGAAAATATAGATGAATATGCTATAGGCGAAAAACATGACGCGTCGCGACGCTTCGACTCTGTGCCAGTGTGAGTTGAACCTAAAGGTGCCTTCAGGTGTGCTCGATTTCTGAATTCGTTACTAATCACCTCTGTAGGGCTAGCACGTCAGGGCGCGGCTTGCGCGACGGCGAATAATTGGAAAATATAGATGAATATGCTATACCTAGGCGAAAAACATGACGCGTCGCGACGCTTCGACTCTGCGCCAGTGTGAGCTGAGCCTAAAGGTGCCTTCGGGTGTGCTCGATTTCTGAGTTCGTTACTAATCACCTCTGTCGGGCTAGCACGTCAGGGCGCGGCTTGCGTGACGGCGACATATAGTTCGAGATTTCTATGCGAGATAAGCAGTACCTCGCGATTCATGTCGCTCTCGCGCAAGTCGCGCTGTATGGCGTGCTGTTAGCGATCGAGAAATCGCACACTTACTCTTACTTACTTACGCACATTTAATGTGCAAAATATCATGTTTAAAATCGGACAAATGTTTTATTTGCAACTACGCCTCATTTAAATTTCACAGTGTCGATCGACAAAAAATACGTTGTCAATCATCTGATGCCTGTCCATTTTCTCATTGTCTCCGACCACTGGTTGACCATGAAATAATCGACCAAGTCTGTAGGCATCTTAAAGATTCCAATAGAATGCATTTCTTTGTGTGTGTATTAATCCTTTATGTAGAGCTCCTTGTGAAAGAGTTCGTCCAAGCAAGTACTGCCACCTTATTATTCCTACCGCTATGCAGTAATGTAGTAGTAATTATTGCATTCCTGTTTTGAAGGGTTAAGGGTGCTTAGTGAAATTACAGGCGTAAGGGACTTGTCAACATATGCCTCACAGTGAAGGGCGCAGTGGCAGTGCCCATAAGATGTTTGCGATGGACTGTAGCTTACTACCAGGCGTAAGACTTTATCATGAAAAAAAAAATTCGAGTTTTGTTTGTTGATCCATTAACACTTAGAAATCATTTGGACCTTGTACAACGGAAGATTGCTTAGATATATCGGCGGGGTGGGGCGATGACGAATAACGGTCCCGAGTACGATACACGGTCATACATCAGTTGCCAGGCACACCCGCTCTACCGAATATTGACTTTTTTTTTTGTACTTGCGCCAATATTTGTTACATATTTTATTTATTACAAGACTCAAATATTTTAAGGTACTCTTCAGTACAGACGTGTTATAGTGGACTATTCCACACTGTTTAAAATTATCAACTTTGAAATAGACTCAAGTGAGATCTTAAGCTACGCCTTGTTTAAAATTGGCAGTAAACGTATCCAAATAGCTTTTTCTCTGCCATGTACCACTAACAATGTATCATATAATGATCCTATGTTTACAGCTCATAACAACTTTTCTAAAGATTTGGACTTATTCTCCAATAGTCGCTATACTTATTTAAATATTTGTAAGGAGAAGCTGAATATGTTGGATATTTAAGAATCTCATTGTTTCTATGTACGTGTAACATGACTTTTTGCTATTGTTTTAAGTGCAATTTTTTATTATTATTATGTTTAATAGTCAGTTAATTTGTAAGTACTTTATTTATTTCGCAAAATGCTGACATAGGAATACAAATTTACCGCTATTGTAATGCATGTTAACTTTAAGCATCTTCACAGTTAGTATTCTGTAGCTATGCCAAAAATAAATAAATAAATATAAATAAAAATATCCCTTTAGATACACTCATCCACTCACAAATTTGTTCAAACAGCAATTTTGAAAACTATGTAAATGAGGTTGGGTGCAATTTCTATGCTGAGAATTTAGTTCTAATAGTAATAATGCTCAAATTACTGTTTGGTGATAGAAAAAGATAAGGTGGTAATACTCCCGTGCACAAACTCTTTCATAAGGAGCTCTGCTGCTACTATACTGCTCCTACTGACTTTTGGTTCTTGGAAATGAAACAATTGTTTTGTATCTGAATAAAGAAATATAGCGTATATTCGTTTTTTTTTTTTCAAACAAACCAACGTTTCGGACCTTTTACAGGTCGCAATGTTAAGGCGGACTGACAATGTGTTTATAAGAAGTTGATTTTGATTGTTTTTTTTTGTAACTGGCTGTGACCCATTAAACTTAATGCAGTGCACATGTGCCCGGATTACCACGGTAGGATAATATAGTGCACGCAAATTGACCTACACCTACAAGGTGATCCTACTTACAAATCTATAGGTAATAACCTCTGATCGATGTATATAACATTATTTACCTAATTATTATTAATAATAATCATTTATTCTGCCCCATTCAATTACAATTTTAAAAATACATTTAAGTGAGAGCTTACGGGATGGTGCTGTATCTTGGGACACCAGGTCTCCGACCCAATATTAAATAAATTACATATTTACTGAACAAGAATAATAATAAAACAGAAAAATACTATGAAATTAGGTTGACCTTAACTGACCTTGTCTAGGTTAGAGTAAAGTTGTGTGCGTGTGTGCGTGCGTTTATTTTTGCATTCTATTTTGTTCTATATCTTTGATTAACAACTGCTTTGCTGCGGTAGTGCAGTCAAAAGAAGCTAAAAATACAACTATGTTGTTTAGGCTAGAAGCCTTCATTTTTAATAATTCCGAGATTTTAGAGCGAGCTATTGTTATTCACTCTATGTATATATTACTGGAAATTTATGTACATATATATTCAGCCTATCCGATCCGTGGTAATAACTAAGCCGAAGGATTCCAAGTTCGTGCTCGAGAATGAGCTCGTAACATTGTGCTTGTAAAAGCGCTCTTTTAACTATTATATCGAACACGGTAGGCGATGGAAATTCGGGTACTACAATTTTGGTTACTGCTATAAAACTTGCTACATATTCGTATCAGTCTCAGGGGTTTTATGAAAAGAAAAAAAATAGCGTACTTATACTGCTGTAGGGGTCATTTTCGCGTTAGTTTGCTTTATCTCATTTCGGTGGCAACTTTTATCACTGGAGTATTCTAGAAGTATTATTTAATATTCGAGTGTAGTATCCTGGAACATTTAAAATTTTCGATAATATACAAGAATACTTAAGTATTAATTAAAAATTGCCACCAAAATTAGGTAGAGAACACTCTGATCTGAAAATTACCTGTAGACAAATATATTTCTTATTCTATTTGTCCGTATAATAGGCCGCACGACTGTGTTACGTATTTTGTAGTTGGATGTGCATTCAAAGAATATGGTAGACGAGTAAATTTAAGTTTTCAATATAAATAATTAATTATTTTATCCACGGCCATGGTTTTTAATAAAATTTTATTGTCTGTAATAATTAAATTGAAAGTTGTGCCATTCATAGTTGATTACATCGAGCTTTTTTGAGGCTCAAATTAAAAAAAACACGATCCAAGTTTGTAAAATTTGATTGGTTAATATACAAAATATTCAGGCGTTACTTTGCGCAAATTCGTATTAATAAAAATGGAAGTAAATTAATGTGGTACTCACCAAACCCAATGAAGGTTAAATTGTGCAAAATAATAGCGGTAGTGTAGAATTTTTTATCTTGGAAGTTATTGACGCGCCTTCCCTCCGCATAAAATTAATTAATTAAATAATACAAGCGCAATCTCACACACCACCAAAACACACTTGACACGTTTTTCGTCTCTCTATGAGGCACTCTTCGGGGCTATTGCTTGTTGAACGCTCGGCCGAAGAAAGAATTTCTTCGTCAATCTTTCTACTATTGCTAGGCACTCTCTTCTCTTTCTTCCAAGTCAAGTTCAACGTCATAGTCCACCGCTACTTCACACGTTTCCAAGGGATGTGAACCGTAGTCATCACGATATTTTCTGTCAACATTAATTTGAACCCGATTTTTTTTTATTTCATTTATTATCCGCTTTTCCCTTTCCATCATTGACGTTGGCTGGGGTTCCACTCCTGTTTGAGGATATTCCAAAGATTCGTACGAAGAATATAGTGGAATTCCCTGTCTGCAGACTTCGTCTCGGAACACTATAATTTTGGCCTTTTTAAGGCAAGAGTGAATAGGCATTATTTTGGTACGCATGCTCCATCGTTGACCCCATCGTGACTTTCATCAGTAGAGCTGGTACGACAGGGCGCGACTTGCACGAAAGACGACGACATAAAGTGCGAGATAAATATAGCAATATCTCGCGCTTTATGTCGCACTAAATAAACAAAAATTAGTTCCCAAATGACAATTAGCCGTTCTCAATAGGCTCTCCTCTTATGTCCATATAATACTGTTAGACATATCTCATATTACTAGTAATTTAAGTTATATCGTATTAATTGTTGGTAGATACACAAAGTATGTACAGACAACAACACATCAAGCTACACATTTACGGATCATATTCTGTTGCACTGGACGCGATATTGGAATAAAGTGTATAGCTTGTTGTGCTTTTGACTGTACATTTACATAGTACGCATATCGAACTCAATTGGAATTGCGTGTTTATTAGTTTAACATGAATATTTGTTAAACAAACCGCTTCGTTAACGCCGCTAGTTATTTCACTACCAATTTTCACTATGGGCGCTACTTACAATTGCTATTTTGTGTTTGTCTGTTACAAACGTAGGCACTAGTAACGCCTCGCAGTTGTTTCTTGGCTTGTATTTCTTTGTGTTCGTAGCTATATTAATTTTTTGGCCAAATTGGAGTTGGACTTTTTAAGTACGTGAAATTTCGTAGTACCTATTCAAATTTAGAAGTTCACTGTTTCAGGGTCATATTCCAAAACTCTACTCATTGCTCAAGTCAGGATCAGTGTATGATTTTAAGCACTGGAAATACGACCCTAATGGCAGGGACTTGAGTATGATTTCGAGTGCTTTAAACCATACTCAAATCCTGACTTGAGCATTGAGTAGAGTTAGAAGTCTACTCAATGCTCAAGAGGTAATACGCAAAAATAGAGGTAATACTCAAAAGGTAATACGACCCTTAGTCTCTATGGAAACTTGTACTTGTGACTTTAATTTATAAGCAGTGCTCGGAATTGAGGGATTTAATTTACCTAAAGTATAAACGTATTCTTAGTATGGACATACACTTTTCATCGTTAATGGGTATAAAATTTATTTTGTAAACATTTCCAAATATATGTAGGTGGCCTCATGTTTATTTTTTAAATGGCTAAAGTTTTTAAATACGTAAGTAACTATAGAAACGCAACTACAATAATATTTTTTGAGACAATAATTTGTAGCAAATACTTAAAAGGAAATAATAATTTGTCGTCGATGTAGGGGAGACCAGGGCTGGTAGTTCCCGGGGTAAGCTGTTCTCACAGCAACAACTCTGCAAGAAAAATATATAGCAATACATGTGAAGCACGTCGTTAAAGCGTTGGGTGATGCGCATTGCCGGCAGCCATTTCAGTTACTCCGGCGACGACGGAAGTGTGGCTATGTGCGTGGAGCTGTCAAACCATCACGTAAGTACATTTTTTGTTGTTTAAATTTTTTGGTGTCTTTTTTTATTATGGGCCGATTCTTACGTGACTTTTCTAAATTGTAGTGACATTGGTAAGGATCTTATTGTTTGAGTATTTTTTTCATAGATTCTAATACTTTGCCGGTATGTCAGTTTTCGTATAAAAAACGTAATTTGGGGCTATAAGTTCCTCTCTCGGTTGTTCCTAGGAACAACTTCCCCATTTGACCTGCAATCATACTTAAACGTCTCATGGCCATTTTTTTTTGTTTTGAGGATGCGAAACTACAAACGGGCTCATGTCAAATATTTAGACAAAATAATACAGTCACTTATGTGTGTCTCAACTGTGATTCAGATGAAGGAATGAGCGTTGAATAATATTACTGTTTTTTTTTTGAAGTTAGTTGTGCATAATATAAACATTACATATTTTATAAAATTTATTTACACCTATTTTACATTACATACAATTATAAAATAGGTGGTTTTATTTAAGAAAATCTTTGTTATTCTGTCATAATCTTTGTGGAACAATTTGCCTCAAAGGCGGAACAACGCGCCCCAAAGCTGGGCTGAATGTTCCGCTCAGAAATTTGTCAAAAATTTGCCTCTATGAAAAAGACTATTGAGATATTAGTAGAAGAAGACTATACTATTACAAAAAGCGGAAAACATTTGTTCAATATTTCCACATGTTGAAAACCAAATCCTTAATTTTCAGTATAAAACTTCAACTTATTTGAAAATCGGAACGATCAGCCCCGCTTCTCTGATTCCAATAAATAATATGCATATTCAAATATACTCTCGGACACATAAATCGAGCCATATTTTTGCATTTTTGTCTTAAATGACTAGAATATTGTTTAAGCTTAGGGCATTTAATACTGAAAATGCAAGGTAGCTTGAATTATATGTCCGGAGTGTATAATCAGTTCCGAGAATACCCGAGATTTGCAGAAGGGAATGTCCGCGTTATTCTTTAGGTTAGCTAAATTAACTCCGTCAATATCGATCACAGTTTATGAGTTCGTTACGCTCACATAAAGAATTTTGAGGTTTAGAAACTACAAGAGATGTGGTCTTTAAACCGCATTTAGTTAGCGTGGACTGTAATAATAATTTATTTCCATGGTATGACGACATCGTTGGCTCAGAGATTTATACTATGGGCGGTGGATGCAGAGGTCCAATTTCCGTGTAGTACCAATTTGGGAAATGAACTTTTTTAAATTGGTTCTGGTCTGGGTATTCTAGGAAGTGCGTCAGAGGGAATTCCTGTGCTCTACTGACTCATATATTTGAGAATTCCGTGTACTCATAGTACTAGTAGCAGTATCTCTACTCATTCATAGGGTTCATTCAGAATGCAGACGCGGGCGCGCGGGTCTTGGCGTCTTCCCTTTCACAGTGCCGAAGCGGCTACGAGCGGGGAGATCCGCACGTCGAAATCGCAAACAGATGCTTGACCAAGCACTGTGAAAGGTACAAGCGGACCGAGCCAATAGATCGAACCGGCCCGCGCAGCTACTGTGAACGCAACGAGCGTCTACTTACATTTGATTTACATGCACCTGCGTGGGCCGCCAGTCTGAATAAGGCCATAGAGATCCCGCGCTTTATGTCGCTCTCGCTCATGTCACGCCCTGTAGGGCTAGTACAACACGGAGCGATTTGTTCGCGAATGTGCGCGAAAGTGCGATATTTCTTTGCGAGAATAGCAGTATCTCGCGCTTTATATCGCTCTCGTGCAAGACGCGCCAGTACCTCTCGCTGGCAGTTCAGTTCACTTCCAGTTGAGAAGTCCAAGGGTTCAACCTTTGTGGAATCTTGTACCTCTGATTTTAATTTCTATGTTACGCATGTTTGTGAATAATTAATAGCAACACCTCGCGCAAGCATTGATGAAAAGAATTCTTGCAAAAAGTGTTAAATCTTCTCTCATTCATATACTTATATATTTTCTTTATTTCCAATCACAATGGCTTTGATGTAAATAAAGTTCCACATAAAAGCTTAGACCGCGTGTGGAACCGGAACAGCCTGTTGGTTATAAAGCCGCGAGTTTGAAATGAGCCGGATACGTCTGCACATGTCAAGCGAGCTGTTTACAAACACCACCCAACCTATCGCAACGCAAGCCGGAGACGTGGAACGCTCAGAAGGAGATGGCGTGACGAGTTAGATGTTCATATGAGATCTTAGGAAGGGAAGGGAGGGCGTTGTCCTGCAATGTGCCTGGCAGAGATTGCTATTTAGCAATAAGGCCGCCTGTTGTACACTGTATTTTTGATTGTTTTGTATTTTTGCTTGTTTATTGTGCAATAAAGAATATTGAATTGAATGTGGCTAATAACAGCTGCAGAATGAATGCAATATAAAAGTTTCACGTAAATGTATTAAGCGGGCTCCAAATTGTGATACTAAGCAACGGGATGAACAAGTCGTGCGCCTGGTAGTAAGCGACAGGCCTGTCCATAATAGTTGCGGTACCGCTTAGAGCTTTAAATCATAAAGATCTTGGGGCACTGCCGCTACGCTCGTCACCCTGGGACATAAGTAGACCAGCTCCACGTGCGTGTAATTTCACCATCGCCCTTATACTTCAAAACTGAAACGCACTAATGGTCATATTTCTGCTTGGCGGCAGAAATAAGTTAAGTGGGAGTACTTCTCTGGACAAACTCTTGCACAAGGAGCTAATGTGCTATTGAAACTACACAAGACTTGCCGAATGCGAGAGTTTGGATCGTATTGTCTACATTTCTTGCCTGTTACTGTCAAAAAGATCAAAGGATTCTCGGGTAGTTTCGTACTCGCTCCATCAGTCGGCCGACATTCGCCGAAATAAGTGCGTAAAAATGCCAATAAAATGGAATCATGATCTTGAATTAACATTTCTGGAACTTTATCAAAGTCATCCTATAGTATGAAACCCGAATGAACACGACCACAAAGATCGAAATAAAGTTAATGATGCGTGGAAATGATGCTAGATGCGATAAGTGCAGAAGCCTTAGCGAAAGAATAGAAAAGTCTCGGTCCACGTCATTTATTTACAAGTAGGAAAGAAAAGGCTGTAACAATAAAATAATAAAAGGATAAAAAAGTACTATTGGTATAAAACTCTCCTTACTAAACAACCCAGACAACACTTACCCCAAAAGGGCCTATATACGTATGTCTATACGATTTAAAAACAGTATGTGAAGTTTGAGTGTTACGTGGGGGTGATTTATAAGCACGTCCTCTCGTTTTGGGAATTTTAATGGGAGTGATGACGGAACAAACCACCATAAGAATAGTGGAAGGAAAAGGAAATTCGAAAACGATTCAAAATTTTAAAAGAAAGTGACCTGCATGCGTAGCATGGCGGTATTTATCATGCGATATGTGATAAACCTTCCCGTGACATATTTATTGCAATCGATAAAGCTATGTTGTCATTATTAAAATATAATTTTTGTTTATTGCGACTGCATCGGTAAAACACCGTACTAGCGATCTTCGTTCTTGTGTTTATGTGATCATGAACGGTTGTTATATATTTTGAAAAACAAGGATAGCGATATGAAATTGCGTATTTCGTATCTCGGTCATTTAATCATCGCCGCGAAAACTATAATTCTTTTAATTACATCATTGTGAAACGACGAAACAAATAATGGCGGGCTACTTTAGTTACAGTTTTTACATTAATTAATTTTTTTAAGTTATTATTTATATATTTGAAAGTACTTTACTCACACGTATAGAACTGTACTAAAAATGTTCTCCTCACCTTTTTCCAATAATTAAGTATGTAACAACCTTTTTCTTTTTATTGTTAATTTCGTTTGACTCGTACATTTTTTACGTTGATAAAATTGCCGTGCAGAACTTTCAAAATGTTTTAAAATCAGCCGTGGTCTTGAGGCCATGTTTGGCACTGCGATAAAATTTTTACGTTGACAAAATTGTCGTGCAGAACTTTGAAAATGTTTAAAAATCAGCCATGACGTTGCGGCCATGTTTGGCACTGCGATATTCTTTCGCGGTTATAACCAAGTGTGCGCGGTGCGTCAAAAATGTGACGTCAAGGTACTCGCCATGTTCGCTATTTTGATCAAATTTAAAAATGGCGGTTTTATCACTCAAATTTGACGTGGCGGCATGCTACGCGCTCTGGAACTAGTAAAGAGGGTGATAAAAAGATGAGATAACGATGAAGGTGGAATTCGGCATCTGTTTGGGGTAGCGGTGATTGTTGTTGTTGATCGTGGAAACACGTTTTAAGTGTATGAACTTTATTGCGCAAAATAGTTAAAATTATGTTACGTTAAATGTTAAGTAATCTAAAATGTTATGATTGCACCCGATCTATACGACTTATTGTAATACACTAAAGTACAGGCGGTCGGCGGCGCGAGACGCCAAACGCTTATGTTAAAGGTGTTCGATTACATCGATTCTCAGCGGGACCTGTGCTAGGACCGAACCACCTCACACTCGTACTTGATCTAAAGCCTTGAACTATGGCCTAAATCTACTATTTAGAAGAGACCAAATTGCTTGAAACTGTACATTGTCACTTATGAGTACGGTATTATGGTACCGAAATTTTTTTCTCATCCACTATTCGCCCCGACTTTTTGTTTTCTAACACTAACAACAGACCCTTTGTAATTATAGACGTTTAAATTTAGAGGGAGCTTGTGCCGTTTCACCAAAGGGGTATCGTTTGTTCCCTCCATACCGCATCCGTTTAGGTTCAATGACTTTTGTAAGGTTCATAACGTAGTACACTCTTATTAATAATGAGAGTGCTGGATCGCCTAAAGACTGAATGCGGAAGTGTGTAGTAAGTAAGAGAGTAGACACACAATGTGACACCTGATGAAGTATACGGATAAAAAAAGGAATGCTTTCATGGTTTGGTCATGTAGAAAGGATTGAAATAGGTCCAAGGGTTCGCACGCAGCGTTTCGCTTCCACATTTATATAGCGAACGGCTTAGTAGTGGAATTATCTACCTATAAGACTTGGGATGACTACAATTTGGTCCTTTTCAAGGCGAGCGTGAATAGACGTTATTTAGGTGGGCATGATACATCGTCGACTTCGTTTTCCATCAGGTGAGATGGAGGTCAAATGCGCACTTATTTCTTTATTAAAAAAGTTGGTAGATGGCACTGGCGAGGCGTCCCTATAACTCGATTCCCACTTGCCTAAAATTTTCCACGTATCATGTAATATCATTAATATTTTAAAGTAATTTACTACATTTTGTGCTTAAGTTTACGTGTACAACAAAATTACCCAGTGAAATACAGTGTACTGGTATCTTGTGTGCTAATAAGTTTGTTAAGGCAAGTGTTTGTTTCGTTCCGACTTTACTAAAGACAATTTTCACGCCTCGCTGCTGGTAGATGGCATAAATAGCTGGTGAGGGAAGCGCAGTGGTAGTGTCCCTCGGGTCTTTACGATTTAAAGCTCTGTATGGCACTTCAACTGCTATGGACAGGCGTGTCATTTAACACGACTTGTTCGTGCTGTCAATGGTAACATAAAAAAACTGGGTAATTGGTATAAAATACTGGGTAACTGGATTAGACTACCAGAACGACGATATTAGCTTTTCGGGGCTTCGTAGAACATCCACATGAGAATAATTTCAGAAAACTTTGTTTTTGAAATGGGTGTGCCGGGGTACGAACCTGGGACTCTTCATCTAGCACCCACCACCACTAAAAAGAAATAATCTCAGTACAAAGTACTAAGAAAACCGACCTCAAAAATTCGTGGAATTGCATCTTCCCCTAGTTTACCACCCTTAGAGGTGAAATATTTTCTTCAAATTTAAATAGAACAAATTTAAATACTGAGGTACCCTCTTTCCAGTAAAAATAGAATCTTCAAAATCGGTTCACATATATCGCGTAACATACATAAAAAAATACAGTGGAATTAAGAACGTCCTCCTTATTTTGAAATCGGTTAAAAAGGAATCAAATTGAACAATTTCATTACGCACTGCGACACCCGTTGATTACAGCTGAATTTTTAAAGCCAGCAACACGCATTGATAATAATTTAAATATGGAGTATTTATGTTCATCGTTTTGACAATATACAAGATGTATTAAATAGTACCAAGAAAAAACGGGCTTGTATAAAAAAAAAAAGAGACGAGAGAGGAACAAACGAAACAAGCATGTCTGGTGCGTAACTTATGAATAGAGCTTACAATCTATGTCTACCCCAGTGGGAGACAGGCGTGGTATGTATGTATTTAACTTCAAAATTCTGCTGTCATGCCAGCGAGGTTATGGAAATATCGATCTTTAATCGATTTCCATAGGATTTATGCATTTATCGATTTCTTAGGTTTTCGCGATTGTTCCAAATTAGAAATGGAACTATCTTTCGGATCTAGATTTGTTTTGTTTTTTTTAATAAATCAACATTTTGGGTCTTTTACTGGTCCCACGGTCACGGCTGGCAGTTACATTATGTCGTCGGCTAAATTCGTAAACTTCTAAACCTCCATTAATGTGAACTTTAAAATAGGAACAATAAACAAAATTACTAGAAATAATTATATGACAATCAATTAATATACTTTATTTTATAACTAAAAAAGTACAAAAGTTATTATTGTAAATACCAAATTTTTTATTCATCAATGAACATTCCAATTTACGCTAATTTTGATTTGCAAAATATTTTATTATGCCACTATTATTTTTTATTAACAAGGAAATGAAAATCAAACATTTACTTTACCCTGCCGTCCACTAGCTAAAACGCGTACTAAGTTTCAAGTTGTCAAATATCCGTTATCAATAGCCTTAGATCTCAAAATTCTCTATTAAAAACACTTAAAAGTGCTTAAAGTTACTTAACGTGTCCGACATCTCAGAAGTTACCCTAATGATGCGTAGCTAAAATATCATTAAACAATTTCGATGTTATAAAACTGAGTTATGGTTTTTTACGATATCTCAAAAAAATGATTTTGTTACGTAGTGATGTTTTCGTTAGTGCCCTTAACGTTAACCAAACTAAAATTTGTCGTACCAATATTTTACGCTGCCGCTAACGGCTTCAACGTATTAAAACCACTAGTTTTTTTTCCCGCACACTCCTGGCCCCGCCTTAGGGAAACCTTGTGTCGCAGGTATCATGTACGCACACATAGACAACCACACATTACACCCAAACTCACGAGAGTAATACACGCAGGCTATACAAATATTTCTCATTGGCCGGGAATCGAACCAGGGACCTCTGCGTGGCAGACCAGCATGTTAACGGTTCGGCCATGGAGGCGTTACACACATCGACCATTTTAACAAAACTGTTGGATTAAACCTCATCACAAAGTACATTAACATATGCAATAATATACAAAACTCATTGTTAACATGAATGCGTTTATACTTGACCTGGTTTTTTCGTAATTGGCAATTTTATTACGTTGCATACTTTTGTGAAGTGCTATGTAAGACGCACCACACACCGAAACAATAAATGTTGTATAGTATAAAGTTTTTGAGAACTATAAACTTTTCCGTACGTCTGTATCATAAAGAATATAACACACATGTTATACAGAGATATTAACCCGTTCATGTACAAAAAACGACGTTTACCTAACGTGACTATAATTTTTTCCCTTCGAGCGGGACGCCTGTAAATTTATTATTGTTTTAAAAATAAAACGCATGTTTGCGATAGTTACAAAATGTTTAACGATTAAAGAAATTTACAAAAAAGAACTAGAAATGTTTAATGATCAAAAATTTAAAAAAAGAATTAATCCTGTGTAGTCTGGTGTGCTGGCTTTATATAGCTTTCGCTATCGCGCATTTTTTTTAAATTTTTTGTCACGTGTGTCCTGTTTTGTCAAAGCGGGACATTTCTAGTATTTTTGGGACAGCGGGACACGGAACTTAAAAGCGAGACTGTCCTGCTCAAAGCGGTCACGTTACGTTTACCATAAAATTAAATATCAGAATATGATAGTACGGAGTACCCCGTTTCGCGATACGGATTCTATTGTACGATTTCCAAGTGCTTTCTTGCTGTATAACAACGTACTGACAAATTTCAATTATTTAAATTGAACATTTTATATTAAATACAAGCACTATGGCACAAGGAAAAGTAGTGACGTTTTTGTGTGCGGTGTTATTTAAATACTGTCTATGAACAGGTTAACTTGGCGCGATTTTGACTTTAATCCAAATGTCCCTTGAATTTACTACCTCTGATGTGCCAAATAAAACCAGCTTGACTGTTAAACCTTCCTGGTTTTAAGTTTCTAATTTTTTTTTATAATATCAAGTCACAATGGTAAGCTACACGCCTGTCCATAACAGTTGCAGGGCCACTCAGAGCTTTAAACATTTGAGGGGTACTGGCACTGCGCCCGTCACCCTGAGACACACTCGTAAGTTGACAAGTCCCATGTGCCTGTAATTTCACCAGCCTAATAACGTAACAACACCCTGGCTAGTTTAAGAAGTATTTTAGTGATATACGTTTAAATATTGTTTATTCTCTTTTAATTTGTCACTTCATATAAACATTAAATATTTCATTACCACTGCATAAATGTATTCTTTTTTTAAAGCCTATACTGTCCCACTGCTGGGCAAAGGCCTATAACTTATGCTTAAATATAAACTTAAGCTTATTTAAGTTTAACAGAAACTGGTTTCCCTCAAGTTGACTTACTCCACAATGACGTTGGTAATGACATCTTAACATGGATGTGTGTGTTGCTATGCACTATAAGTGCAGTATAGAGATAGATGCTAATGTTTGACGCAAAAAATTGCTGTGCTGGACATACTCAATTCTGCCTCCAGTCTGTGGTGCCCTTATCTGCACTTAGCTTAAATGATTTAATTGTGTAGATGGATTTATTGATTAATGTCGGTTAATATTAATACATTGCGTTCGTAACATAGTGTATTTTTAGTTCAATGTAAACATATATATATATCGATGATTTTTATTGTGCACTGGCCTAGCGTGGTTTGTTTGTTCTGTTTGTTGTTTTTAGTTTTTAACCGACTCCAAAAAGGTGGAGGTTTTCAATTCTACTGTATGTTATTTTTGTGTATATGGTACGCGATAACTCCGGTTTGTGAACCGATTTAGATGATTCTTTTTTTTTGTTGGAAAGAGGGTACCTCAGAAGTGGTCCCATTTAAATTTGAACAAAATATTCCACCTTTAAGGATGGCAAACTAGGAGATGAATGACTTTTGAGGTCGGTTTTTTTAGCACTCTGTATTGAGATTATTGAACAAAATTCGTGCCCATCACTAGGACGATCCATTATAATTGTAGTAATAATGTGCTAGACACCTACACCAGTTACCTGGTCTGAAACTAGGGATTCCCTGTACTATGAATACCAGGGCAACGGAAATCACCCCGAGGCAATACTGACGTCCACAAACTAAATCGGCTAAGTGACAAATGATCAAATAACCGTTTTAAATAGCAAAAAATGGAGCACAGAAACAACAAATTGATCCTACCGAAAACTGAACTTCTCATCCAGCGCCACAGTGTAAACCGCTGAAGTCCACTTCTGAACAATAGCCAAGGGGGCACAGTCACTTTATTGCGCGTAATCAGGAGCGTACAGCAAAAGAAGAGATAACTTTTGTCTTCGGGCTCATGCTATGCCTGCAGGATTGCACGCGCAATCTTGCACGAAACGTCTTTACGCGCGCACGAGCGATTGAGTGTCTCTGTAAAACCCGCTATTGCTTTAAATTTATTAATATAATTTTTGTATTTAATTTACATATTATTTTGTTTCAGGTAATTATCCTGCTTATTCGTAGCTGAAGTCTATATTCGTGAGTTTTAAGTGTGTTATTTTAGTTGTAACCTAAATAGATTGTGTGCAAGCTGTATCACTCCATTTTTTTACCTAGTGTCTATCGCTTTATCCACCTGGCTTACATGCTAAAGTTAAATAATCTTTTTTTATGGGTAAGCAAATTACACTTGAAGTAGTCATATTGATAAAAAACACTGCTCATTCGTGAGGCAAATTCCCCTGAGAAGAATCAGCAAGAAACTCTTGAGGTTTCAACGCTTTTATCATTTACAATATTTATTTCAAACATCATTGATCGAGACAATCTGTAAGAGCTAAACAGGACACTACCGCGGATTTTTGTCATTTAAGTACGCAGAAGCTGTAGTTTTCCTTTCACTATAGTTTTAAACTTCGTGAATTTCAAATTTTAAACATCCACCGGAATCTTTTTTTTTATGTTATGGATCCGTAACATTGATTGCCCTTTAAATTAATTTGTGATTTTGGGAAGACGACTGTCAAGTACAAGCTGGTTTATTTTCATTTCTCATATTAAGTCTCACAAGTTGTCAAAAAAATCTATTTTTCTACATTTTCATGAATGTACTGTGACACTTTTGTAAGAATGTTAATATCTTTAAACTTATCTCTCAAAGGCACTAAACTAAAATTATAAAAAAGCAATTTCGTTGTATACGTTCCACGCTGGACATATCTACTACACTGGGTACACCCACCATACAATGTATCGTAAATTAATCCATCCAAAATCCACCATTGAATCAATTGTCACATAAATTACACTCATATGTTACAATTACTATATTACAGCTCCATGCTGATAGCAAGAAAAGGCTCATAGCTTTTCTACAAAAACCGGCACAGGTGTTGTCTGACAGATGGCACGCACACCTGCCAATCGACCCCACATCCTGTATACGGAGCTGTAGCGGTTTAACACCTCCCGCATATTCTAGTATAAAAAGTTAACTTTCCTTTTATTACTTTCTTGTTAGCTTTGGCGACTTATTTCCTCCATTTCAGTCCATTTAAAATACACGTAAATTACACTTGCATGATTTTCAAAGAAAATAATAAAAAAACTTTTTAATTTTTTTATTTATCATACATCCGAATGGGTCAATCTATTTACCAAACTTTAAGGTAGTAATATACAGAGAGTTGATAATACCTCCCACTGAAATTCCGGAATCATTGTACTATATTTTGTTCTATGTATGTGTACGGTAGTGCATTTAGAAGAAATAAAAATGTTTCGTTGTAAAAATTTTTCGTTTTTAATCATTTTGGGATTTAGGTAAATAGAGTATATTTACCTATTCAGTATCTGATTATCAATATTTTTTAATTTAATTTTAGCATACATGGACGAACCAGTCGTGCGCCTGATGATAAGCTACACGCCTGTCCATAACAGTTGCAATGGCACTCAGAGCTTTAAATCGCAAAGATCTGAGGCGCTCTGCTTATTCGCGCAATTTAAAGAATTTAAAAAAATTGTAGTATTGAAATGAAAAGTTGTTATATTTTATTTTCTTTATCTTTTTTTTGTCCTTTGATTTCTTGGATATTAATTTTTCATTGTGTTTTTCCACTGTCTTCATTGTCGGTACGTTCGGCGCCATCTTGTTTTTTGTTCTATCTTCTTGTTTTTGCTATTTTCCTGATACATCACTTTCGCTGCATCCACTCGCATCCGGTTTTAATATTAAAAACTCATCAAACAAACACTCCTCAAAAATGTTTAGGGATCAAGGTATTTTTTGAAATATTTGATTACCCTATTGAAATAAAATATAAATATTTGTATATAGATTTATTAAATTATTTATTTTTTAAGTTATTAAATTGACCAAAAAGCCATTGGTGTCTAAAAAACCTAATTTTCAGCAATTGGCAAAAACATGCTGAAATACTTTTGATGTTGTGTACAACTGTTTGTTGTTTTTACTTTTTAACTGACTTCAAAAAGGTGGAGGTTCTGAATACGACTGTATGTTTTTTTTGTGGGTATGTTACGCGATAACTCCGGCTTTGTGAACCGATTTTCATGATTCTTTTTTGTTGGAAAGAGGACACCTCAATAGTAGTCCCATTTAAATTTCAAGAAAATATTCCACCTCTAAGGGTGGCAAACTAAGGGATGTATGACTTTTGAGGTCGGTTTTTTAGTACTCTGTACTGAGATTATGACTTATATATTCGCTTTCCCTTTTAATAACTGGAGTAACTGTATTAGGTCTCGTTGCTTATAGCTATTTTCATATTCTTTAGCTTCCCTTCACTCGCATCAAAATGTGCAATAAGGAAAAACGAAATCCTTGAAAATTGTTTTACATTAATTTTATCGCAAAGTGTAATATACTAAAGTTTTTATGCGCTGTTCTAAACGTATAACCTTTTGTATATGTAACTGCTGGGAAACAATGGTCGATAACTGTTGCTATGTCAGTGGTTCACTGTTGCTGGGGAATTTGAATCAGTTTTAATTTTTGCACCCAATCACATTTGATACACTATAATGATTTGGGAATATTAGTTTCGGTGTTTGGCAGTGCTAAATGGGTAACGATTTATTACACTGTCATGGATGTTATTCATTTGGATTTATATATAGTTGTTACGGGTTGTTACCGAATATCTTAATGGCCGAGCGGTTAGCACTGTGAGCGCTAGATGAGGACGATTAGGGTATGATTTTCAGTGACTAAATTATTTTTGGAAACACACTTTTCTAAATCTCTAGTCTTTGTGTTCTAGTTCAGATAATGGATGTGGTTGTCTTTGAAATTAAAATGCCCCGAATGAGAATTAAGGAAAAAAATTTAAACCCAACTAGATTTTTTTATTCACTTATTTTTCGAAAAGTATAATTTTACAGAAGTCTATCTCCCGCCAAACTGGAAACAGTTTGTTGGCGGGCACGCTCTTGTGTAGGAGAGTTAAAGATCTACTTAATGATTAACTAAGTACCTAGCAGTGAGAAGGTACTTCTCAAAGTCAGACTTACTTATTAAACAAAACAACAATAACAATTACAGTAATATATAAGAAATTCAAGTTCCTTCTTCCAGCAACAAAATAATTTTTCAAACTTTTTTCTTTTCAAATCGGAATTTCATTCAAGAATTTATTTATTTTCATCATCATCACCCATAGCCTGATTACACCCAATGCTGGGTATAGGCCTCCCGAAGTTTGTGCCATCCACCACGATCCTGTGCTACGCATACTATGTCGTCGACCCACCCACCTTGCAACTGGGCGCCAGACGCTTCTTTTGTCCATCCTCGGCCACCAATCCGACGACGTCATGCTGCACCTGTGACCCCCTTGTGACAGTGTGACCTTCTTATACCGTCGTCCCACCTTTTTGTATCGCCTCTCTCTATTCGTATCGTATCGTTTTTCCTTCTTCTACTCATATTTAAGTTTAAAATTTTGAATTGTTCTATTTTACCTCGCATTCGGATTTTGTTTCTTTCCATCGTCACTCTCTGCGCGACCGCGGTAGCGAACGTATCTCTACTTATCTTTTTGAATCCTTTACTAGCTATATTTACAGTTTACATATTAAAGATTATAATATATTTGTTAAAACGTATAAATACCTATAAACTGGACTTTCAACGTTCGAATTGCTAAACTTACTAAGTAAGATGTATGGAGGCTGCGGGGGCTGCGGAGGCTATTACTGCTATCCAGGCTACACTATTACAATCCACCAGAACGCCACCAGCACCAGCAGCACCTCCACACCCTTGCCTTGCTGTGTGTTCCGCCCAACCCCATTTGAGTTCCATGATCCGAGTTCCATCATAGTGGACTTTCGTCAGTCGTTATTATTGTTATTTTAACTTTAATAATTTACTTACTATATGTGGGACTTTTTCTTAAGAATCCCTTATCATTATATATACGAGGTACTACATATTTATTTAGCCTCCGCCCATAGTAATTCATAGCCTTAGGTTGTACAAACGATTTTCACGAGCCCATTTGTTCCTATATTCATTGGAAACTGATATTTTAAATTCATTGCGTCAATAATTGTCTAATGCAATTTGGTATTTCGATTACAAATGGACTGACAGTATTTTAAGAAAGTAATGTAATTTATTATAATCACCCTTACAATTGCGTTTTATTTTATTATTTACTAAATATTTAATTATTCTTGTTTTATAACCCGTTTTGTCCCAATGCTAGGCAAAGGCCTTCTCCCTCTTTTCCGATTGCTCTATCTTGGGCAACATCTGGCCAAACCTTTAAAAAGGAGTCCAAGTCATCCCGCCATCGTCTCTTTTTTGAGTTGTGCGGCTTCCACTCCATGGTTACCTTGGTCCACAACTCGTTCGGTATGCGGCAAATGTGGCCAGCACGGTCTCAGTTCCATTTCCGTTCAAGTTCCGAGCTACATCAACAAAATTCTTTTTAACTGGAAATGTGACGTCAATGTCACATTGTGTGAATGTCTCTTTTCATTGCTCATTGGCACTAATCGTGTAAATTTGACTCCGACAAGCCGGATATACCAAGGGGTACAGTTTAAGGGAGTGACATGCCCGGGATTGTGGAGGGGAAGACCAGCCGCAGCCGGTGGCTAGATTCCTGCCGGCTATGCAACGCGGAGAGAAAGTAGGTAGTTAGTTATTTGGGTAATTGGTTAGGCAGTATTGTTAGAAATGAGCGATGATGGTGTTGGGCTTCGTCCTGCTGTAGTGGTTCATTTGGCAGACGTTATGTTCTCATAGCCTTCAAATTCGGTGTTGGTTCCCGGGATTCTGTCCCCTTCAGATTCGGTGTTGGTTTGAACGTTAATTCCATCTCTTCCCCGAAACATCGAATTGTTATTGTAGCTTGTATTGTATGTTGTCGGTGTATTGTTGAAAGGGCGGAAGCACCATTTTGAAAATGACGCTTAATTGAAAATCAATTGAAAACCAAAATTAACTTTAAAACAAGACGTAAATATTTTTAAAGAGTTGTTAAAACCTAAAACATGCGCCCCTGAAAAATTTTTCAAAATGGCGCTTTCGCCCTTTATACAAAACATCGACGATATGTTTTATTTCCTTTTTCGAAACTATACATAGATATCTTAAAAGATCTGCAGTGTGCACCATGCACACTGCACCCTCGTCTCGTACGTGATAAGTATCTTTACAGTACCGAAGCAGATCGATTCTTTTTTGCACTTAAAAACCTCTGTTTTTACTAAACAAAATCCCATATTCGTAGCAGAGAACTCTCACTGCACTATGCGCTCGTATAACTGGTAATAATTCTCGGAAAAAAACACAGGCTTGTATAGCGACTACATTCTTTTGCACTCCCACTGGAATCCAGTGCCGCATTCCCAACCCCACTGTACCTTCGCGAGGTACACTTCATGGAAATTGCTTAATTTAAATAGTTCGCAAGCGCTCTCGAAGGGGTTCACTTATTTATTTATTTAACCTTACAACTAATGTTATTACGTCCACTGTATGTAAATTGGGCAATTTAGATTGTAATATAGGAGTATATAAATGTTACGTCCCGTAATTAGATTAATTCATTTCTATACTAATCGGAATAATCATAGTATGTTTGTCTAAAGTTTAATGAAGTAATGCATGGAGTAGATAATACCTCTGACTGAAATTGTAAAATTACACACATTTAGCTGAAATAAAAAAGCCGTGGTAACCTACCGAGGGATCGAGAGGCGTCTTAAGCAGAGGCCGTGGGTTCAAATCCGAGCTTGCACCTTTGAGACTTTCGGAATTTATGTACAAAATTTAATTTAAAATTTACCATGATCGTTTTTTAGCAAAGTTTGTATGTGAGGACAGAGACCATGTTTGGGCACGGTGCGTTAGAAGTTACACGTATTAGAGCGCATTCCCATTATGTCGTTTTGTTCATTGTTGGACGACTGTCGCGTCTAGCCTCTTCCCATATCACGACTATCTGTTGTGACTGTGTCGTGGACGTTTATCGTTGAACGACTGTCGTGTCTAGCTGTTCTCACAGATCGTGACAATACATCGGTTTACGGCAGCGGCCTTGTCGTTTGGACGACAGAATCGTTTGAAGCCGCGGTTATCTGTCGTCACATTTTTATCGTGACGTTTCATTTATCGTCTGACGACTGTCGTTCTAGCTCTTTCCATTATTACGATAGTCTGTCGTCGTACAAATATTTTTATTACTCGCATGTTTTTGTAGGCTATCGTTATCTAGCTATACATATATTTATATGTACAATTATCTTGGGTTATTGATAATTGCATTCTTTATTATGGTTCCCTGATTAGGTAGAATATGAATGTTTTTTATATAATGTTTTAAGATTACTTTCGATTCGAATATGTTGCACAATATAGGTACTACACAAAAATGGCAAACGTCGCAAACGTGGCACATGGGACTTGTCAATTGTTATTTATGTCTCAGCGTGTCAGGCGCAGTGGCAGTGCCCCTGAGATCTTTGTGATCTGAGTGATACTGCAACTGTTATGGACAGGCGTGTTGCTTACCACGAGGCGCCCGAATTGTTCGTCCCGTCACTTAGTATCTATCATAAAAAAGTGGTTTAATGCATGCGCACGTAACAAAGCAAAAATAATGTTAGCCATATGTGACACTGCTCAAGCTGGTGTGCGACATTTTTTTTATAATAGTATCAAGGGACGAACAAATCGTGCGCCTGATGGTAAGCTATCCATAAGAGCTTTAAATAGCAAAGATCTGAGTGGCACTGCTGATGCGCCTGTCACCCTGAGACATAAGTTGATAAGTCTCTTACCCTTCAAAACCGGAACACAGCAATGCTGACATTAATGCTTGGCGGCAGAAATAGGTAAGGTGGCAGTACTACCCTGGACGAACTCTTTCACAAGGAGCTCTACTGCAACTAAATACGTGTGGATCAGTGGCTAAGCGCGTTTACGCACTGCATCCGTTTTGTATTCGTTCCGAATCCGAAAGTGTACAAAGCTAGAAAACTCGGACCCACTTCGTATGTCGCTTGTGCACTAAGTCCGATTGGAATATGAGAAAATACGAAAATCGCTACACGTAGAGATAAAAATTATCCCTGTGAGATTTCGAACCGTAATTTCTCGGATTCGGAACTGGGGGTCTACTCTCGATCTTCGTCCGACATCCGTCAAAATTAAGAGACAAGTATCAAGAATGAAGCTTCATTCGTTATCACGCGTCTTTTCATTTGGTCAAGTATTGCTTATTTGGCAGTAATTGTTTCGGACGGATGTCGAACGGAGATCGAGATTTGCCCCCTGGTACGAATCGCACGTAGTGCTCAAATCCTCTGAAGGTGACAAAATAAAAAATAAATAAAATTTGAAAATAGAATTTGGCCATCAACTCTGCTAATTTGAAATTATCTTAGTTTGTGCCGATAAAGTCATAATAGTAATTTTGTTTGTTTAGTATTCTGCTAAAAAGCCATCTTACCCATTTTTTACTTTTTATACCCATTTTTTATACCCATCGACTTTTTTGGTATTGTGCTCTTCAATGGCAAGCCTAATCTACTAATTATTTAACATAAAAAATACATTTAGTTTGAATACTCAATTGCCGATTAAACGGCATAAAAATAAAGATATACATAGTCATTTAGCATGGTAGTTATAACGGTAACATCGGTTGTTAGTGATTAAATAAACAAATGCCGTCACTGCCATTCCACTGACACTGTTGAGACTCAACCGCCATTACAACTAGATTTTAGCAGAATAAAAAATATTATCATACCTGCAATATAATCTTAGTGAATTCTCAATGGAATTACAGTGATCAACGGTTTCAAGAAAATTAGAACACTTGGGGTCCTGGCTCTCACGACAGGGCGTGACTTGCGCGAGAGCGACATATAGCGCGACATAGTCTTTGCTAGAATAGCAGTATCTCACGCGCTACTAGCCCTACAGCTCCCGTAGTATGCCGCCTCGATAAAGCTATTATATCCACATTTAGCTCTGAAATTCGAGTGATAAAACGACGCTTTAAAATTCTATCACAATAGCTAATATGGCGAGCATCGTGACGTCACATTTTTATGTTATCGCGAGCGTCGCGACTATATCGCGACTTATAAATAAACGTTTTATTATTATTAAGTAACAACGGCATGTCTACACTTAAGTTTTAAAATTCAACACAATGCCATTTATTACAAACACGATTCACGAGTATGCTGTTTACTTTACCCGTGTATTGCGAACAGAAATATCACAATGTTTGTCACTCGCAAATAATAAAATAAAATAACGATTAATTTGACAAAGAAAAATGTTGCTACATTTCTTTGCACAAAAAGGTACGTTAGATCCAGGCAAGGGAAGGGCAATTCAAACAGAGATGTTTATTTTATTTCAAAATTATTCCTTAAAATAACTCCTGAGTCCCGAGCCCACTCGATACGAATTCGAATGATGTAACTTTTCAAAAATACGACCTTTTGACTTTCACCCGCGAAATTTATTAGCAGAATTTCAATATTCGAGCCCCTAGTATGAGTGACCGTTGGGTTTTATTAGTTTTAAGTCAGTAACCAGTATCTAGAGATACTGGTTTTTAGCGACACTTATCGCAAGAGACGGCGTACAATGTAGAAAAAGTTTCTTGTGGCCGTTAGGGGCACTGTAAAATTTCTTTCATAAAGTTGTCAATCACTGTAAACTCTAACATAAGTTTTAATGTGGACTACAATAAAACTTCAGTTTTCGATGAGAAAGTAAGTCTCAAACTCGTATCTTATAAAGAGTAATTAGTCAGGAGAAGGCAAAAATTTATTTTCAATTTCTTTTCAAGGGTGTTGATTTGGATGCGTTACTTTAAGAATAGGTAAAAGCCAGTGTGTAAATATGAAGAAATGTGACGTGACATCAGCCTGCATAATTTGTATATACATTCCATTTTTTACATTTCAGTAATTTTGTGCTTTAAGATTATAAATACGATATTGAAAATGATTTTTGAGTTGAGATGAGTCAGCCGTATCCAATCTGAAAATAGTCCGAAAAAAAAAAATGTTTCATGGTGATATCCATAAATTTTCTTTACCACATAATCATTTATTGGATTATGTGGCAAAGAAAAGTTCTTACATTTACTATTACATGCTCCAACATAAACCCTGTAAAGATGCTGCAACTTAACTTACTCTACTTGCACCTTAAATCAATGCTTACATTGATATCACACATAATAAGTAATGCTTACATAACTGCTTGGTGGTAGAAAGGTGGTAGTACTTCCCTGGGTGAACTCTTTTGGAACAAGGAGCTCTATTGCCACTAAAAACAATTTGAGATTAAGCCTCACTATCACTAGCCTAATTGGAATTTTCATATACTCTTCCCACGTTTTTACAGCGCTAAAAAACTTACTCCTGTACCTCACTCACGTGTCTACTACATAGGCATAATTTCGATAACCTATCGTTACTAAATACGTAGTCTTTGCCTTCCTCTAAGATACAAGGTGTTCACATAATTATGGCCATTAGTATTAATATTTTTAATACAATATTTTGTTCAATTCCACACAGCTCATGTTTCAATATCAATGTTAACATTCGACAATCGCCTCTGGCTGAGCGATTTTAAAACGGTTATTTTGCAACGTTATCTAACGCCCCGGGTTTGAACTGAGGTCTGCGGTTCTCACGGGGTTTGCGGGCCACCCACACGACATCGATAGTCTGATATTATTTTACTAACCGTATGTGGGAATTACACAGAGTCTATTTTCTTTTGGCTGAATGTATTGTGCTTTCTTTAACAAAGTTATGTACTATTTACCCATAAGTGTATACAATTGTACACATTCAAAAGGCTACTATATGTTTTTTTACGTATCTAAATCGGGTATATTGGTTACGAATATTTCGGATCCTTTACAGGTTATATAGTCACGGCTGACTGAGATGGTAAAGTCATCAACCTGTTATGTGTAATATTAATGCAAACCACCCTATTCTGAACTGTGTGTACTGTTTTTACAATAGTTATTAAATTGAATACTTTATTTTTAATTTACCAAAAGAACATTTCAATTTATGCTACATGCGATTTGCAAAGGAATAATCTCAGTACAGAGTACTAAAAAACCGACCTCAAAATACGTGGAATTACATCTATTTGCCAAGGTTTATTGAAATCGATTACCGGAAAGTGCGCAAACCCTGATTCATCCCCTAGTTCGCCACTATACGGGACTTGACACAAGAGATAATAAAAATCGATAGAGAAAAACGCCTTGAATTGGAGAATAGCAAAATCAACCATTAAAATAATTGCTCCATATAATAAAATTTAGGCGCTATTTATAAAAATAAATCTTCATGCGTGAACAGCCACCCTTAGAGGTGGATGATTTTCTTCAAAATTTAATGAGACCACTATGGAGGTACCCTCTTTCCAACAAAAAAAGAATCATGAAAATTGGTTCACAAATACCGGAGTTATCGCGTAACATACATACAAAAAAAAACGTACAGTGGAATTGAGAACCTCCTCCTTTTTTTGAAGTCGGTTAAAAACATATTTATGAACCTCTTATGACTGCTTGGGATTTTTTCATCAGAAGGATATACAATTTTTTTTAAGGGTTTTTATTCAAGCATTGTTATGATTAAGAAGATTTATGCTAGCCGCATCACATGGGAATCTTTGAAATATTAAACAAGTTAGATTTAATGTATGTGTAATTTTATATAATTTAGAATTTTTTTGCACCCCGCATACAAACGATACTAACTCTATTACTAGTAGCCAGAGTATTTACGATTTACATAATAATTAACATTAATATATCGCACTGCCATTACAATAGTGTTGTATCTCAAAATATGTCAAATTCAAGATTGTATCATTGCTGAAAGTAAATTTGGATTCTCTACACGTCAATAAAACCGTTGTTAGAATATTGTAAAAAACAATTGAACCTTTTAATTAAGATTTAACTCAAAATGAGACAAACTTTATGCAAGCTAGTTCTAGCCAAAACATACAGTCCTTACACAAAAATATGAATTCATTTCTTCCCTTTTATTTTAAAACATATTTGACCAGTTGGTAACTGTTTAGATGTCTGTAACAAACTTTAACCTATACATAAAACTTAATTATCTTTTACGGGAAGTGAGTATTTGTTTTCATCGATTCTGAACGAATAACCTTTTTGAGTTAATACACTATTGTATTAACAGAGCGATATAATTTAACCCATAAACAAAACTTCAAGGGTTTATCTATAAATAGTGCGTATTAGATACATTGTATTGTTAACTAGAACCTAACAGTTTCGAAGAATCGTAGATAACGTATCTCAATCATCAACTGCACTATCACCGCCGAACGGATAAGGCGTGAATTACACTTCAAATATCAAATAAAGACCTGGAACAGACATGTGGTGGTGAATACAGTGTTGTTCAACTTTCTGTGCCGGGAAATCCTGTTGGGGTAATAATAACGATGGTGCCAGTAATGGTATTTGATTCCACCATAGATTAACAAATGCTTACTAAGTATACTGCGCAAAGTTTTAACTAGTTGTTTTGTAGATAAGATATTGTTTTCAAGAAATCGCATGAGTTAATTAAAAATATATTAGCTAGTTTTAAAAACAATCCGTACTGTATAAAGAAACTATACATAAAAGTCGAATTGTCGACTTCTAAACTAATTGATAGCGGTGGTATCTAGTGGGAGAATGGGTGCTTGTTAATTCGAGAGGGTGTCGCTTAGCTTCCAGTCACTGTGGTGGCATGTAAGTTAAGTATATTTGTAAAAATACCCCTCCCTTACTTTAAAGGATTATCATGATGAAAAAGTGTCACTATTTTTGGGAAGCCAGTGAGGCCCCAACTCGCATAGGGCCAGCCCTGAACCCTTTACTTAGAGATAAGGATGTGATACTGATGATACTCGTATTTATTATGAACCAGTCCTTTGATGAATAGCAATGTCTCATTTCTACTTTTTGAGAGAAAACATTGAATTAAAATAATTTTCTCATAATGGCTGCAGAATTCGTTATTAGTGGCTATTTAAAAAAAATATTTATACTTTCTGAATCAAACTATGTACATTATCATATTACACATCTAGGTTTAGAAAAAGAGCGATAGGCTGGTTTCTGCTTAGTAAAGCGTCGTCTTAATCATTAATACCTGTATGGCTAGCACGACAGGGCGCGATTCGTGCGAGAGCGACATACAGCGTGAGATACTGCTATTCTCACATAGAGATCTCGCGCTTTATGACGCTCGCGCAAGTCGCGCTTGTTCGTGCTAACTCTACTGTGTGACATTTTGTCGCTAATTTGTCAGTCTTGCAACGGAAACGGCGATTTGCAAATACGAAGTTAGCCGATCACGTCTGATAGTTTTTTTCTATTGTGAATTACTTCTTTCAAAATTATTTCTTACGTCTATTCTTATTAAAATGATCGAAGTGATTGTCACTAACATAAACAGTAATAGTTAATTTAATACAAAACGATCAGTATATGTAACGTCTGATCATATTTCAACATCAGACAGGTAGACATCATTAGATTTGTAGCATATTTCCGCGAAATGCAATCTTGTTTCGTGCCAGTCGCCCGAGGCACAGAACTGAATTGCTGACTCATTCGTTTTACTAACTTCTGACTCATAAAACTTAAATTATCAGCCATAGTTTTACCCATTCTCATTTTAGTAAGCTACATTACAGATGTTACTTGTAGGTGTAATTTTTTATTACGATAATTTTCGAATTCACAATATTTAAAAGCAGAATTGCAACTGTTTATAATTTGTACGGAAACTTTGAAATACGAAATATAAATTCGTGACATTAAAAAATCTTTATTTGTATTTTTAAGGTATGAAAATTATATTAATTAACGTCGCTAAGGCGAGCAGAAAAAGTTTTAATTGAATAGATAAAAACGTTTCAATAACTACTTTTACAATTTTTTTTCGAAAAAAATCATGAAACGATTCTGTCAGTTTCAAAACTACGTTTTACTTGGAATTCCGTGACTCATATCGTGTCCTTACTATCTATGAAATCATGGGCTCTTTCATCGTTTAGTATTTAATTTTGAACAGAGAAAGCTTATAAAGGCAGTTGATAAATATATTTAACGTTAGGTAAATAAGTTGCAACGATAATATCGTCGTCATCGTTCCTGTCCTAACTATCGTAACTAGCCTTAGATAAATATTTCATCACAAAATAATTTCGGTTTAGCACTTAACTTCTTGACATTTAGCTGCCGATGAGTTATGTTTATAATATATAAAACAGCAGCGTTAGTACGACAGGGTGCGACTTGTGCGAGAAGCGAGATAAAAGCGCGGAATATGTCGCTCCTTTGGTACTTCATTGATGTAATTGTAATTTTAGCAAATTCGAATTAAGTATGTCAACACACTTCTAACAAAACAAGTGTTTACGTTTGAAGAAAATGCGGCAATAATTTTAAAATATGTATTGTAAAAATACACAAAGTTTTATTGAAACGTCAAATAAAATTAAAAAATCAAATACAAATCCATTTCCTGTAACATTGCAAGAACTACAATTGCGTCAGTGTAGCACTAAACGAGGGATGTATAAACAGTATTAGTTAATTTAACACAAAAGCGACTTGCGCGAGATGCGACATATCCCGCGCTTTTATGTCGCTTTTCTGTCATGCTAGCCTTGCAAGTACACATACGACGATTAGTGAGAAACATTCGTTTTTGATTTCTTTTTTTTTTAATTTTAAACGGATGCGTACGTATTCGTGATCACTACCTAGCCCCGGAACAAAGATGGCGTCTATGATGAAACGAGCTCGCTGAAAAGATGCCTATTCAATCGTACCTTAAAGACATGATGGTTTGTATGTGCTCGGAAACACGGACGCAGGCAGGGAATTCCATTCCGTTTCAGTGCATATTGTAAAGGATAACGAAAAGAGCTTAGTACACCTGAAAGGATGGATCTACCAAGTAAGAATACCTAACGTCTGAAAGCCCGATAATAAAAGGGACCCGCCACAATGAGTTGGTGTAGCTCATTGGTACACTAACCGAATTATCTGTAAAACACTGACACTTTACTTACCTTTGCGCCGATGGGCTGAACTTAACTCTAGTTCTTAAATCTAGTTTTTAATTATTTCTTTACATGTTGAAGGTCGTCTTTTTTTTAAAGCAGTACTTATTACTTCGTTAAACACCCGACTGTCGACTCTTTTCTCAACTAATTCAACAAGTTATTTATGTATAAATATTATCAAGTTTAGAATTAGGGCGCGTTCACATTAGCTGCTGTTAGACGCGCTGCAGCCGTGCGGCATCCGCGCGACAGTCGCGCTACATTCACGGTTAGTGAGGTGTACATATTAATTTTTCAAATTAACCACGATGGATGAAAATTGAATTGAAGAATTTGTAGGGAATGTAATACAACACCTTGCAAGATGGGATAGCATTTCCGCCAGTTGTTCGGCTGGATAAAAAAAGGGCATGGCAAAATTTGGACCTCAGCAGTGCGACAGTCGCGCGCACGCAGCGCGTCTGCCGCGAGGCTGCAGCGCTTCTAACAGCGGTTAATTTGAACGCGCCCTTAAGTGCCAATGCGTAAAAGTGTTTAAATTAGTTTGTTTGCACTATAGATGGCATGTGCGTTACGGACACGGTTCGGTATCCTATTGACATCGATAAGATGAATCGGTGCAAATAATATTTCGCCAACTATACACCTGGTGTTTTAAAAATTATATTAATCAATACACAACTTGTTAACATAAAATTATATTAATCAAAGCGTTTTTTTCTATTTATGTACTATATACAATACGCAATAATGGCATCAATGTAATCAAAATTCAATTCCATTAATCTGATTCAGTTGTTGTGATTCTATATTTGATTTTGATCTTTTTTGAATTAAATTTTCTTTCATTCCAATATTTGCAATAGATTCTGATTATCCGGTCGGCTATATCGAAGTACTTTTTTTTTTATCTGAAATAAAACTGTTTCGTTCTTATATTAGATGACAAAAAAAGTCCATTGTAGTGACCTAGTTAGCTCTTTCATGTTATCTCGATCTATATGCAACTACCTCCATGGCCGAACGGTTGCCATGCTAGTCTGCCACACAGGGTTCTATTCCCGGACCGGAGGAAATTTTAATAATAATAATAACGCACACACTCAACATAGCCCCGCACTAGGGAAACCCTGTATCGCGGGTGCCATTGACACAAACATAGACAACCACAAATTACATCCAAACTCACGAGAGAAATAAATGTAGGCCATATAAATATTTCTCCCGGCCCGGGAATCGAACCCGAGACCTCTGCGTGGCAGTCCGTTTATATGGCCTACATTTATTGTAAGTTTGGGTGTCATTTGTGCTTGTCTGTGTATGTGCCCGTGACATCCGCAAAATTTCCTTGTCATTTTGTGTTATTTGAAACAAATCTTGTAAATGATGAATGTGTACAAAAATGTCTACTTACAAAGAGCTCGTCAGGGGAATCTACCTTACGAACGAGTAGTAGAGTTTAATCAATATGACGTTTTCAAGTGCAATTTGCTTACTTATGAAATAAAGATGTAATTGAATTTGAATGTACATACATTCTATCACAATTGTGTGACACTGGAGCAGGTAAATAACGAGGACTTCCATATTATGCTCCTTATGTCTTGCTTCCACTTCCTCTACGCGCGTAATCCTTTTCATACACGTTTGTTTTTTTTTTCTTGTTATCTCGGGTCTGACCTTTTTAAACATATGTACGCCGTGGTCGACGCTTCAATCTTCATTCGCTGTTCAAATTCGTGTCATTATTCCCGCTTATTTAATAGCAGTAGAGCTCATTGTAAAAGAGTTCGTCCTGGGAAGTACTGCCCCTTACCTATTTCTACCGCCAAGCAGTAATGTGACTTGCGGTTTTGATGAGTAAGCGTGCTGGTGAAATTACAGGCACTTGGGACTTGTCAACTAGTCTCAGAGTGACGGGCGCAGAGGCAGTGCCCCTCAGATCTTTGGGATTTAAAGCTCTGCGTGGCACTGCAACTATTATGGTCAGGCGTGTCGATTTCTACCAGGCGCAAGACATGTCCGTCCCGTTACTTGGTATCATAAAAAGATATATTCACATTAGAAGTAGATAAGGTGGCAGACGAACTCTTTCACAAGTCACACTACTAATTTTAAGGCATTTAATATTGAAAATGCAAGGAGGCTCGAATCCATGTCCGGGAATGTACCTATCTACCTATATTTTTATTCACCATTACAAAATTTTTCCTCTAAACACACTACAATACTAAATAAATGCCAGTTATACATCACAAACATGTAACAAAATACAATACAATAATGCCGGGATTTTAGAGATTTACATATAACAATAAATGTCATTCTGCGCATTGTCGCTTAAGGCTGCTAACAGATTGACAGCGTGTTTGCAGTTAATGCGTGAAGTCGTTATCAACTTCATGCAGCCCAGATCTCGACTTCATGTAGTTGAGGTATCGGCTGTATGAAGTTGATTACGACTGCACGCTTTACCTTCAAACATGCCGTCAATCTATTAGCAGCCTAAGACGGAAATTGATGATTTATAGGAGAGTTTATGGGGTGGAGTGGGTTGAACACGATGGCAAACATTGTTGTGTATGCCATCGATACGACAAGAAGAAGGAAAATTTGAGTTGCACCTCGAGAGAGGGATGCAAGGGGGAAATTGACTACCTTCCTTATAGACCTCTTAACAGTTAACTAATAAAGTGACATATTTTGAAAAAACCAAAACATTTGAACTCACTGTGTGTCAATCCGCATTCTTCAGTCTATTATTACGAACTTGGCATAAAAAATGACGATAATAACTTTTTAATTGGGATTTAAAAAATGGACCCGCGTATTCGAATGCAAAAAGACTATAAACAGGTACGCGATGTCGGAAGTCCTAAAATAGTTTTCGTGTAGAAAATAAAACACCTTTAGCGTGTTTGCGGAATTTTTCCGATTCATATTCGTTCCGAATCCGAAAGTGTACAAGGCTAGAAAACTCGGACCCACTTCGTATGTGTGCACTAAGTCCTATTCGAATATTGGAAAATACGAATATCGCTTGCATACGTAGAGATAAAAATGATCCCTGTGAGATTTCGGACCGTTATTTCTCGGATTCGGAACTGGGGGTCTACTCTCGATCTCCGTCCGACATCCGTCCGAAACAATTACTGTCAAATAAGTAATATTCGACAAAATTAAAAGACAAGTATATCAAGTTTGAAACTTCATTCGCATCACGCGTCTTTTCATTTGGCAGTAATTATTTCGGACGGATGTCGGTCGGAGATCGAGAGTAGACCCCCTGATACGAATCGGACGTAGTGCGTAAACGCACTTATGGTGACCACTAAAGATTTGCAAGATTTTCGAACTGTAACACCATGAGCTGTTATAATAAGGAAAAAAAATTAAACCGCCGCTCGGGTTTGTATTCCGACTTACATTTACGGAACAGCAAGCGTAACCAAACGGTTCATTGTTGCAGTTCCCTTTGTTATAAAACATCCAACAATAATCCCGTTACGTAAGATACTGTTTCGACTTTGTGAACTTCGATCGCCAGTTAGTCGCCCGTTGCAGAGTGAACCTGTTGTTTAAAGAGTTACGTAAATAAATTAATGAGTATTAGTACCAATTTCAGAGCGTAAACAAATTTTGATTTAGTAAACACCCGTCAGATTCCTCTTTCGTCAGATCATTTCTTTATTCCGTATAGGTCAGAAATTTGTTGCTGGTAACGAAGCAGCAATTATTATATATATAATATTTCGTTAGAAATAGTTTTTTTGTGAACACTCGTCAAATTTCGCTTTTATCATAAGTTGTCAGTTCTTTTAATGTGAGAGTCAGAATGGCGGGTGTATTTTAACGATTATGAAAGGTATATATACTAAGGAGATAATTTTCTGACCTATAAGGAAACAAGAAATGATCTGACGAAAGAGGAATCTGACGGATGTGTACTAAATCCATATGACAAAAGCGGAACTTGACGAAAGTGTCGTTATTGGTTGTCCACATTCGTCATTCCTGACGAACCTGAACTGAAATCATGAATAAAACTATTTCTGCCGAAACTGGAATATGACGGATGTGTACTAAATCCAAATTTTACATTGTGCAATCATGCTTCGTTCCGATCGTGGATTGATAATTGTAACTTGACATATAGACGGACATTAGACAAATATTTACATTTTTATGAAAAATAAATTATATAGCACCTTGAAACCAATACAAATGCATTAAATGCACTGGCTAAATTTGAAAACCTCGTAACTCCGTTTCTGGACGACACCCCTTTTTTATTCTTTAATTTGTTAACCCCTTTTTTCATTATAAAGGGTTTTCCAGAACTTTGTTTAATAATAATAATAAATAATCAAAATAAAACAATACATTTAATGAAAATGATTCAAACTTTTATTGTATTAAAAAAGTAAGGTTTGGCAATTATGAATGAAAAATGATATCTGATAAATGTCCACCATGACCACAGTTACAGATGTCGATTCTTTAATCATTTTTTGACAAAATGGTGGGTCTATTTCGTTAATCACTTCACGAATTTTGAGTTTCAAGGCTGCAATCTATTCGGTTGGCTCCGTATACTCTGTCAAACACCCTAAAAGGACCTGTATACGTATAATATATCCAGTGCTTTAAAAACAGTTAAATTACGTGAAGATTTACATGATGAGTACACACGTACGAAATACACATATATGAAATGCGCACGTACTTTCGCTTCGAAAATTTTAAGAATAATGAAGAAAAGGAATTAGAAAACGATTAAAAAAACTAAGTGGTCGGGAACCACTAAAGAGGGTGATGAAAGGTGGGATAACGATGAAGGAGGTCGCATCATCACACATTTACCAATCGGCGTTAAGTGGACGTCGAGGTTCTTTTCGTGCATCCCATTTTTTTTTTTAATTACTGCAATAATGTGAGCGTTACTGCGTTCCGGCTTTGAAGGGTTGAAGTGCTTGTGAAACTACAGACAACTTTAAATTTCAGAGTGACAACAGCAGTGGCACTGCAACAGTTATGAGTAGGCGTGTTTCTTAAAACCAGGTGCACGACTTGTTCGTCCCGACACACGATAATCATAAAAAGAACTTCCGATACTGCGTCTGCCGCTCACGTTTTACTGGAACAGGGTGTGTGGGACTTTACATAGTCTCTTGAATTCTGAATGAACTGTTAAATATAACCGAAACAGATTGAACGGGATTTGGTGACGTCATCACATCGCATATGAAACAAATACTGTCGAAACTCAAAATTATAGAATTGAGAAAACACAATTTGAAAAAAAAAAAAAAAAAATCTTATTGCGAATAATGTGATTATTTTTATTTAAACATAGTACTTAATTATCCATTTATAAACTAGAATATATGTATTGGTTTCATTCAGTTTTTTTTTTCGTAAATAAGACCACGTACTTAATTCATTGAAATGTAAACAAATTGATTGAACGGTGCGCTTGTACGTTCTCATTACAGAAAGTCACAACAAACATTACAATAAAATTCGCATGAAAATTGGCTCTCAACCTTTCTTTGTATATTAAATAAAAAGACGAGATTTTGATAACAAAACGACTTTATTTACACCGTTTTTGGTACGTTCCCAAATGTACATTTTATTTGTGTAAAACACATGTTTTTTATACTATTAAATTTTCGTAAAAAGAACGAAATCTATAAAAAGAATCGGCTTCATATTCATTTCTTATAACTGTACACACTTGATAGTTATACAATATGTTTTGTACGTGCTGATTTTACCTCCATGTCACCTGATGAAAAGTGACGATGGAGCGTGCACAATTGCACGTCTAGATGATGCCTATTCACTCTCGCCTTGAAAAGGTCCAAGGGAACTAGTCCGGAATAGTCCGTAGTAGTAGGGAATTCCACTCCATAGCCGTTTGCCAAGTATTTATTTTTTATTTATTGACCACAACACAGGATGGTACAAAACCATATAAATGTGGAAGAGACACGGTTCGTACGCATTCTTGGGATATTAAAATTATTTATTGAAAATTCTACTTTACCATGGTTACATTATTTGTTATTTTAAGTATAAGCAATCAGGGTTTTCAACTTTTCATTGAACCTTTGTCCAGCAGTGGGATACAGCAGGCTAATTGAAATTGTAAGAATAAGACTGTTCTGTCCCATTGCTGGGTAAAAGCCTAAACACTTATCTTGCTACCGCCGACTTGTTCTACCGCGTTTCCATTTTGAGTTGTAGGGCTCCCTCTCCGAGATTATCATACACATACATTTGCTCGTACGTAATTGCTGTTTATAATAAAATAGTAATCTGTGCCTGGGTGTACAATTTTTGTATAATTGCAAATAAAAATCTGTAAAACTCCCCTCTGAAAACCAAAATACTTTTCTATTGCATACATTTTACAGAGACTTCAAATAAAAAACACCGGACTTTCTACAACAATCCTAACCTAGACTAGCTATACGGATGTTCGCCAATTGTCGACACTCGACCGTTCCAATGACCTTTGCGAATAATGACGTCATCATGCACCACGGCTTTTTGCCGTCCCATCGACCGTTACATGATTCTAAATTATTTGCCTGTGCTTAGAATATAATATGTGAAACTTTTTGAATATCGAACATTATTTTTCTATTTAAAAACGCAATATTTTTTTTAATGTTTCGAGCTGTTTTCAAGTCAACCAAGACCGTTAGACCTGTAAAAAACCCGAAACGTTTGATTGAAAAATATAAACAAATATAGGCGGTGATTAATATTGATGCAAAGACCGGAAAACTTAAAGAATAATTCTTCGACCTGTCTGGATTCGAACCAGCGTCTGTTGCCACACCAGGGCTATTAATTTTTTTTAATGCCAAGTGACGGGACGAACAAGTAGCGCGCCTGATGATAAGCGACACGCGTAACCATAACAGTTGCAGTGCCATTCAGAGTTTAAGCAGAAAGACTATGAAAACTTCGCTGGTCGATCCGGCTCGAAGGACCAAAACTGTTAGCAAATTCAGCAAACTTGAACTGCCCTTCTTTATTCTTCCTTCGATATCCTTATTGTAAAATGAAACTTCCTTAATCTGAAGTGGACTGTATATTCATATATGTCGATCTGACTTACAAATACAAGAAACAACTAATCCAGGAAAACTGAATGTGACAAGTGAAAGTGATTGATTGGAATGACAATTATGGCTTATATCTATACGCCGCTCGGCCAATCAGAGATCCTGAATTAATCATTCTCCTCTGAACTCTAGCTCTGACCGGCCAGGCGCGTACGGCCGTCCGTACCAAAGACCTTAGGGGCACTGCCACAGCGCCCGTCAACCTGAGACATAAGTTGACAAATCCCATGTACCTGTCCGTATAGAGCATCATTACCTTTCGTAACCGGAACGAATCAATGCTCACATTCCTGCTTGGCGACAGAAATAGGTAGGTTTCCTGGACGAAATCTTTCACACAAAGCTCTAACTGCTACCATCAATCAATAATAATAATAACTAGTTCAATATTTTCACAAAATATATGTATGAATATCATGGTAGTAAAAATAAAATGAGTATTTACAAAAAGTTTTCATTTAAAACATATGGTAAAAAGTTTTTTGCGATTTCTGACATATCGAGTACTCTTACCTCATTCGGTCCCATAGAGACTATTGATCCTTAACAGACACCGGATCGAATGGCATAAAAAAAGAGTTTGTAAAAACTGCCTTTTATTTTGCTGACTGTACCATTTATTCAAAATCTGTGAATGCAAATCAAAATATCTTCAAAATTCATGGGTAGTCTTCTGGAACCGTTTTCCTGTAACTATAACGATTAAGGTAGCCGGCCTTGCTGCGCCGCCCGTCTCAAACTTACACCCTATATACGCATCTAAGATTTGAAATTTGCATTTTACGAGGTGTACAGCTATCGTGTAACAAAAAACGTTGTACACAAGGTATACAGCTCCTATTGTTCCGTTTAACAGTTTCAGGTTGTTTTGTATTTTTTTTAAATAAGTATTGTACATGGTAAGTCAACAATTATTTTTTTCATAAAGAGCAAACCCTACAGCCTTACAATATCTTATCTAAATTCTACACTAACACGCTAATGGTATGTCAATCATGCTACATTTTAGTTAATTAATTCAAGCTAAAACAATACTGTTTGTAACTGTAGTTGTCAATTTTATGCTTCCGATTCTTACTAGTTTTGAAGATAGTAATAAATTCTTTCTTTATTAAAAAACATTTTGAGATAGATTCAAAAACCTGTGTTGCAGAAATCAGAGTCTTCTCTCCGAATAACAAGTTTTTTTTTTTTTGGTACCAAGTAACCGGACGAACAAGTCGTGCGTCTGGTGGTAAGCGACACGCCTGTCCGTAGCAGTTGCAGTGCCACTCAGAGCTTTAAAGAAAAGATCTGAGAGACACTGCCACTACGCTCGTCACCCTGAGACATAAGTTGACAATTCCCAAGTGCCTGTAATTTCACCAGCACCCTAGGAAATCGGAACGCCGATGCTCACATTATTTTGCTTTGCGGTAAAAATAGATAAGGTGGCAGCATTTTCCTGGACGAAGTCTCACAGGGAGCTACTGCTGAATTTTTGTTAATGTCGGTATGCATAAAAAATAACTTTAGATTGAATGAATTACATGCGCAAATAATGTATAAAAAGAAGAAACCTTTTGCGTAGCTAGCAGTACAACACAAAAGTTGGCGTAATAAGATATCAATGGTACTGCCTCCGTGGCCGAACGGTTACCATGCCGGACTGCCACGCAGAGGTCCCAGGTTCGATTCCCGGGCCGAGAGAAATAGTTGTATGGCCTACAATTATTTCTCTCGTGAGTTTGGGTGTAATTTGTGGTTGTCTATATGTGTGTCCATGGCACCCGCGACACAGGGTTTCCCTAGTGCGGGGCTATGTTGAGTGTGTGCGTTAAAAAAAAAAAAAAATGGTAGAACTATAGGATCTTTACGAATAAATTCGTTTCATCAATTATTGGTTTTCAATAATGTACTTAACCACACATGGAACAATTTTGTAGAACTTCGCTTTGAAATTACAATGTTTACATCATTAAAACTTATCTTAGGAGTGCGGTAAAAATGGCCCGTGGAATGGAAATTATCATACATAAGTTATCAATACGTACACAGGCAGTGTAACTTAAAAATAGACCGTGTGTGCGGCCAGCATTTACAGAAAAAGATGTCTGGATCAGATAATCGACCTTTACGTGACTCTAGGCGTAAAGACTTCTTTGATAGATAACATTTTCTTTTGAAATTGTATCACGGCCACTCACTGCAAATTACAGTGTATGAATGGGGTACCTACTTATTTCCGTCAATGTTTTTTTGTTCACCTTAGTCTATGCAATTTAGTAGCAGTGGAGCTCATTGTAAAAAAGTTCGTGCATCCCTACCTTATCTATTTCTGCCGCCAAGCAGTAATGTGACCATTACTGCGTTCCTGTTTTGAAGGGATAAGGGTGCTGGTGAAATTACAGCCACATGGGACTTATCAACTTATGTCTCAGGGTGACTGGCGCAATGACAGTGCCCCTCAGATCTTTGCGATTTAAAGCTCTGAGTGGCACCGCAGCTGCTATGGACAGGCGTGTCGCTTACCACCAGGTGCACGACTTGTTCGTCCCATCACTTGATATCAGAAAAGAAATGTAAATTAATTTCTATGCTTCCCGATCCCTAATTATCCCTTATTATCCCTAATGTCCTCCAGGATGCTATCGAAGTATGGAAGCTGTTCAAGCTGTTCAAAGGTGTGTTTTCTGAAGATGGTACAATCCGCTTCCGCAAATATTTCGCGTGCACTGCAAAAGGATCGGGGGAGCCTCACCAACATCCTTAAGGCATTACCTACTGTTGAAGAGGTTGTAAACCGCTAATTTACAGTGACCAGAATCACGGCAATAAAATAGAATACTCCGGTCCGCATAATTTATTTCATAAGTAAAGTCGAAAGAAAAAAGGAAGGCCCGAAAGGGCCGAGTTATACAATGTTACTAGGTTAGATAGGTATTAAAATTGGCACATGATTTAGGTTGGAACTGGTAAAAGGTTCAAAATTAGACGAGCAGTACTGCTCGCTTCAGCGATTGAACAGAGTGACTACGGAACGAAAACACAGTGAGAATTACGGGCATCGAAATTAAAGAACGATTCAAAATTTGAAAAGAAGTAGCCAGGAACCAGAGAAAACATGATAAAAAGGCGGAATGGCGATGGTAGGAGGTCGTATCAAAATTCAAAATTCAAAATAATCTTTATTTCATAGGTAAGCATTATTACACTTGAAATCATCTCAATGGTTAAACTCTACCGCTCATTCGTAAGGCAGATTCCCTTGAGAAGAATGAGCAAGAAACTCTAGGGGTTGCTCTTTGTGAATAAACATTTGTACACATTCAACATTTACAATGTATATTTTCTTTTATTTGAAACATCAGAGATCGGGATTACCTTCATGAGCTCAACGGATTACTACCACGGATTTTTGTCATCCAAGTACGCAGAAGTTGTATAATAACCTTTAGTATAAAGTTTTTGTTTCACTATAGTTTTAAACCTCGTCAAAAACCAAATTTTGTATATCAACCGGAATCTTGTTATAGAAGCGTATACATTGCCCCTTAAGAAGCATCGTCACACTATTCTGCATCCGAAGGGTATCAACAGCCTTGATCCACAAGTATGAAAAGATTGGCAGAAGGATTTGAAGAGAGCAATTACACCTGTTGTGCATTTGACAAATCTAATAGAGCTATGGAATCTAATAGACATAGATCCCTACTACACTAATACACTGATAGACTCTCCCTACAAGACTAATGGACAAGAACATAGAGCATGAAATTATGCATCGAACTATGTAAATAATTGTATTACATCCATTGGTGTTAAAGGGTTACTACATGTTAACACAAAGCTTTGTTAACATCGTGAGAATAACAGGCTCGTTATATGTGTGAAAGCAATTTATTAACAAGTGACTTCCTTCAATTTTCATCTGTAATTGCAGTAGAGTTTAACCTTAATTAACAGAGGTGATATTAAAAGTAATGAGTGTTTAAAATTAAGATAATGGCAACTAACTGTACATTGTTAAGCAGTTCGGAGTCTGTTGAACGGTATTCACACACGGTTAGTGAAATTGGACGTTGCTAGTAATAGAAATTAAAAAGAAAATAAGATTAAATTTAGACTGGTTACTTTTATGACGTAATCCTGTTTGTTACAAAACAACGCTGTAGGTACAAATGTAATTTTTTTTAAATATTTATTTATTTAATAGCGTCATGGATGGCACAAAGCGATACCTCCAACACTACGCCAACTTGATTTTTGGACCTGTTCTGCTTTATTTTGTTTTTTCTTTCACAAAATTCGGGGAGCATAATATTAGTAAATAAATATAGCCGTTTACAAAAATAACGGAAAATGACCAAAAACATAAAATTATCATAGTGTTTATTGGAGATATAGAGAGAAATGTGTCATCATTGACGTCTCTAATGTTAATAAATAAAAATGTATGTATTCTCAAAAAAAAAACTTAATATCATAATTTTATTAGAAGTTACAGGTGACGATGACGTGTGACGGAACATTTCTTTTTCTTATAGCGCTGTATTTAACAAGAACTTTATATATCATTTTGTTTATGTGGTATGCATGGGCAGTAGATAAGTAAGTTCAAGGTTCGGTAGAACCAATTTGGGATACGAAATGTTCTTTAAATTAATCTATATTCATGATTTACCTTGCCTCATGTAAGGTATAGAACAAGAGATAATATTGTTTCCTAAAAGACTTCACTGGGCCTAAAACGATGTGAACTATGACCGTAGAAAAAGTACCTAAGCACAATTGTATCCGTTACACAAAACTTAGTTCAGCTCTACTGTATGCGCGATCAAGGAAATACGAAACGTTCACACGGGGAAATGTATTGATCGATTTATTCATGCTAGTTCCACAGTTTCATGATATGCGGCATTTTGCTTTGAGGAAACGCCGCTGATATTAATAGAATCTTTGTTTTGCAGAAATGTGTCGTTAGAACAATTAAATGATGAATTGAGGCTATCAGCGCAAAAGTGGTGTAATCAACATTTATTTTTTTTCTATTATTATTTTATAATACTAAAGTACGCCAATTGTTTTATAATTGGATGCCATTTTCGTGTATAAAAATAATAATATTTAAAAAATAAATACTTCGGTTACACCACTTTTGCGCTGATAGCCTCAATTTAAAGAAGTTAATTGTTTGTTAAGAAGAACAAGTGATCGTAACATAAAAAGCAGTTATAAAAAATATTAATTTCTCTTAGATAGAAAATATTTTTTCTTTATTAATTACCTCATCTCGAATTCAAATTTTTCCCGTAGTAAATAGGGTTCATTTTGCTCAAGGTGAACGGCAGGGCCCTGGCTTTATTTCAGAATTTTTTTTTTAGAAACGTAATTAAAGCCATTTCAAAAATGTATATCGTATACTATACGTGGTATATTTAGTTCAGGAGATATAAAAAAAAAAATCATTGATAGGTAACGATTACTTGTTCTTCTTAACAAACATTTAATTTCTTTAAATTGATAAAGAAATTAACTGGTTGTTAAGAAATAAGTAATTGTTACATGAAAAACAGTTATAGAAAATATTATTTAAAATCATCTCTAACGTCATAAAGTCATTCGTTCGAAAGTCATTCATTTATTATTAACTGTTTCCGTGGCCAAACGGTTACCATGCCGGATTGCCACGCAGAGGTCCCAGGAAATATTTGTATGGACTACATATATTTTTCTCGTGAGTTTGGGTGTAATTTATGGTTGTCTATGTGTGCGTCCATGGCACTCTGTGTGGCAGATCAGCATGGTAATCGTTCGGCTGTAAGTACTATAGCAATGTAGATCCTACTGGAAATTTAACCCGGGAACTGCTCATCCAGTGCCACATTGCAAACCGCTGATGTTCGTTTCTGGACATTGACACGTACTTTTTATTAATATAGTATTTGTTTTCATGGATTTTTGTATTTAATTTTAATATTGTTTTGTTTCAGGTAATTATCCTGTTTGTTCGTAGCTAGCTGAAGTCCTTTATTCGTGAGTCTTAAGTTTGTTATTTAATTTTCTAACGTAAATGAATCGTGTGCAAGTTGTATTGCTCCATTTTGTGCCTGCTACAGCTTTACCCACCACTAAGAACACCCAAACCTGAACCAATTTAGAAAAGTTTATTTACCAAGTTGGTTTTACCGGGAATCGAATTCAGGACCTCCTCGTTCAGCGTCCACATGCAAACCATTGGGCCACCGAGGTCATATTCTTGTACATTTCTTCCTGGCAACCTTCGGAAAAAAAATTATAGATGCGAAGGGGATGCAATCATAGAATGCCTTCTAAAGACGTTTCATTTTTAGCGTATAAAACAATACAATAACGTACAGTCCGTATTCACGATCTACCCAGTTAATTTGGTATACAATTTCATCTCGTAGCATGAAAAAGAACATCATCTAGGCTGCACGCGATTCTAATTGTAATTCTTGTTTTGAAAACATTGACAGATTGATTTGATTCAAAATGTCTTTAATTAAATATTTATTTAACCCTTTCATGGACAGTGCTTAAATCTATACCACCAATGAACACTACTACACCAACCTTAGTCTTTGGCAATTTTCTATTATTTTTGTAAACAGCCATATTTATTTACTAATATAATGCTCCCCGAATTTTGTGAAAATAAAAAATAAAGGAACAAAAAACAAAATTGAAAAAAAATCCAAAAAAACGAATTTTGTGAAAAAAATAAAACAAAAAAACAAAATAAAAACAGAACAAGTCAAAAATTAAGGTGGCGTAGAGTTCATTTCAGGTATCGAAATAGTACCACATATGAAAGTATTACTACTTTTGTGCCGTAGTGCTTATATTGATTCTGTATAAAATGTTCAAAGTAAATCATTGAATGTTGTCAGTACGTTATTGGTACTACTCTATGGAGTCGCAGAAGGCGACACCTACAAGGAAAGCACTTGGAAAAAGCACTATAAACCCGTAGTTGCTTTTTTGAAATCCATATAACGAAACGGGATACCCCGTACTATCATAGTCTGATATTTAACTTTACTGTAAACTATGAACGGGTTAAGTATATCAATACAATATCTTACGGTAACTCTACTCTAACTCTGATACAGTTTGTAAATGTAACTGTCAATTTTATTCTTAAACTAATTTCAGATACAAGCATACATGACACATTCTTTCTTTATTTAAACAGAAAAGATTCATTTCATTGTCAGACCCAGAATTATGAGCTAGGTTATTTGATTTTAAATTCGGGACTTAATCGTGTATAAAAACATCTTTTATTTACCTCTACGTATTGTATTTACCTTGGTATTGTAAAAAAAAGGTTTAATGACGCTGTAGTAAGTCGATGTTAAAAGATGTTAATTTTATTGCTACTGTATGTCTAATTCTTTTTTACGTAAATATAAATGATAATGTTCTTATTCCCACTTTTTTTTGTTCCGCCACACGTGCCGGCGCGGGCGTGTGTATTATCATTCCTTTAATTCTTAGTTTAGTTTCTTAATTGTTAATTACACAATGCAAAAAAAAAAATTTCAGAACTCGAGGTTTTTGTTGACCCGACCAAGCCACCAAGTCTTGTATGTTAAGTTTATTCAATATCAGGATATTCAATAATTTTTTTGTGAACTTTTTGTCTACTGTTTTGTTATAATTGTTATTATAAAGATCGAACAATAAGAAAAATTCCACCGATCCGGCTGTATTCGAAGCAGCGCTTACTTAACGCTCTCTTCCAACTGAGCCACGGAACGAACCAGTAGACCTTACGAATTTTTCTAAGTGCTTGTTGCAGATATTTGTTTTTGTTTTTAACGTAGTTTTTACCGTAGTGCTGTAAGGGACGTTGCCGTGGGTTAGCGTAGCGAGAGGTACGAAACGAAGATTATATTCATAAATAAAACTTTATTACGTGTATTCAATTTGAAAGCTTTGTCCAGAACTCCCATCTTGTCCTTTTGACAACAACCTTCTATTATTTATACAATTCTAAATATAAACTAGTACAAACCTAAGCTGCTTGTACTAAAGTGCCATGCCATCTGTGAGAAATCATTAAAAAGTTTCTCTATAAATATTTCTTACTGCATAGTTATGTGTGTTCATTCTGTTGTTATAATTTTAATTTCCCCTATTGAAAGGTCAAAACCCAAAAGTTAACACTGTCACACAAAGGGCTATACGCGCGAAGGTCAACCCCGTTCCTCGTAATTAAGTTAAGTACTACTGTAATCAACTCCAAAACCTAGCCAACTTTGCAACTTGGACTTAAGTAATATTATCTCCACTGGCAATATTCTTAAGGGCAGTTGTATTGTAAATGTTACAAGAAATTGCGCCGTCTCATCCTTAATTAAAAAAATATTTTAGTACCTATTAGGTCTACAATAAACTGAATCTGGATTATATTTGCGCTCTCAAAAATATTGGACATGACTTTACCTAATGTTAATTTCTTGTCTATTATGTTGCAATATGAGCTGTTTGTATTAGGAGTGGGCTGAATATTCTTTTTACGATCGGAATGTTCAGTAGGTTTACCCCGACAATTCGATAAAATTGCCGAACTTTCTGCCGAATATACTTTTACTGCAAATTAAACCATTTAAGTACATCATTTTACTTACTCGCCAGCGAAATACTGTACAAAGATTTTATTGTAATGGATAATTCTTTGCACAGGGCACTTGTCAACTTATGTCTCAGGATGACGGGTGCAACGGCAGTGCCCCTCAACTCTTTGCGATTTAAAGCTCTGAGTAGCACTGCAACTATCTCGGACAGGCGTGGTACTCACTACCAGGCACACGACTTGTTCATCCCGTCGTCGCTTGATGTCGTCACTAGTGTGTATCCTCTAAATTCTCTATTTTATAATAAATAAAAATTAAACCAATAACAAAATTCTCCTTTGAAATTTTGACTAAGCCTAAAATCGCTTTGTTCATATTCTCGTTTCTAGTATCTGAAATTATTGGAGTTCTCCATTAACATTTTTTTAACATAAGATTTTTTGGAGGGTGCCATAATTCAATTCAGTTAATCCTATGTTAATAAGCGTAGAAAGAATGCAAATTACAGAGCAATGAATTAGTTTCTTAGTGACGGCTGCTCGTAACGCGCGGTAAACGAGACTCGCTAAATTTATTCATCGATTTCGTTCATTGACATGGGTAGGGCCTAAGGATGGAAGATGTGCCAAATTAGCTAACTGATAATTTTATTAAGAAACTTTTGTTTAATGAAATAAAACGGTTCTTTAGTAATCACTTTGTTGTATTAGTGGTTAAGTTTCATGTTGAAAAATGTTTTAAAACACTTCCAAGCTGAGTGCCACCGCAACCGACTAGCCGCTGGCGCCGAGGTTGCAAATTTCACGACGCCCCTGCCTCGCTTCCCGGGGCTTGTTTGCGAAAATGTCACGTCGCCTAACAACACCCCCGCCACCCTTGATCCACCCCCAACCCCATCGCCGACGTGTTCTTCGCTTGGAAACTTGACTCCGCTTGAAAGTCGCGCCTGTGGTTTAATACGCCACTATCAAACTTATAGTTTCCTCGCAACGCTCCCATTGGCGGCTGGCTCGTAAACACTTGCAGCGCGTGTTTCCGACGATACGCTTCCGTTAATGGTGACCGTATGGCTTTATGGATCACGAGTGTTGACACGTTACCTTATCATTATCCTATGGTTTTGCTGAAGCACTAAACGAACAGATTGTCTATAAATACCAGCGCCGACGAACTTCGCGATTCCACACGCCGAAGTTAATTAATACGAAACCTCATGTCGTCGGTTTCTCTTCAAGTTTTCCAATTTTGTATATAGGTTGTACAAGGATTATAAAGCAGCAGTGAGCCGTGAAGCCCTCATTTGCCATTAAAGTTCTATAATGCGTTTCCCCAATACGAGAGACGTTCCCCTAAAAGCTGTCAAGGCAGCCATAGCGCTCAAAGGATGAAATTCCGTGCGTGTTCTGATTTCCGCCAGAGGGTACCTCCTACCCATCTACTACGGCTCGAAACGTCGCACTTTGAGACGAACCGTTTTTATTGAGAATTCCCTTTGGGAATCAAGTTGACTGCTCTGAATGCGTAAAGGGACTTTCTTATGATTAAATTTAGCAATTGTTTCTCGAACATTCGGCCCATATAATGCTCAGCGTTTATTTGAATACAGGCATCTCTTCAGGTCGATGCGCTTACCTGCATTTGCACACAATGACTGCTCAATGCGATAACGCTTGCGTCTCCAATCAAATGAAACATTTATGACTCGGACTGTCCACTGCTGACCACTATATTGAACTGAAATACTTTTGTAGTCTCTTTATCAAACTCTTGCTTTATTGTATCTTTTGAAAGTGCTATGGCGAAACTTTTCGATTGCAATGCGCCCTCTCGCGTACAGACCCTCATCGAATCGCCCCTATCTCTGACGGCACACGGTTGCCGGATTATCAAACTTAAATCAGCCTTCCGCACATAACAAATTCTCTCCGAAACTGGATCAAATTAATATCCATTCATATAAAATTCAAAATGTGCATGCTTTATTTTATGTTAATTGCTTTCCGACAAAATTGGGTTCTGTGGCACATACAAAGCCACGTCCATTTTATAGATCGCTGTAATTTTCGGTACTTTATTCGTCCCCCTCATTAGCGCAGCCCAGGGCAACGGTACACTGTTTGTCATCTCTATTAAGTGTGGGCGAGGGGCGTCCGTAGCGATACGCTCCGCTACGTTATCTCGACGTGCAATTTCTTTGTTTGCAGTGTACGCAATTTCCCAAAGAGCGGCGCCGCGCGGGGACGAGCGAGATAAACCTCACAAGGGCCTCGCCGGCCTGAAGTTGGCAGATATCTAGCCTGGCTATATTTCTCTGTCCCCTCCCGCGTCGATGTACCGCCTGCCTACTGAAATATGATTTTGATTATGAAATACGACCGCGAAATTCAGGGGATAGGCGCTCGCGCAATTTGTTCGCTAGCGTTGCCTACAATTTTGGCGTGAAATTGTGCAATAAATGTTTCGGTGCTAAGAAAATTGTTCTAGTTTCAGCATAAATATTGTTCACACTCAATATTCTTATACATATAGGAAAGTACACATCGTTCCCTCAACAAAAAAGTAACGAAATAAGTAACATTTTAGGGAAAGTAACAGTTTAAAAAAAAAATAACTTGCGTGTTTTTTTCATAACAAATAGAATTATGTCGGATTGGGCACCACCCAAATGGCGGATTTCAATGCTACGTTGTTTTTTAAATCTATTTTATCTAACAGTGCGGCGAACTCTATTCTCGCTCTCCGTCCGACATCTGTCAGAAACAATTACTGTCAAATAAGTAATTAAAGCAGCTGAGAGCTGTCCTGTACAAGAATGCTGTTGAGGCTACCGCGTTTTTTCAGTGCATCTACCATGTTTGCCAAAACCCGAGTGGACAACTTTAAAGTTGAAGTTGTGTTGCGGAAGAAGATAGCATCGCTAGAATTCCTGACAGCTAACAGCCTCTTTATGATGGTAGCCGAAAGAATGAAGTGCTAAATAATGCATGCAACACTTAATTAACAATGCACTGCCCATTAATAATATCTATATTAACGTAGTCATTAGTGGAATACTAAAAAAAAAACTGTGGATCTAGTTGTCTGAATAAATAAAAATGTATTATATTATGATTGTCGCCTGTCGCCCGTGAAGCTTGTCGATGGTTCAGTGGGCCGCCATGGGCTTCCAAACGTCCATCTGAATGGCCTTTAAGAGAGCTTGGTCGTGATTCCGTTGGAGAGGTCGGAGCTGAAGCCGCTCGCAAATGCCGCAACTGCAGATGCAGCAGAACCACTGCTTTATTGAACGTAGAAAATGAAACTATTTTTTCGAATCTACATCGTGTATATTTGTTTTTTCAAACAAATCCACATGACTACGGGACCTGCAAAGGGCCCGAAACGCTGATGCGCGATTTAGATCTCAATAAATAGTTTCATTTCCAATTTATTATTATTATAACTCTCCAAAAAAGTTTTCTCACCGAATTTCGTCTTTTTTGGGGGTTGGATTATCGATTCCCTACTGCTTAATGGTAGTGTCATAACTGGTACAAAGTGTATTAAAAGGCCACAGGTGCACAACGTTTGAGTAGTCAATGTGACAGGTGTGTATACCATGCACACCGTCTTGCTCCACTTGCTTCTCTATTTATCTCACGAAAATAGAGTCCTGATTACTTTTAGACGTCAATTGCTAACATGAGATACGAATAATGATGATCACGACGACATAAGATTTTAGTAGCAGTAGAGCTCCTTGTGAAAGAGTTCGTCCAGGAAACTACTGCCTAACCTATTTCTACCGCCAAACAGTTATATGATCATAGAACTAATTACTGCGTTCCGGCTTTGAAGGGCACATGGAAGCAAGGAGTGCATGCACGGGTGGGGGCTACAGTTCGGAGAGCGCATATCCGTGTGGTGTCTCTCCCCGTTCAATGGCACATCTTTTGTCTTATCCTGCCTGTCCTTACTGCACACGCGAGGACCTGTACAACGCCAGTGACAAAGCTATCTCAATCGCTAAGTACTGGTCCTCACAAATATAAACGTCAGAGTCGACACGCCAAGAAAAAAAGGGCACGTGGGGCTTGTCCACCCTAAGATCTTTAGACCAAATGTATTCCGCACCGATGTCGCGCTTAAACAGCCTCATTTTATTTAATTTTTTACAAATAAAGGTTTTTACTGACAAGTTTCGTGCTTTCATCGATTATCAAGTATTATATTATGAAAATTACATTTATTTGAAGACGAAATTGCTGATTAAACAAGATAAAATTGAAGATGTGTGTAGTAATTTCTATGGTAGTTTTAGTGTGGCAACATCGATCGTGAATAAACGAATGAATTTGGAATGAATGATTACCGCCATTGCCATTCTACTGACACTCTATTGACACTCAACTGCCATTGCAACAAAATTTTAGCAGAATAGCAAATATTATCATGATTGCGATATAATCTCGGTGGAGTCTCAATGGAATTACGATGACCAATGGTTTTAAGAAAATTAGCAGAATCGGGCCCCAGGCGCACGACTTGTTCATCCCGTCACTTGGTATCGTAAAAAAATAAACAATTCCATATTGAATGTTAGTTAATAAACCGTCAATATCAGACAATACATCAATTTAGGTATTGAAAAAGTGAATGCGCCGTCATTTGGACGTCCTATTGACGCGTTGCTGTGTAAAAATAAACTTTGCATCGACCTTTCCAAAACTTTGTCGAATAAGTGTAAACGAACATTTGATAACTTGTGATACTGATGTATTAAGTAGAACTGACACGTGAAACCGCATTTAAAAATTGTTTGCACTGCAAATTATGCCTTGTGTCATGTAATAAGGCTGTAATTATATTATGCAAATAGAATGTGATCTCCATTATATTACGGTACAGCGAATCTTGGGTTTGGACATAATTTTCTTTAGTTGGTTAACCCTTTAACAAACGCTAACCTCAATGCCTTATCTATAAAACATTGCATTGGTTCACTGAGGGTTATTTCCCTTGTATTCTTTTTTTTTAAAGGTATCATCATATCGCTCATTTGATGCCATACTGACGCAATTGTACTCTAGTCATATTACAGGACATGGAATTGAATTTTTTGGTTTTAAGTGTATTTCAAATTTATGACGTATTAATAAAACTTTGAGTATTTTTACAATACATATTAATTATATATCTATCGATTTTTTTCTAAACGTAAATAAACGATTGTTACAGATGCTGTGACATACTTAAATCAATTTTGACAAAATTTACATTTACGTCAATGTGGCACCAAATGACCGATATTTTTGGGGGTACATTTTTTACTATTTATGCGTTACGAACTTGAGAATATAGCAACATCATTTACTTTTATTTGTTTAATGGTTAATAAAATGGTAAATTACCAATTTCAAGAAAACCTTTTTTGTCAAAAAGTTTCGCTTTGAATTGGCGCCGCGCAACATCCCTTGCTGCTTTTTTTCGTTATTTCTTTAAAAAAAAAAAAAAACTTTATCTTATAGACGATAAAGTTTAGCGTCGCTACCCCAATTCGAAGCAACCCTAATGCGTCTACATATATGTGAAGAAGACAAAAATTATAAAAAATAGACGTCAAAAGTTGTGGAATTACATTTAATTGCCAAGTTTTATTGAAATCGTTTACCGGAAAGTGCGCGAAACCGGATTCATCCCCTAGTTTGCCACCCTTATAGGTGGAATATTTTCTTCAATTTAAATGTGATCAATACTAAGGTACCTACCCTCTTTCCAACGAAAAAAGAATCATCAAAATCATTTGTGTACTGATTGCGAGAGTCATCGAGTACCATACATACAAAAAAAAAAAAACGGTCGAATTGGGAACCTCCTTTTTTTAACCCGGTACTATTCATGCAAACTCGCTCTATGTAACAAAATCTACATTCAAAAGGATTTCCTGTCGAAATCGACCTCCTTTGACCATATCTTAATCACTACTGTCTGCCAAACCGTAAACCACAAGCCGCAAACCCAATATCTGTAATCCAGCTGCACTATAACCAACAAGCTGTAGCTAAATAGTTGTATCCCATGCGGCTATAGCCGAGTAGTATCCGCTATCTCTAATCAACTGCACTGGTTAATAATGACTTTAATGACGCTATTTTTGCCCGATGCCAATTAAACCCACCGATGGGGCCGGCCACTGCGATAGTTGGCATAAATATTAATCTTGTTCAGTGCCCTGCCTATAATGTGTCTGGATGCCATGGAATGAGCTAGTACGAATGTATGGTCACTGAATGAGCTCTCTCACCTGAACTGACCTCAATTTATAATACCGTTTTTGGGATTTTCTTATTGCTTGCATGTACAGATGTTTTATCGCATCCTTAACAATAAAGTGATTTATTTCGAAAAAGTTGCTTTTTGGAAAACATACAAAATACAGACAACAAAAGTGTCTTGATCCCTAGACACTTTTGTTTTTGCCAATTACTGAAAGTCGGGCTTTAAGTGAATTATTTTTTAACACCAATGGTTATTTGCTCTATTTCATAATTTAAAAATATAAAATAATTTACCACATTTTTATAGATATTTTTATTTAATTTCAATAACCCTATCAATCAATCAAAAATATAAAAAAAGAATGCCTTGATTCCTAGACACTTTTGATGAGTGTAGATTTTAAAAAAGTACGTAACATCAGCCGTATCGAGGGAACACAGCGCGAAAGCACTGATGGAACTTTATTTTTCTTATTTTTTTACCAACAGGTAAGCTTGTAAAATTAATTATATAGCAAAAAAATCATATAGTAAATGTAATCAATCAGATTGTTTTTCTCTTGTTTCTCAGAGGGCGGGCATGTGACCGGGACGGCCGGGAGGTCTAGAATACAAAAACATTGTTATTATCGAAAAGAATACCAGTTCCAAAGTTACATAATAGATTTTGATGCATCAATCATTGTTTAAACTTATATATAGCATTTAATACTGAAATTGCATGGTGGTTCGAATTATGTGTCCGGGAGTGTATTTCTAGTAGGGAGGCACCTTACCTATTTCTGCCGCCAGGCAGTAATGTGAGTATTACTGTGTTTCAGTTTAGAAGGGTGAGGGTGCTGGTGAAATTACAGGCGCATGGGACTTGTCGACTTTTGTCTCAGGCTGACAGGCGCAGTGGCAGCGCTCGTAAGATCTTTGGGATTTAAAGCTTTGAATGGCACTTCAACTGTTATGGATAGACGTGTCGCTTACCACCAGGCGCGCGACTTGTTCGTCCCGTCACTTGGTATTAATAAAAGAAAATTAAACTGATTGGTATTTTTTTGTAAGTGATTATTTATTTTGTACGTTTCCTAAAAGTGTTACATTTCAAATTATGTCATTTTATGAATGAGGTTGCGGTAGAGCCAACTATATTTGATTTCTGATAATATTGTTTAAATTAAAAACTGATACGGTAACCGTATCAGTTATAGTTGTCGCACTACGCTTTTAATACCGTTATAACGTAGTTTCACAATTCTCACCTATTGAGAAAGAAATATCCTAATAATAACAGCATGTTTCTCAGGTTCCAAAAATAAATCATTGGAGTAAAATTAGAAGTTAAGAATGTTGAAAATAGTTAAAAAATTGTTTGTTTTGACGTTGTTAAAAAATATAAAAATTAAACACTAATTTAAGTATAAGTTAAAAATGTTAAATGTGCATCTATAGCTATGGAAGAGCGGTGCCTCCTGACACAAGTTTGATAAGCTTAATAGGCACCATCCACTGTTAATGTAAAGTTAATTGTATTATTGAAACAAACATTTTATTATAATTATTATTTATTATTGTTATTATGTTCGCTAAGATTTTTTCATACATAAAGTACATTCGCAACTATTTTGAAATGTTATTTTCTTGACGAGATATTTTAACTGTACGATCTATATATAAAGTCCTAAATGACGAATCCACGCAAGCTCACTTGGTCGTGGTTCATAGACACGACTACAATTGTCTTGAAGACGCGAGCGTGGGAGCGGTACTATGATTTGTTTACACGGAGGCGATCAGCTGAGCGCATGACGTGAGCGGCGCTCGCGCAGGCCGCGTCACCGTGACGCGAGCGGGCGCGGCGCGGCCCACCTCTTTAATGACGATTGTCTAGCATTGCGAAATAATGGCCTTTGAAACACTTGCCTTGGCCAATTTGCACTATTTGTCATACCAACTTTTTAGATTTCTTTTAGTTTGTTCTGAGTTTACTTTTATTACAGTATTTGTGACGTACAGCAATAAATGTCGCGGACTCAGTCCAAAACCTTTTGTTCTTCAATATAGTCGTAATGACGCTATAAATAAAGACGGACTCTTATTCACGTGTAACACTGTGATAGTCCCAGCATCGGTATCATATTTATTTGCTACATTTTTGGAACACTAAATCTTACTCAATATCGTCTTTCAATGCTTATTATCGCTTATTAGTACCGTAAGTAACGTTTAAAAGTAAGTTCACGGATTATGCAATCTGTTTTTTTTAACAGATTGCTAGCAATTCTTCCATAGATAATATAACTCGAACTAAAATGTTATAAAAGGCACAGACAGCCACGATTTATTAGATATAAAATAAATAGTTTCCAAATTCAAAAATACTGCAGAATTTTAATTCACAAAATAATTTAGTTAAATTGCAAATATTTAGTTTTTTTTTATACTTCAAGTTTATGCGGAATATACGTTCAGATTTTTCGAGAATCGAGCAGAAGGTCCTGGTTGTGGTATGAATTCAGGATTACCATATTATTGCAATGTCATCGGATTTACATAATAATTGATCCTTATATTATACAGTTCAACAGATGTTTATCAAATTTAATGTAGGTAAGAATCATTCCAATTAAATTAGTCTACAAATTAAAAAATACTGCTTTTAGATTGCGATGCGCGATTGCGAATGATTTCGATATTCGACTCATTAGTAATTACTAATTTTGTCATTCGAATGACGACAAATTAGTAACCTTATTAATTTTCGTATTCGAACGATCTGAATGATGACTACTAATTACAGCCTAGCCCTCTCTGACTGACATATCGTCGGTGTTTTGTAGAAAGGGCGAAAACGCCATTTCGAAAACTTTTCAGGAGAGTATGTTTTAATTTTTCACGACTATTTTAAAATATTTACGTCCTGTTCAGAAATTAATTTTAAAACTTAAACTTAATTAAAACCAAAATTGAATTTTAAAACAGAACATGAATATTTTAAAACAGTCCTTAAAATCTAAAACATGGAGTCTGAAAAAATTTACGAAATGGCGCTTTCGCTCTTTCTACATAACACTCACGTTTGGTAAATACCGTAAATGTGACGGGGAATATTTTGATATCGACATGATGGATGATCATTAGGGCTAGCACGACTGGCTGCGACTGGCGCGAGAGCGACATAAAGCGCAGGAGACTGCTAATCTGCTTATGCCGCTCTCGCGCAAGTCGCACTTGTTCGTGCTAGCCCTACTCGTGGAGTCTAAGTAGGTCCTACATATTCGAAACGTGCACCCGTCTGGAGAAGAATGATTGTGCTTGTATTCGACTTAGGCGAATTATTTGCTCATTCGAATGATTAATTATTAGTAACATTTCAAGGTCGCGTATCGCTATTTTCAAATCAGTCCATCCGTTTCAGAGCTACGATGCTACAGACAGTGGGACGTTACAAATAACCGAAGTTGAGCCTACGGTGATTGCAACTAATTGCGGTATATTAAACTCCACTTGATCCTTATACTGAGAAGTTATTAATAATTATTCAATAATCTAAGCAAGTTTAAGTGTAATCTGCGTCGTATAACATGACTTTATTAGCCGCTTTTATGTTGAACCTAAATAACTAGGCATTTAACTTTAAGTCTATATAATGAAATCTTAGCTTAATTAACTTCAACTCGAGTCGTAATAGTCCACTAGTGAATACTGGCGTTTTCAATAAAGGGTTTGCTCTAATTACGATACTAAACTTTTTGGCAGGAAAACTATATTCTGCCCATCTGAAAGTTAAATCTGAAAAAGAAAAACAACGTCTGTTGAAATTACAGTCACATGGGACTTGGTAACTTATGTCTCAAGATGACAGGCGCAGTGGTAGTGCCCTTCAGATCTTTGCGATTTAAAGCTCTGAGTGGCACTGCAACTGTTATGGTCAGGCGTGCAGCTTAACCATCGGGCGCACGACTTCTTTGTCCCATCACCTGGTTTATTATAAAAAAAAAAGCTCCTTGAATAATTATTTCTTCAATTTTCATATTCATATTGGGGTTTGACTTGGCTAACCCCGATGTCGACTCTAGTGTTGTTTAAGCCCGATTTTGGTTTTAATTTTTTTGTTCGTTCAGGTTGTATTCACAACTGGGATCCATACTGTAAAGTTTCTCACACAATACCCAAACATAGATAAACCGGGTGACCCTCTTGTGGGCCGGAAACGACAATTTATCTCTCCGTCTATGCAAATACATAGATCACAATGAATGTCTATTCAATTTCAATAAGTTTCTTTATTCCAATTGGGCAAATTCAAAGTTACCGAATTAGATGAAATGGCACACTACATGTAAAATTTATCGTACAGGATGTGGTTTCCGAATGACTTACTGTTATTTTGTTACTAACATTTTGTGGAATTCCACACTTAAAAATATTATACCAGCTTAAGAAAAAATACAGATAATTAGTCGAAACAATGGTTTACACGGCAACACTGTCAATACTTTGACAGATAAGTTATAGAAACAGTGGTTGAAACAGCAACACTGTCAGTACTTTGATTGATAATTTGTAGAAACAATGGCAACTCTGTTAAAACTTTGACTGATAATAATTAGCAGAAACAATAACTTGCTTACTATTTCGTCTCGAATTTCATCGCTGAGTATGGATTTATTTTAGAAGCATTGTCCCAACAACGGCACACCCGTAAGCTCGGTATCCTAGTGACAAAAATGCCTAGTATTACATTAATAAATCTACTACATACTACATGTTCAACACTGGTTCATTTAAAGCTTGTGATTAGACACGTAGCAATAATTGACATTGGACGGGATTTTTTGAAATATCATTCACAGCATTTTTTATTTTGTCATGATAATTTTGAAACTTTTTTTCAGATTTTATTATTGTGTTTAGAATTTTGGCAATATCTACCCGTTTCCTTATATCGTATTGTGAAAACGCTGCTATTCTGTATTAAAAGATTTTTTAGATTTGAAGTTTTTTTCTTTTTAAGAGGTGTAGTGTGAACGCGCTATACTCATGCTCTCTCACAACCTTCACATTATACAAGTGAATCATATTGTAATTTCATATATAATAAATCAAACTACCAACCAACAAGTATTGTAATTTGATACGTGAGGCACACTATAAGTTTCCGGAATGAATAAGAAAAAAGTACTATAAATGGTGAGAAATTAATTTATTGTATCTCAAAATATTCTCCGTTAGCGTTAATGCACTTTTTCATAGGAATGAACCAATTTTGAAAACATTTATGCCACTCCTCCATAACAATCTCTGAAACATAGTTTTCATACTTTCGACAGCCTCTTCAGGTGATGAACATCTTTGACCGCGTAACTGGGACTGTACGCGGGATGGCTCATAAGGCCAACGTTGTTCACCTTCAAAAATTCATTTGTCTGTCTGGCCGTGTGAAAACTGGCATTATCGTGGTGCAAGATGATACTGCGTTTACGGTTATTTTTACGGAGTTTGTCAATAACTTCCGGCAAACAACTGGTCGTGTACCAATCACTATTCACGGTACAACGATTCTCCAAAGCGACAGTAGCCACGTGTCCAGCTTAAGTAAAAAAAAGAAGCAATCATCCGCTTAGAGACACTTTGCACGCACACCGCTTTGGTTAGTTTCGGCTCATCTCGAAAGATCCATACGCTCGATTGCAGCTTTGTTTTGGGATCGTAACTATAAATCCAAGTTTCGTCATCTGTTACTATGTCCCACACTAAATTTGACGCCCCTTCGTTGAATCTGGTAAGCATGGCATTGCACCAAGTGACGCGATCCGTTTTTTGAGCCCCAGTCAAATTGTGTGGTATCCACCGAGAGCACCGCTTTTTCACACCCAAATTTTTGTGTAGTATTGATTTTATTTGACTCACGCCTAAAGATACCAAATCTCATGGTATGTCACATGCCTGTCTGTTGTGATGATACGGCGCACAGCATCGATGTTGTTGTTGTTCACAGTAGTGGACGGGCGACCATCACGAAATTCGTCACTGAGATTCACACGACCGCGTTTGAATTCTGCAAATCAGCTATAAATAGTCGTCTTGCATGTTGCTTCATCGCCAAAAGCAGTTTGAAACCGACGGAAGCTCCGCTGAGCTGTTAAATTACACTTCAAGTCGTAGAAAATCATACTACGAAAATTTTCACGAGTTAAATCTATGGTGATGTAGACAACCAATTTCTAAAATGACGCCACAATTTAAAAACAAGTGACGGTCAGATGAAGCAAACTGTATTCTACAGCCAAAGAGTTGCATTTTCAAATGTTGTAATTACTTTTTAAATATTGTTTATGTAAGTGGCTAGTTCCGGTAACTTATAGTGCGCCCTGTGTATGAGCAGAATATAACAAATATACGCGGTAGTTATTATCCTTATTAACGCGGATTATGGATATTTTCCGCTGCCTGGCATGGTTCTCCACACTAGTTGGGAACTTTACAAGTCTTCTAACATCTATGTTGACCTTTTCCGAAACGTCGGTTTTGTAACAGTGTTTTCCTTGACCATAAAACAAATTATATTTAGTGAACAGTTTTAGACAGAAACAATAGTACAATGTTTCATTAATTTGGCTATTGTAACACGGTTTTACCTTATTAAGTAGGTACCTTAACAATTGGAATGGGTTAAATAGGTGATTCGTTAACTACATTAATTATTCATGGATATATTTAGACGAATGTTAAAAAAGGTTGAATTGTGATAACAACGTTCAGATGAACTATTGGCCACATATATGAGAACACAGAACAATAAATATTGTGGAAGTGTTTAGTGACCGTGAGACGTGTGCCAACAGTACGCGGAGTTCCGCATATTTGAGCTTAGTCCGCCATTTTCGTTTTTATGGTCGTGTCAATTCTTTCAGAAAATAACCTCGAAAGTCGTGGAAAAATGCCTTATCTTGCTCCGTTGTAGTTCAAAAATGATGGTCGCACCTGTCTTATTTAATTTTCAATTTTCTATTTATATTAATTCCTCGTAATTTATAGCATTTTTTTGTTACAAGAATCGAAAGTAAACCTTATACCGCTGCAATACAGTCGCTACTTTTTTGGAGAACTAAGTAAATTTTTCAAATTCATCGTCGTTTAGCTATTAACAGCTAGATGGCAGCACATTGATTGAAATTGCGTTATAAAATCAAAACGTCGTAACTTGTAATAATAAGTATTAAACTCATCGAGTTCTTAGGTTTTCGCGATTGTTACTTTTAGCAAATGAAACTATTTTTTCGGATTTAAATCGTGTATATTTCTTATTTTCAAACAAACCAACGTTTCGTAAACCTACAAACAAACGTAAACCTGTAAAGAGCCTGAAACATTGGTTTGTTTGAAAAAACAAATATACGCACGCGGTGTAGATCCGAAAAAATAGTTACATTTCCTAGGTACTGAACTTTCAACGATATGCCAACAGGGTAAAGGTTAAATTATGGTAACAGTCCAGAATTTGTTACATTTTTTTAAATTAGAAACTAGGTCCAATCATAATCAAAATTTCTTAGTGATTCGACGTTTGAAAGGCAAAATGCGATAAGCGACACTTTTGGGTCATATTAAGTTAAATGTACCGTTGGAATCGGAAACATTAGTTGATTCCAACGGTATATATAACTCAATATGAAAATATCAAGTGTCGCTTATCCCATTTTGCCCTTCAAGCGTTTATACTTGCGTGAGTTTTGGCGACATCGGTTTATTTTCTTCCGTGTACGATTACGTTTAAACAAAATTAAAAGACGATTGAAGTCATTCTTTTTTCAAATTACACGTTTTGGTATTTGTGGCCAGTGCTTCATATGAACATTTTTATCATAATTTAACCCTTTTTAGCGTTCTTAAAAATACTTCCATGATTGTATTTATCACTATCACGTTTTGCATAATGCTCTCTATGTACTTGATAAATAGTATACTATTATGAATGTACAACGTAGGCTGTTTGTCACGTGCCTCACGTGTCAGTGTATGAACCGAAGCCCCACGTAGCGACCAAATGAGGTCGCGCTTTGAAATCCAGTCTAGGGACGGGTTCTTTACAATGGTAAGCTATGAAACTTTAATCTCAAGTTTGAGATTCTATTTTTGAAATTCTGTACGCGAAAAACTGATTCCTTAAAACTCACATTATTTGAAAACGAGGTCCATCCCTTCATATTCGCGAAGTATGGTTTTTTTATGATATCAAGTGACGGGAAGAACAAGTCGTGCGCCTGGTGGTAAGCGACACGCCTATCCGTAACAGTTGCAATGCCACTCAGAGCTTTAAATCGCAAAGATCTTAAGGCATTGCTACTGCGTCTGTCACCTTGAGACATAAGTTGACAACATGTGACTGTAATTTCACCAGCACCCTTAACCCTGCAAAACAGGAATGCAGCAATGCTGACATTATTGCTTGGCGGCAGAAATAGATAAGGTGGCAGTACTTCCCTGGGCGAACTCTTTCACAAGGAACTCTACTGCTACTAAAGTATAAACAAATTTAAATGCAAAGTTGAGACCTTTTTCAAGTATAAACGTACTCGCTCCTTTATGTAGTTAAAGAGTAAGCAGGGAAAATTCGCGTTTCGTGTCGGCAATTCAAGCGGGAAGCGAAACGCGCAAAGTCTTTATTACATGGACTTGAAGCTTTTTCTGACGACTCAAGCCGATTTGTCGTTAATAAGTGTGGATACTCTTATATAAAAGAAAGTTAAATTACTAAACCTATATTACTTTAAATTTGTGTTAAATTGATATTCAATTATCTTTTGTGAAATTATTTTTACTTTACTTACAAAAAATACTTGAATATCACAATTCAAATTTACTGGTATTTACTGGACTGGTAGCTGTAAAGTTACTTAACTGGGTGACGAAATACTTTCATAGATTTATCATAGATGGCGTTACAGGTAAAAAGTCGTTGAAAACCAAATACAAAGATCCGACAACAAGCACATAGAAAAATTCGTGAGGTCCGCTGGTTCGTTCCGTGGCTTACTTGGCATAACGTCTGGCACGGTTTGCTGGAAGACGTCAGTTCGAATCCTGCCGGATCCCGTTCGATCTTTGTTATCATTAATTTTAACGAACTAGTAAAGCAATTTCACTTAAGAAATATTGAATATCGTGGTAGTAAAACAGCGTTACTATTATAAGTTATTCTGCTATAGGAACGAGTCAAGAGCAGGTCAAGCTTTGGCATTTTAAATTCAAATCCATGCCGCTTAAGATAATAACGGTCTTGAGTGTCAAGTTTGATGTCTCTTGACTGTACAAAATGTTGCAAATAAAATTGTATTTATAGGGAAAACGTAGGATCACTTATAAAACTAATATAGGTATATACGACGTTCTCTTGAAGTAAAAAAAATTTTTGAAATCATAGACGTAATTTTTTTTTATAGAGCCCTAGACCAATTCTTTTTTTAAGAGTCTCTACAATCTCAAATGGCTTTGGTTGATTCCGCATAAAAGTGATAGTGTTGAACCAATTTTTCAACTTTGGAAAAAAACATATAGTAAAATTGAGGATATGCACTGATTACTATATGGTGTGAATGCACGTTTTCGTAAAATTTTCACGATCAAAAAAAACACAAACTTACCTCGAAATGTACTGTACCTACTTTACTAATGGTTGTTTTTAAAACAACTGAACTTAATAGAACACAAGAAAGTTAGGAAACGAAAATAAAAAATACATTATTTTAATGAAAAAGACAAGTAAATGGTAATAGTTTAAAAGTAAATAAAAGTACCAAAAAGACTAATTATTCACGGTTCAAACAGCGAACAAAAATACGAAGTGAAGTAGGTAGTAACTTTAAATACGTATGTATTTATTATTAAAGATGTGATATGTAGATACAACATATTAAAGATTACAAATAAAACATTTTATTATACATTTTACAAATTTTATTCTAAAGCATCTATCCTTCTTAGTATTTTTATCGTGTAGTGTCTATCCATAGAGGTAGGCATCTATCCTCAAAAAAATAGGTTTGCAAAAAGCAAATTTCTTCTAAATCAGTAAATGTTAGATCAATAAAACCAAGTCTTAAAATGTAATGTAAAAGATTAAACCAGTTATATTCATAGGAATTATTCATGGTAAACTAATATTTTTTAAATTAGGAGGCCCTTTCAAAAAGTGGGGCATCTAATCCGGTTTTACCCTAATATACTATACGACATACATTTTTCAAATGGCTTTGATTTCGTATGTAAAAAAAAATAATTCTGAAATAAGCTGAGATAGTATCGACTCGTAACATTCGTTTTAGCCAAGTAATTATCAGAATTTGTTGAGCGCCAAATTTTACGCCAATATATCAATTCTTTCAATCTCAATTTCTTTGTTTTAAGATTTGAATTTCGTGTTAAAACGTTCTCTTTTAATTAAAAGATGCTCTTTGATTGGACCGCCTACATGCCTACTATTTTTCTCTCCTTAAGTCCTAAAGAAATTGCTACTTATAAATATAACGCCGCTTGTTATACATCGGGATTTGTATGTTCACGTTGCTGTTCTGCCGTTGTCATTACAGTTTTTCATAAGAATATTTATTTAATTCATGGATTCATTAAAAATAAACCAGTGTAAACTTCTGATTTCAAATTGGATGTCGTTATTCGTTAGCGATTACGCCTCTTTAGTTTGATAAATGAAAAGTTTCGGTAGGCGTAATGGCGAGAAACCTTATTGCAGAACGCGTGGAAGCGTAGGCGTCACTCGGATTCTAAAGAATTACCTTTCATGACTGACAGCTATTGGGCTACAACAGCTGAGCACTTGTTTTATGCGATGTACCTACTTTCTGTCTACCTATTCGACTAAAGGAAATTTTGTTCAATTCAATTTTTTTGTTTGTTAAAACAAGTGCAAAGAAATAGAAAAAGCGTTATATAGGTGATAAGAAAACATCGATTGAAACAAATAGACCTTGAATTCACAAAGATATAACCAAAAATTTTGCAAGCTTTTATACAAATATTCAACATTAAAAGATTGTGAAAGTAGCTCCCGAACCTGCTGCCATGAAATTGAACATGAAAATAAAAAAACACTATTTTCTTTATTTTCCACTTAAAAATGGACGTAGTTAAGCAAGAACAATCTAATCCACAAAATTATGAAAAAATTAGTTATATCCTATAATATCAGCAAAAAAAAAAATCAACATACAACAATATAATCGTAAATAAATATCTCTGGAGTTACATGACACTATAAGTTTTAAAAATAAAACAAGAGTGAGAAACACTTTTAAACATATCTCGAAAGTGACTGGCTGTGCAATGGATCCTTTTTGTTTAACTACGTCCAAGTATGTAAGGATAACCCGAAAACATCTATGTTATTTAAGTTTCATATTTTCTTAAAATTCAAGTAGGACAACTACTAACTAACTAACAACTACTAAAAAAAGCATAATCGAAATGAATTGACAAATCGCACCCCTCATGGAAGAATGGCATACGTGGAGTTACGTCAAAAACGTTAATTGCTCCATTAGATACAGAAAAATATAAACCACGTTCTCTCCAATTCTTTATTTTCAGTTGTTGATTTGATTTTTTTCAAATCAGTTGTGAAGGTGCTGGGATGCTGGTGGCGTTCTGGTGGATTGTAATAGTGTAGCCTGGATAGCAGTAATAGCCCCCGCAGCCCCCGCAGTCTCCATACATCTTACTTAGTAAGTTTAGCAATTCAAATTTTGAAAGTCCAGTTTATAAGTATTTATTCGGATTTAACAAATATATTATAATTTTTAAAATGTAAACTGTATATATATAGCTAGTAAACGATTCAAAAAGATAAGTAGAGATACGTTCGCTACCGCGGTCGCGCAGAGAGTGACGATGGAAAGAAACAAAATGAGAATGCGAGGTAAAATGGAACAATTCAAAATTTTAAATTTAAATATGAGTAGAAGAAGGAAAAACGATACGATACGAATGGAGAGAGGCGATACAAAAAGGTGGGATGACGGTATAAGGAGGTCACACCGTCACACAGTTGTTTAATTCTATCGACTAATATTGTAGATAGAGTTCCAAGATTTGGAGACGATGTCTGTTATATTTTTCTGTATCTAATGGAGCAGTAAACATGTTTGACGTAACTCCACTTTTGCCATTCTTCCGTGAGGGGTGCGAAATGTCTGTGTCATTGTGTAACATGCCTACAAAAAGAAAACGCAGTTGAGTTGAGAACTCCTCCTTTTTTAAAGTGGTGTAAAAGACCAGCTGTGCACGCGATTTCATACGCGCAAACATGAATCATTTACGCATCCTGTTGGTTGGTTATTATATTCAATTTGTTATTATGCCTAATTATATTATCATTATACTTGAACACATGAAGATAATACTATTTTTAATTTATTTTTGTCCGTTAAACCGTTCTTCTACTTTAGATATAAAAGTTAGGTATGTCGTGTCGCTAATTTCCTTTTAAATCTGCTGGTGACTCACTGATTTCAGACTTGTGTACGTGTGTCCACAGCAAGGGTGTGTAAGACACACTTTAACGTTGTCATATCTTTTTTATTTGTCAACCGATGTAAATTAAACAAACACTAAATGTTAATCCAAGCTTTACTTAATACACCACCGGAAACTACATTTAAATTGGTCCAGCCATTATGGAGATTAGCCTACACAAACGCCCAGATAAATAGACTGAAATTCGAAAAACTAATGTTTTGGGGTTAGGTAGCACTGATTTTTACTTTAAAATATTAAAAGTACCACTCGATTTTTTATTGTTTTACGTATGTATTGATATTCAAACAAACCTAACATTAAAATTTTATTATAACTTGATAAAATATTAAATCACTCGGGTTTCATCACGGTATTTAAACTTCACCGTTTTGAAACAAGTGATAACATGACTTGAACACTAAGCTGTGCAGCTCCCCAGTGAGATCGAACCCAGGTCAGATACAGAGGAGGCAAGGTTTCTTCCAACTTGGTTTTATTAGCAATGAATCATCACCAGTTTCACTATTATTTATCTGAAACTAATTTACTTTATTTAATATGCAATACAATAAAAACAAAACAAGACAAATTACTAATAAACGATGTAAATGTTAGATAGGTTATAACTTATTATCACAGATAGGAATAGCTAGAATTGCAATCGGAAAGGCCGATCTATAGGCAAAATATTCCACATGCTTCCACTGGTAGAGGCACGAGAGCTAATACATAGTATTTTTTTAGCAGTAGAACTCCTCGTGAAACAGTTCGTCCAGGGAAGTACTGCAACCTTACCTATTTCTGCTGCCAACCAGTAATCTGAACATATGGCTGTTGGTGAAATTAACAGGCACGTGGGACTTGTCAACTATTCTTGTTCTTATATAAAATGCTTGCCATTGTGGTGAAGGTCACAGATTACTTAATTGTGTAAGGTACTTGCCGATTGTTGCTAAAGGTGCGCCACACATAGGGTCTATACACAAAATTGCATATCGGCGCGAAGCGAATTCGCGACACAGGAAACTGCGACGCGAATTGCTGCTCCTTTTGCGAATTCCTGTACGTATTTTTTAAACTAGGTGGCGACAGTGATCCTAAAAAGAATGTTGCACTGTACACTGCTGGAAAATATAGGGAAAAAACACAGAAGATTAACATCGCAGGATGCGCGATGCGTCGTGCGAGCTCGTAGATTTGTGTTTCAACCCTTACTAGAAAGAAACGATACGTGCGGAGAGGCTCCTTTCGTCCTCCTTAACTTATGTCTCAGGGTGACGGGTGCAGTGTCAAGTCCCCTCAGATCTTTGCAATTCAAAGCTCTGAACGGCACTGCAACTATTAGGAAGCTTACCACAAGGTGTTATTGTTGTGTGTTGGTATTATATTTAAAATAAAAATGTCCTTATGCACCTACTGGTAGTACCAAAAGCACAAATGTATCCTCGTGCTCCTACTAATATCCTGTTACCTATATTTAGACTTCCTATCCAGTTTCGAGAGTCACCAAATATAAATAGGTATTCATGTAACGCGCATCTGTTACACGGGCGAAAATAGATACAGGCCCAGTACGTAGGCAAGGGCCTTGCGCAATGGACTTTACCATTTTTCCGTATTTGAACAACATTCGTTATCGTAAAATGTTTTAGAACCTCCGCAGAGTCCACCCAGGACTTCCGACATTTTACTTTTCGTTTACTAACTTATCATTTCGCAAAGTTATTTCTACCAAGCTTTTGAAAATAATTCCCAGCCTTATTATATAAAATTTTATTTGTAATAAATATTAAATATTTTTATAGGAAATGAAACTATTTTTCCGGATTTCAATAGCGTATATTTGTTTTTCAAACAAACAGACGTTTCGGGCCCTTTACAGGTCCCATGGTCACGGTTGAAAAGGTGGTACAGTGATCAACCAGTTATGTCTAATATTAATGCAAACCACTCCATTTTTCACTATAGTTACAAAAGTTATTAATTAAATAAATTATTTTTAATTTTACAAAGAAAATATTCTAATTTACGTTACATTAGGTTTCAAATTTATTTATTGTATGAATTTTTATTAACTTCAATTTATTATTAATTAATAATAGATCGTCGGTTTGTTTAAGAAAACAATATACGCGATTTAAATCCGGAAAAATACTGATGTAATCCGCTTCCTCAGAACGGCATGAAAGCCATCAGTGTGTGTCTCAGCGAACATGCCTGAAGCGCTACAGTGTCGCGGTAAAATAGTCTTAAAGTCGAGGATGTCTTAATTTCTTCAGATCCCATACCCATTGTTTCACAAGCATTACTTCAGCGGGCCTTGTACGTACACGTATTAAAATCAACTCTATGCCTCTCAAAGACTGTCCAAAGTACTAATACTAAAGACAAGAACTATAAGTAACTTGTATTAAGCAATACACGACGAAGCAATTTCTCCACATGCTAACTCGAAAACAATATATTCGGTGTCCAGAGTCACACGTCAGCGCTCGTCACACGTCAGTCCGGTAACGTGCGATCGTAAATAAATAGAAAGGGTCGGATTTAACTTAAGCAGGTTTTTGCAGACCTTTTTCTTTGGTGAATCAAATTACATGGCAAGAGACTTGTATGACATGTCTTGACTGCCTCCAGTAACACTACGACAAAGTGTAAATTGACTCAAAAAAATAATGCTTCGATCAATTAAAGAAAATGCTGAAAATGTATCTTATAGTCTCCATTCTTATCGGCACGGAATTGCCTTAAGCCAATCAGAAAAAGTTCTATGTTCATGTAACAAGAGTGAAAAAGACGTAGTCTGTTTCGCATTGACTCGTAAAGCGCCCCTTAAACGACCAAATAATTTGTTACATTTTACGTGTTTGTCAAACTTTTTGATCGGCTGCGATCGTGTTTGATGCGTTTGTCAAATAATGTACGTGTTTGATGGACATCTAGATTGACGGCGTGTTTGACATACATGTTTAAAGTGTTTATCAAACCAAACTTCAGTTGTCGCCTTCCTTGCTAGATTCTGTATAGTCGCCTGATTCTGTGCGCAATATTTTTTTAACAAATTTTCGTGGATATGTTTTTCTCTTAATTTCAACCATTCTCTATACCAACGTAATAATACGTTATTACCTATTTCTTTTTTTCTTAATACATAGTACTAGAGTTAATGCCAGAAACGCTTTATTTGTTACTCTTACTCATTGCACAAATTACAAAAAATATGCCTCATTGTATTAACATTACTGCTCATACGACTGTAGAAAGAGATGACCGAGTGTGAACTAAGTAAGTTTGTTAAACTTGTTTTATGGTTTATTTGATCATTTGCGACATTGTTTGAAGAATACGTGAAGTTTGATTGGCAGACATACGTCGGCAACGAATCTGCTTTCTACGAATTTACGATCGCGTTTTTACGCTGCCGATGACGGCTAATCAGCGGTGTCGACATCCGAACAGCCGCGTCGGTGTCCGAAAGGCCGCGGCGACGTCCGAATAGCCGCGTCTATGCCCAAACAGCCGCGTCTACACCCGAACGACGCGACGGCCAATCGGCTTGTTACGACAAGTGTTGCCGATTTCGCATCGATAAAGCGCAGGCCATACCGCGAGCGAAGCTAAGCTAAGTTAGCTTAGCTCACGTAGCTGCATGCAACCAACTATGCGACCCTAGCTCGGTTAGCTTAATTCGTGATATGAACAGATTTCATACATCTGTTCATACCACGAACATGCCGCAGCTACGTGAGCCAAAGTGTGCGTTATTATTTTATTATTATTTTTAGCAATACGATCTTTAGTATGTAGGCCTTGCCAGGACATTAAATTTGTGACGTCATAAACGATGTCGTTCCTTTCTAATTTCTTGGTACCTAAATACCTGTAACTATTTTACAAACGAAATTCAAGTTATGTTTGTTTACACAAAATACATTTTATGGTAATTAATTACAAGCATTTGATTTTCAATTCATGTCAAATATTCTATGGAAAGAGCGAAAAATCGTCGATCCAGTGACATTGACACACTTCTCGTAAACTTCCTGTTGTTCCGTTTTTCGGAGCCACAGCGTAAAAAAGACAACAGGAATGAAAATGCTTACAACTGACCCATACCAAACAGGGCCCTGACACGTTTCTTCTGGGTTTTAAAATAGTGGCAAAATATGAGTAGTCCATATCGCAAACTAGAGGCTACATATGCGTGATAAGCACAAGAGCAGTTTTTTGTTATCTAAAAAAATACGTTTCTCATAGAAAACTGAAGGCATTGCTAGTATGCTGGCCTTAAAAGGTTTTTCATATGTTTAAAAATTCCATTAATTCGACAAGGAACTATATTTGAACAATACAGTCAAAACTCTGTGTTAGCCTAAAAGGAACACAGCTTTGGTATATAAATTTCGTATCAGCGTTTGATGGATATATGGTATTGTAAAGAACACAAAGCACGGCTCGCAAATAAAGACACAGTGTAAAATCATCGGTTACGCCTCTCAAAAGAGCATTCAGCTGTAACACTCGCAAAAAGTCTGCGCTCAATCGTTTAAACTTCAAATGACTGTTTGTTTTTATTATTTTCGTCGTCCACTCCTCTCCCCGAATGTGCAATTGGGTTTTGCGGAATTTTCACCTCTATTTACTTTTTGTTTACACGTTTATTTCCCGTTGCACTTTCGATGTGTTGATGATTTTTCAGTTTATTTAGACACTTGTCCGTTTCGAGTGGGAACTCGTTAATAGACTATTTAATGTTTATTCAATTTTAAACCGTTTTCCGTGTTTGTGAAAGGCAGAATATTTGGACACAACCATTTTTAATCCAATCCTTAGGCTTCGGCGATTGATACATATTGGAAATGAAATCTATTTTTTCGGCCCCTTTACAGACTGACATGGTAAAGTCACCAATCGGTTATTTCTAAAATTAGAAACCACCTTTACATTCTGAACTATAAATACCTAGAAAGTTATTAATTAAAATCATTGACTTACAATTATATGGACGTCGGGTCCGCGCTAAAAAGTGTCCGAACTTATAGGGCGTTAAAATCGTATACAGAGCGTCATTCACGCTTTAGTCTTCGTTTGTTCGATTGACAGCGAAGCAAGCAAAATTAGACAGTACTGCGATGACATTACAATTGAAATCTAACGTTTTAGCCTTTTCATATTCATATTTATTTAAATAGGTTGACTTGAGACATATTTTTCGTGGTTTTTGTATTAGACCCGTCGCCAATTTATTTGTAAGTCAATGATTAAAATACCTTATTTTTATTCACCAAAGTATACCTACAATACGCTTTTTAATTTTAACTGAATAAAATGTGTTCATTTAAAAAATAAAACATATTGATTAGTAGCAATCCAGTCATGATATCTGCTTGGGATTTTTCGTTAGAGGAAATTCTTTTTCCTTTTTTCCCGCAAACTTCTTTTAATGTTTTTAAACTGATAGCGCGGAGAAGTTGTGCGTCCAGTGGTAAGCTTCACGCCTACCCGTAACAGTTGCTGTGTCACTCAGAGCCTTAAATCGCAAAGACCTGAGGGGCACTGCCACTGCGCCCGTCACACTGAAACTTAATACCAAGTGTTATTATGACTAACGTTACATATTAAACAGTTTCGAGGATTATGGACCTCTTAGAAAAGCCTAGTGTTTTGGACAATGTTGCAGATTGTACATTGGGCGCTTGATAAGGTGGTCGAAATCGATGAGGACATCGATCCTACTTAAAGTGCAGGAAATTCCCTAGTTTTGAAACCAGGGCAATAAGTGTGTTATCGAGCATATTATTATTGTTAAAGTATCCTCATAGCTTTAACACAAATCGAAAAAGTAGAGGAATTTCATTTCGTGAGATAAGCTTGGCATCGCGTGAGAACAACGTGGCATAAACAACGTATAACACTATAAATATTGCACAGAGCTCATCGGGGGAGGTCCCTCCCCTTTTCGTGGTAATTATTTTGATCTCCCCTTTTAAATTTTCTAATTTACGATACTAATCCTGATGTATTGTATGAATAATATAGTTACATTTATCATGGTTATTGCATTATAGGTTTTTATTGCACGTTAACGCTGTGCTTATTGCACACCATGCATTGTTTAATTGTAAAATTAATTTATAAGTTGTGATAAATAATAATTGTTAATGTATATGATTCACAGCATTCATTTCGTACATTTGGGTCCATAAGATTACCATTGACGAATTGGAACAGCTGATTTGTATATTTCGCAATGAAAAAGTTCTAACGATAAATTGATTCGTTTCATATACTAAAAACTGACCTCAAAAGTTTCTGGAATTACATCTATTTGCCAAGATTTATTGAAATCGGTTATTGGAAAGTGCGCGAAACCGGATTCAACCCCTAGTTTGCCACCCTTAGAGGTCGAATATTTTCTTCAAATTTAAATGGGACCAATACTGAAGACCCCCTTTCCAACAAAAAGAGAATCATGAAAATCGGTTCACAAATGAGCAATCGTGAAACATCACACAAAGAAAATACAAGCGAATTGAGAACCTCCTCCTTTTTGAAGTCGTCCAATGTCTAAAAGGATATGCGTCAATAAATTAAGGCCCTATAAATTACATTTTAACACATTAGGCATCGCTGTGACTTATTGATGGATACCGGAAGGAATGATTCGAAGGATGCGGATGTTTCGAATATGCTCAGACTGAAATGGTGTATGGAATCAATGGTGTCGAGGAAAAAAAATATGGAACACGATGTGGAAAAACTATCTATTTGGCGCGCAAAACCGACGAATTGTAAAACAGATTAAGGTGATTATTTTAACCAATGGTAAACTCTGTGCCGTATTTACAACAAAATTTTGCACAGGCAGCTGTGTAGTAAGTAAAAAAAAAACCATTTGGTTTGGGCAACTATCGCGTAGGCCTCTATGGATAACCAGCTGATTGATTGGCGACAAAGACAGACTGACAGGTTCAAAATTAGTTTCGCTAGTTATTTTATTTAATATTATGATGTTGTACTACCATTGATGTTGTATATATTGTTTGTGAAAATACTCCACTAGTTTGTTTTTATTTATACAAAGACTAAGTCTGCGAGACGTTTGCAACAATCTCGCATTTACTTAGAATTGAGTTCTTACGAAGTTTATGCCTAATAATAGGGGTTAAAGTATGAAATTGCCGATTTGTACTGAAAATCTAAATTGTTTATTTTTTAAATTTTTAACAAATTTATTTAATCAAAATAGTTGCCATTATTATCTATACATTGCTGCCATCTAATGGGAAGGTTATTAATGCCTTTGCGATAGAACTCCGACGATCTAGACTGCACAAACTGTGTGAAAGCATTTTGTACTGCCTCCTGGGAAGAAAACTTCTTGTCACGTAGATAATTGTCCAAATCACGAAAAAAATGGTAGTCCGTTGGAGCAAGGTCTGGTGAATACGGAGGATGACGAATGGTTTCTAACTGCAGTTCCTGAAGGGTCAAAATGGTTTCTCGTGCTGTGTGAGGTCTCGCGTTGTCGTGCAGCAATAATGGTGAAGATCGATTCATGAGTCGGGGCTGTTTTACTGCTAGTTTTGTCAACATGGTTCGGAGTTCGGCACAATAGACATCTGCCGTTATTGCTTGACCAGATCGGAGAAAACTATAGTGAATAACACCATGCTGAGACCACCAAACAGTTACCATTACCTTTTTATTGGTAAGTTTTGCTTTAGGACACTGTTGTGGCATTTGACCTGGGGTCAGCCATTGCATTTTTCTTTTCCGGTTATCATAAAGAATCCACTTTTCATCACATGTTACAATTCGATCCAATATTCCTTCATTTCTGTACCGGTTCAACAAGGCAACACAAGTTTCAACACGCGTTTCTTTCTGCAGATCAGTCAAATCATGAGGCACCCATTTTTCGTATTTTTTTATTTTATTGATTTGACGCAAGTGAGTCAATATTGTGGGTAAGGTACCGTTAAACCATGCCGCTAATTCCTGGGTAGTTTGACTAGGATCGGCTTCCACTATCTCTCTTAATTCATCGTTATTCACCTGTGTGGGCGGTTTTTCTCATGGCTCGTTCTTTAAGTCGAAATTTCCATCACGAAAGCGTTTAAACCAAAATCGCACGGTGCGTTCATTAGTAGACCCCTCTCCAAACGCAGCATTGATATTGCGGGCTGTTTCTGCCGCGTTAGTTCGGCGTCGGAACTCGTATTCAAAAATCACTCGAATTTTCGCAGTATCCATCTTTCTTGTCTAAATTGAATAACAAAAACAATTGAAAGTCGATATTCAAATCTTTCAAATTAAAAAAAAAAAAATCACAGAAACCATTTGAAAAAAGTTTCATTCCAAAACCTCAAACCATGAAGATTCTATGAAAATTCAAAGAACCTATTGCAATAAAACGGCAATTTCATACTTTAACCCCTAATATTATAATCTACCAATATTGTATGTGTAGTAGTGTATTTCAGTAGCAGTAGAGCTTCTTGTGAAAGAGTTCGTCCAGGGAAATACTGCCACCTTACCTATTTCTGCCGCCAAACAGCAATGTCAGCATTACTTTGGTTCGTTTTTTAAGGATACGGGTGCTGGTGAAATTACAGGCACATGAGACTTGTCAACTTATGTCTCGGGGTGACGGGCGCAGTGGCAGTGCCTCTTAAATCTTTGCGATTTAAAGCTTTGAGTGGCACTGCAACTGTTATGGACACACGTGTCATTTACCACCGCGACTTGTGCGTCCCGCCTCTTAGTATTATAAAAAAAAACCTTATGTCATACGAAAGTGTTCGTGTCATATCATTGATATTATTTACCGCAATGCCTATCACGACATTATATTCTGGCAAAGACAGGGTACTGGTAAAACGGTGACATTTTACTAAATTGTTGAATGCGTGAGCAATTACGGCGTTTGAAATCACAGTTGTATCTAGACTTGACTTGAAATGATAACTATATGTTTAAAAATAGTATGTTTATATGTTTATAAACAACTAGTTTGTAAATACCAATAGATTTAATCTGTAAAACTTGAATAAATATGACGGCGCATTCGCATAATAGAATTAGTGGCGTCATATCTAATCGATAGTCGTCATTAAAACCATTCCAGTGCTACCTAGCATCAATAGTAGAACGAACACCAAGCACTGGGACGGCGGCCATTTTGAGCAGGTTGTCATCCTTGGGTTGTGGTGATGTGGGCACGTATCCACGTGTTTGGTGACCTTTATTTTGAATCTTAATTAATTCTAGTCATCTCTTATTGTTTCCTCCAGTTAGTGATTGTGAAATTAAGAATAATTAGAAAAGTAATTAAGATAACCCGTATTTTATTGAATTATCGTTTCTTCGGTCGATAATCCACGCTTAGCGTGAAAAAGTGGTAAAACACTCTGATAGCGGTTCGAGTGCCTTCTAGAATCGTTTTAATGACAACCATCGATTAGATATGCCGCGACTAATCCTATTTTCCGTCAAATATATTAAAAATATGACTAAAACTTTGTCGTTTGTTTAAATAAAGTCCACAGTATGTGGTCCAACAGTTTATAGTCTCGGATGGAACTTTGTGTGAAGAACCTAGATGTTGGAAATCTTTATGTACAACTTATTTGATGCGTCCAATGACTTCAAAATTGCTTCTTTGACTAGACCACTTCACTGTTCAATCGTTAACCACGTTATAAGTCCCATTGTCAAGCACGGGTTTTCGTTAAGGTGAGGATTTAGGCTATAGTATTCCACACTGGCCTAATACGGGTTGGGGACTTAACTCGTTTTTCAAGGGCTACCTTACCCTTCACATCCGCAGCGCAGAAATGCTCACATTACTGCTTGACGGCAATGGCAAATTTCAAATTAAATTTCGTACGTAAATTCCGAAAAACATAGATGTACGAACGGTATTCGAACCCACGGCCTCTTCTTGAGAAGCAGTGGTAGGTTAAACTATTAGCCTTGGTAAGGCTATCAAAAAATGCTTATCCAATTTGGTCACTTTTTTATTGCAGGTGCGAAAAGTAGTCATTTTGTTTCTAAATAATTTCATCGTGTAAATAATTGAAGTAGTCAACAATTGCAAACCAGCCTTTGTCTGTTTTACGACGAACAATAAATAACTTCAAAATACAATCACCAGTTATAGCACAACCGTATCGTACATCGTAAAACAGAACCTCGAGTTGGCAACATCGTTGTAAAACTTTTTCTCTATATGTAATAAATTACAAACTTCCATCTAGAAACATAAACCTCTAATTCTACATACGAAGTACTTCCAAAGTTTTCCTACGATCTCCATCGTAAGGAAGCAAATCCTCAAGGATTTGCCCGTACATTGAAATGTAACCGCTACGTGTGGTCGTCGAGCGGCCTTGCGGCGGCGTCTCGCAAATATTTTGGAACATAGCATCCAAATACAACATTACTGGATTGTAGATTCGATTTACGTTTTTTTAACCGATTTCAAAAAAGGGGGAAGTTCTCATTCGACTCTAATATATGTGTTATTATGTTACGCGATTACTCCGCGGCATTTGTGAACCGATTTTGATGACAGGAAATGAAACTATTTTTCCGGATTTAAATCACGTATATTTCTTGTTTCAAACAAACCAACATTTCGGGCACTTTACAGGTCCCATTGTTACAGTTGTAACCATTTCATTTCCAATGTGTAACAATCCCGAAAACCTAAGAACTCGATATTAATGATTCTTTATTGTTTGTTGAAAAGAGGGTACCTCAGTATTCCCCATCACATCCCTCATTTTAGGTCCCATTTAAAATAAATAAAGAAAATAAGGGTGACAAACTGGGGGATTAATCTGGTTTCACGCACTTTCCTTTAACCGATTTCAATAAAACTTGGCAAATAGGCGTAATTCCAATAAAAGAAGCCGACAAGCAAATTCTATAGGTTCGTTTTTAAATGTTATAGAGACATTATTTGTATTGGGAAAAAGTTGATTTTCCTTTGAAACGCATCACCTGTGTTTTACCTAAATGTAAATAGTCGAAAGTCCAAATTACATTTAAAAAAAAACGGAAGTGTTCACTATACTCTTAACGCTCAGAGTGGTGTAAAACGTGACATAATTTATTTCGAACGACATAGGACACAAAATAATAATAATATTTAAGAATATGCTATTGAATTTTTAGATACGATTCATATAAGTTTCTATAACAGTAGAGCTCCTTGTGAACGAGTTCGTCCAGGGAACAACTACACTAATATTGACATTAAAGGTACTCGAAAATGATATCTTCACATACCAGTTCAAATGTATATTTATATCGTAAATATCGGTCGCATTTATTAAACTCTACTACTCATTCGTGACGCAGATTGTTCTGGAAGAATAAGTAAACAACGAGTTGCTCTTTGCAAATAAACGTACATATTCATAATTTACAATATCTATTTCAAATATCTGAGATGTTTGTCGTTCGAGTACAGAGAACCTTGAGTTAGAAGGGAATTCTATTCTTGCCAATAATGAGACAACTTTGTTTTTCTTTTAAGTAGCAGTCGAGCTCTTAGTTAAGAGTTCGGCCAGAAAATTACTGGCACCTTAAGTGAGCATTCTCACCTAAAAATGCTTATTCAATTTTGCCTTGAAGAGGCTCTAGTTATACCGCTCACGGAACAAGTCTGCAAGCAAGGAATTCCACTCCATAGGTATTGCCATATAAATGTGGAAGCGAAACGCGTGCGAATCACTGGAATAATAGGAACTGGTGGAACCTCACTCTCCGTGATATATTCTATAGAACACCGATAAGCAGCCAACTTTACGGCGGTTTTCGTGACTGGTGATGATGATGAGATAGGCCAAAAGAGAAGGCTCTAGTGCTGAACGGTGGAATATGCCTACCATCGTGGTCAAAGGATTTGCTGATTATTGCTCAAGGCGCGCCAGACACACAGGATATAAATGGTACGTCGTGCTGCGAGGCTCCTTTCGTGCACTCCACTTCGAACATTAATATCTGATATTGAATATTTGCTCCTCAGATATTTGTGACTTAGGCTCAACTCACACTGGCGCCAAGTCGAAGCGTCGCGTCGCGTCATGTTGTTCAACTACAACACACGGCGAACGTGTGTCGTCGCCCGACGACGCTTGCATTAGCGCGCCCGGATCACAGTGTGGTCGGCGTCTGACGCGTCACTGCGCGCAAGTAACGCACGGCGACGCGTGAAGGCGCGTGTCGTCGCGCCATTCCATATTTGCATAACACAAATTTGTACCTTAATTATGGGAAAATAGAGAGGCGAAAAAATGACGCGTCGCGACGTTTCGACTCTGCGCCAGTGTGAGTTGAGCCTTAAAGCTCTTAGTGGCTGTTATGGGTAGGCGTGTAGCTTACCACCAGGCGCACGACATGTTGGTCCTGGTATCACTTGGTATCATAAAAAAAAAGTTACGTTTATTCTGCCATGAGTTGGATCATTTCATTCATCTTTTCCACCAAGCCCAATGATTACACCAGCAATTTTCAATAACGAAGTTAATCTTGATGTGATTGATTCAATTAAAAATTCATCAAACAATCTAAACTCCATTGATTGGAATCGTGTCGTTTTGTTTCAATGTGTATCTGTTTCGAGGTGTAAGATAATCATTATTATCATAGCGACTTTTTTATTTATACAGACGGCAATGTGTTATACTAACGTTGAAATTAAAAGTGCTTACTATCGAAAACTGCGTCCTAACAATCGTTGCTATAAAACGTCAATTTCAATTATATTTACTAACAGTAGAGCTCCTTGTGAAAGAGTTCGTCCAGGGAATTAATGGCACCTTACCTATTTCTGCCGCCAAGGAGTAATGTGAGTAAGGGTGCTGGTGAAACAATAGTCACAAAGGAGTGCAACTGTATATCCTAGAATGATTGGCGCAGTGGCAGTACCCTTCAGGTCTTTGAGATTTAAAACTCTGAGTGTGACGTGTCGCTTACAACCAGGCGCACGACTTGTTAGTCCCGTAATTTGATTTTAAATGTTGTACTTAATAACCCGCTGGCGAAGAGCGTTATAACTCTGTACTTCAATATAAGATTTTGCCTCTAACTACAAGACGACACCCCCACGGTGGTAACTTATGCAGATAGAATAACCCACAAGGACTAGCGTTACAAGGCCGTAATTGCCACCTGAGTGTTACAGGCCTTTTTAAAAACAAGATAAAAAACAAAGGGTTAGGCGTCTACGATGTTATGTATTTTTGAAATTATCAATTGGTTTCATTTTGAAACGTTATCAAAATCTACCTACAACGCAGAACGTGCCATGATTATAATATTGGGCACCAGTGGCGGAACGTGGATATTTGAAGGAAAAGTAGCTGATGTAGAAGGTACGCAGCAAATGCTGCTACGTCAGACATTTTCCTTTCAATCTCTGATATTAAATTAGAGTCTGAATTTCGTAGGTAAACTTTTGGATATCGTCTTATATAAGACTCTTCGCAACTTTTAGACATTCATTTATAGATATGAAATAATAATATTATTGCTCTATACTTCGTTTGTTTAGCAAGAAAGAAACTTTCGTTTTTAAAATTTATATCCAGAAATTCATCCTAACCTCATCGCATCTGAACCTGAAAGAACATGTTAAGAAACATTTCCTAAAGCAAAGGTCTGAGTGTCACTGCAGTGAGTTGTTATTGACAGGCGTGTCGTTTACCAACAGGTGCTTGACTTGTTCGTTCCGTCATTTGGTATCATATAGCAATTGAATCTAAATAACGCACTCATATCAAGTAATCTAAACCCAAGAAGCTTAGAGGAAATTATACTAATTTAAAACAGACACTTCAGTTAATTTTGCCGGAAGCGCCAATTAGCAATTGTGAACATTGCAATTTTAATTGCGGGAATATGACGGGCGAGAACAGTTAACTTTTAGTCGCAAGTAGAAAAGTACTTGGTCAGTTAAAAAGTAGAGTTGGTTGATGTAAATAAAATCTGATTATCATATTGCATTTTGTTGGTTTTGATTGTTTTTGAGGCGAGAATAAACCAACCTCCAGTTGGAAATACGGGAACGTTTAAGAGCCGATACTACCTCAGCTCGAATTCTAATTTTTCCCGTAATAATACGGTTCATTTTGCGTAGGTCGAGTGGCACGGACACTGGCTTTATTTCAGAATTTATTTTTTTACCAACGATATTAAAGCCATTTGAAAAATGTGTAATCGCATTTTATATGTGTTCTCTTTAGTTCAGTCGATATGAAAATAATTGGTATGTGTGAAGTACCTATTGAATACAGCCGTTTTCTTGTAAAATTTCGAGGTAAGCTTGTGGTTTTTTTCTATCGTGAAATTTTTTAGGAACCGTGTTTTTGTACCGTATACTAATCAGTGTATATCCTATATTTTACTATTGATTCAACACTTTCGCTGTTATGCAGAAACAACTAAAGCCATTTAAAGGTTGTATCGATTCTTAAATGGTATAACGAATGATATAGTAACTCGTGTTTATCTGAACTACAATAATTGGCTAGCTACTGGGCAGTCCCGTATCATTCCACATAAGTTTTATTTATAGTGCCCCAACCTATCAACCTCTTGGTTATGCGGGAAGGGCACTAGGACCTGTGCGAGCTCGCATAGGGACCACCTAAGTCAGGTTCTAATCCCGGATCAGCACGTTTGCACGTGCTTTATCCGGACCGGAAGATGTCTAGCTCATCCTCTACTAGCTCTCCGGGCTAGTGTCGGAGATGCCAAATAGCAGTGTCCTCCAACAATGTCCGGACATAACCACTGACTTAAAGGTCAACTGACGGGACTCGCGCGTCTCTTCACCTCAGGCCCTCAACTAGACCGCGCTAGCTGCGCGCGGGACGAACGCCCCGGTCACACACTACCGGGGCAGACTACATGTTCGTCCCTGCAGCTAACCACAAACCCCGGCGAGTCCATACCCAAGTCCGGGCCCGCCAGTAACGCCTGTGAAGACGTATAACTGGCGGAGGGCTTGGCCCGGACGCCCGCCGCACTGGCCTTGTCGTCGAACCCGTAGTCTCTCCGGAAAACCCTACCTCTCGGGTCAGTAGATAGGGACAGCTACTGGGCAGAGGGATTTGTCATAACGAGGGTACAATGACATCTGTTATGTCAATTGATTAAATACTAATATTTATGATTAGCCCCCTTACCGGAACGCTGTTTTAAAAAAAAAACATACGTGTAGGCCTTTAGGATACCTCCATGGATAGCCTTCATAAGTAGAATTTTGTGCATTTAATTTAAAACGAAGTTCTACAAATCCGGCACAGTTTAGCGAAAAACCACGCCCATCGGCATACTCTTTCATCGCTTATCGTACCGCAGGAATGAATGAACACATTCACGACTGATCAGCGTTATACTTACATATTCTTGTACCTATACACCCATTCAAGTTTGTTTGCTAGTGCATAACCAGCTTATGGAACACGGTAGCGGACTGAGGTACACATCGCGGTGGTTGAATACGAATAGTCGGCGTAATGTTCGGTCAAGTGTTTACCGAACCAAATATTAGGCTGAATAATCAATTTTGACGCGCTTTGTCCTGAATTGTAAACTAATTAATCGTAGTTGAGCACGATATTGAATCTCATTAAAATGAATAAACGGTTTAGTGTCGTTTTTATCACTTTCTTTTAATGACTCACTTGACCTTAATTGACACGCAAAGAAAGAAGTATCCAATACAAAATTCTAACAATATTTCGTAGGCTTAGGTTTGTTTATAGTCTCAAGTGATGGAACGAACAAATCGTGCGCCTGATGATAAGATACACGCCTGTCCATAACAGTGGAAGTGCCACTCAGAGCTTTAAATCGCAAAGATTTGAGGGGCACTGCCACTGCGCCCGTCATTCTGAGACATAAGTAGACAAGCCTCATGTGCCTGTAATTTTACCAGCACCTTTACCCTTCAAAACCAGAACACTGCTAACATTACTACTTGGCGGCAGAAATAGGTATTCCCTGGATGAATTCTTTCACAAGGCGCTCTACTGCTACGAACTTTTTTAAATTGGCTCAGATCTGAGTAAATGCGCCGAAATTAATTCGATACTAATTAAATTTTCACCTCTCCCATGGCGTAAAAGATAATTTAATTGGGGAAGGCGATGTTGCCCGGCAACAGCAGCCTTTATTATTATCAGTAGTATATTTCGCTTTTATTATTATGTAAATAACTTTTTTCCATTAAAAATGTAAAATGTGTACATTCGAGATAAAGGGTACGATATGATGGGATCTTTTTATTTACATCCTGTGTACTTCTGTACACATTTGCAAACTTATTTGAACGCTTGCAAACGAAGTTCATTGGTTCACTTTCCTTGTACGGGAGCTCTTTACAATGTCTGTCGACTATATAACATTATTTGTACCTACGTCTACATGTTACGTTTTTGTTACCCTTTAGCAAGTTCATTCCTCTGAGAACAGGGTTGATTTTATAATATTTTTCATTTCGTAAACAATGTATCACATTTTGTATAATTATAATGTGCCAAACAACGACATCAATTATATGGCCTACATTTGAAAACATTTTGTGTTAATACCGCCATCCGGTTCGGTAAACGCTGAGCGTATTTTGTCTAAACAGAAAAAGGCTAATGAGGTCCTGAAAAAAAGCTTTTATTTTTGGAAAAGTTAAAAATGATTTATAAATGTTTTTTTAGTTAAAATGGATTGCATAGCGTTACATACATTTATGTCAGCATTGGTTTTATTTCTGGTAGTAGGTTAGCCTGGTGGTAAGAGTACGCAATGTAGATTGCCGAAAACTTATTTACATTACGCAACTAAGTTCAGTGCCATTTTGTAGTGCTAGGAAGTGGAGATTGTTGTGCGGAAATGTTATCAAAATTTATTGAAAACCAAGAAACTACCTAAGCTTGAACATTTTGATGTATTTGCATAAGACTTTCTGGTATTTTAAAATTGTTACTGAGACTAAACTAAGCATATTTTTTTAAAACTGACTTTGTATGAAATCGACCTAAAGCTCGTCTAGAGGTCGAACTGCAAACGATACTGGTAACTTGCAACATATGGGGTTAGTAGCAGTTTTATTCTGAAATGGCTGAAGTGTACAAGAGTACGCAACTCGACGTGTTGCAAGAGTACGCGCATACTCTCATACCATTCTTTTAGAATAGTGTAGTTCTGAATAAAATTTCTGTCGCTGTGCCTCGTTCTAAAATAACAGACCTGACGCATGTGCTCCGAATGTGGCTGAAATATCGGCTGCAAGTGCGCCTGAAGCACCACCACCACTGTAACTGAGGTATATCCGTGCCACATGTAGACTCTTCTCAGCTCTCCATGAGCAAAGGCCCATGCATACCGAGACAAAAAAATCACATTACCAGAAAGGTATGGAGGTGATTTGTGCAACCGATAAACGAAGTCCTATCAAAAAAGGTGATGCGTACTCTTGCCGACTAACATGCGTACTCTTACCCATAGTACAGTGTAAGAGTACGCAAATCCCATTTTGCACTTTTTTGTTAATTACAACCACACTATTAAATATAACTACTTTTCACGTTAGTTTGTACGAGTCAGATAAGTAGACTATAAAATAAAACAATAGCCCATTTTGTAACACTTTTTGTTTTCATTCTACACCGTCTCAAACCTTAAATGCGTCGTCTTAAACCAGGCTCCCCTATTTGTGCGTGTCTTTTTCGCCAATATTTAAAAGTTCTCCAAATAAATTTTTTTTTTCTTAAAATTCTTCTCAAGTGATCATTTTTTCCCAGGACTCTTCATTTATATCTTTCGTGGTTTGGGTGATAATTGTGGTTAGCTATGTGTGTCCGCTTGTATGAAAAACCTTTGTCAACTTTTAGAAATGCGCGACCCAAATTTCATTGCTAATGTTGTAATCAAAATTCATTGCGTCATACTTTATGCCAAAGTCGTATTAAGTTATTGAACCTGACGATGCTACACGTTTCCTGCCATTGTTCAACACAGTGGCAGAGTACAGTGGATTCGTCGGTGTAGAAGCAAAAGTATCGCGTTTTATGGACACGCTAGAAGCTCCTTGGGTTTTATGAATGTACTGGCTCAAGTTTTAACATTCATTACCATTTTGACCACGTAAAGTAAAATACTAACATTTTCTTTGCTAAAGAATTGGTTTATTGTATGTATTTTTTTTTTGTAAACATGTATTTGTATGCGTATATGGAACACGAAGGGAGAGTGCCTTAAATATTGTTGACAGGATATTTTGCTACATGGAAACTTTTTTAATGTTTTGTTGTATGTAATAAACATTTTGATTTATTATTTGATTTTAAAAAACTGGGACTTGATTGCTTATAAATATGTTATTATTTTATTTACCTCGACGTTTCCGACGTGTTGCAATGTCCATGGTCTCGAAGGGACTGAAGAGATGCGTGTCAAAGTTGTCACTAGATCGACACACAACTTTTACGATATCCGGCGATTTGTCTTGCGATTCTCGATGTCGCTGACATTTGTCGATGAATATAAAAAAAATCAAATTAATTTATAAAAGTAAAACTTCATAGTGTTTTTAAACGAAAATACTGTGTTACTTAAACCGAATGAGGCCTTATAATTGACGCTTTCGACCCGCATCATAAAAATTACAATTTTTTAATTTTTGCTTTCTATTCCCAAATGAGGCAAGCAACTTTAAAAAAATCTTTGAATGCAGTGTTGATTTTAAAAATAAAAGAATGTCTTCACGAACCAAAATACCCTATCTGTAGATAGGATAGATAGATAGAATATTGTAATATTTAATTTCCCTCCGGTTGCCAAGAGACACCTGTATATAACATTTGACTTTGAATCGATGATTTTTTTTACAAAATTTATTGCGCATTTGACCTCCATCTCATCTGATGGAATGTGACGATAAGGTCGACGATGTAGCATGCACACCTAAATAATACCTATTCACTCTCGCTTTGTAAAGGTCCAAATTATAGCGTTCGGGGAACAAGTCCGCAAGCAGGGAATCCCATTCCCTAGCCACTCGCAATATAAAAGCGAAATGCTTCGTGAGAATCCTGGGAATATCTACAACATTAGGGTGGAACCTCATCCCACGTCTAGTCCCCCGATGATGGAAAGGATACCTACATCGATCGTAGTAGCTCAGTGGGAGGACATTTGCTTTTCAAAGGACGGGTCGATGGTTCCAATACCTTGTGTCGGTATCTATTACTTAATGTTTAAGTTATGTACATTTGTAAGTGTTTAGTAGCTATACCTCTCACTAACCGTTAAGGAAACATTGTAATAAAACCTGCACGTTGAAGATGGTTCACAGTCCTTGGCAAACGAGTGAAGTTTCCCGTAATTGGACCCTTTGTGAACTGTAGCCTAGCCTTTCGTTAGACGATGTCGTTGCTCAGCAATAAGGCGTATATTGGCTTTATTTGGTTAGATTCTATTATTCGTGATCTCAGTAAACAAGGAGATTGAATTGTATTTAAATCCAATAATTAATTCCGTTCGAATGTACAAGTTCACAAGACCGCAAATCTTTGAACAAAAATCTCGTCTTTATAATAATAATCCATCAGATAATTACATTAGTTACTTGATCTCAAACAAGAGAATTCCCTGTACTGTGAATGCCAAAATTACGACACTTAGACCTGCACCAAGTTTCAATATCGTTATCTAAATTTGTCCTATCGGAAATCGAACCCAAATCCTTCGCACCAATCACCCTCAACACTAACCACTGGACTACCGAAATCGTCAAACTTTTATTTAAATTTATCAACTTTCGAAAGCAACATAAGCCTCGTCTTTATCGATTTTACATAGCAACATGGGGTCTGCACTCTACACGTTGTAAAGCCCGACCTATAAACATAAAATCTACCATATTAAACGAGCAAGGTAATGAAATTCCATGCGCAATCCGCAAAATCCGCTCTGTCCATCAGATACTATCCCACATAAATTTTAAGGTCCGCAGTAAGGATTTACGTGGTGCACTCTGCAGTGCTGGCGTCGTAAAATATTTATCTCGTTGAGATCTGCATCAGCTGGCCCAGACACGTACTTTACTCACACACCGAGTGCCTCGTCAATCATAAATTGAACGATAATGTTGCTGGCGTATAGTTTTTACTTTGTTATAACGACTTGTGTTGCCAGGGCCCTTGAGTCGAAAAATACGTTTCGTTATTTGAAACACGCTTTTGTATTTTTTTTAATAAAATATTCTAAGTTACAACGACATACATTTCGATTTCCTAATTAAAAAAAACCAACGTAATATGGCCAAGGGAAATCATTCTTAATAACCAATAAATTGTTTGATTTAATTTTATTTATGCCATCTTTGAGTTACTTTCTCGTGAAATTTTGGTGCGTTCGTAAACTATTATTATATTTATTTAGGATTTACTATAACAAATATTGTTGTATTTAATAAAAATCGTTCTCAAAATGTATGGAAATTGCCTTAACAACAAATGTTACTTTTTACACGAGAGCATCAAAACTTACGAAAACTGTAAGAAATGTAACTATGCAACACTGATAACGAGATTATTCTACGTTCTACTAGTCTATATATAGTTCAGGTCTAGTGTATAGTATATATTTATATGTTACTTGAACAGCTTTGAAATTGGGACGTCCATTATTCTACTATGGTTATTAAATGAAATTATCTTGGGAGTAAAACTGTTAGGTACGGAACTGTACACCGAGCTTTAAAATACTAATAGTTGATGTTTTTTAAAAGCCGTCAGCTTGAAATGGAACTTGGCTGGATACATATGTCACACGTTAATCGAGCTGTGGGCAAAGATTATCATGGAATTGACTCCATCCAACGCAAGCTGGAGACGTGGAAGGCCCAGAAGGACATGGCGTAACGAGCTAGGTTGCTCATATGAGATCTTGGCCTATCTTCTTAGTCGTTATCTTCATTGCTAAAGGTCGTGTCCATGAATGGTTTTCGAGACTTTATGGACGATTTTCTTCCATCTGGTTCTGTCTTCGGTCTCTCGCAGGGCAGTTGTTATAGGGAGGCCAGTGAAGGCGGTCACTTGGTCACTCCATCGGTTGGGTAATCGATCGCGAAGTCTCTTACCCTCCACTTTACCCAGCACAACCAGTTTGTCAAGGTTATCTGGTCGTTAGCGAGCAATCTGACCAAAATACTGTAGATCTATTTTTAATTTTTTAGAATTAGAGAACCCTTATGCTACCAGAGGGTAGCATATTGTGGAAAGTCTGTCTGCGACATGAAGCTGCTCAATTATGGATTGGTTTGTCCTTATAGCGGTCCACGGTATACGGAGCATCCTTCTCCAACACCGCATCTTGGCCAATAGCGGCGTTGAATCACGACGAGTGAAGGGAGGGCTGGAAGGCCTTTGCCCTGCAGTGGGGTAATAATACTGCCGTCCTTGTCAAAAGTAACGCATTTGCATTTTGATAACTTTCGAGATATTGGCACCTAGTTTTTTTTTCACTTACGCTGATTTTGCTTAAAAATAAAACATAACTAAATAAGATTATAATAAAACCGGTTAGAGGGAGTCGTAGATTTTGTTTGGCTGATTCCAGACATATTAATAACTCAATTTAGCTACAAATGACGATTACGTCTGTTATGATAATGAGGGCAGAATAGTTGAAAAATTAAATTAATAATTAACGCGCACTACGTTTGAACCTCTTTGATCTGTTTAAAGCTTTTTTAATACACTTGTACTGGGTCAAGTACCTCAAGCTTAGACACCAAAAAATTAAAATTTAACTTTATGCCGCTTACGATAAGAACAGTCTAAAGTATCGAACTTAATTTGCTCTTAATTGTCCATAATTAATGTAACGAAAGATATAATGTTAACCACCATTATTAACTACGTACTCATGTTTCCTAGCAGTAGAGCTCCTTGTGAAAGAGTTCGTCCAGGGAAGACCTATTTGTGCCGCCAAGCGCATTACTGTGTTCCAATTTCGAAGGGTAAGGGTGCTGGTGAATTACTAACACATGGGACTTGTCAACTTATGCCTCAGGGTATCGGACGCAGTGGTAGTGCCTCTCAGATCCTTGTGATTTAAAGCTCTGAGTGGCACTGCAACTGTTATGGACAGACGTATCGCTTACCATTAAGAACACGATTTGTTCGTCCCGTATTATATTAGAACAAAAATTTCTTGTAATACACAAAGTTTTAAGGCAAATACACGACCTAGCTGCCCATAGTACCTGTACTATTGGAGAGCCTTATTTCGGATCTTTGTTATTGCTTGTTTCATGAACTAAATCTGAACGGCTAGTTCAGATAAACAGTAATAATGTTTTTGTTTCGTGACTAAGTTTAAGTTGTTAATATAAATAATCTCGAATGATTGAAGTAATCCATGATTTTATTACTCATATTTAACATTCGTTCATCTCAGGCGAATCTGTCGTCATTGTAATATCATCATGTCACGTGTAAAGGGCTGATAAAATCTTAGTTTTTGTGGAATTGGAACCAACAATACTTTTACAATAGCATCGGTTTATTCTTCAAGCGCACCGTACAGGAAAGGGATTACACGTCATGCGGGGAGGCTCCTTTCGTGCACTCCAATTTCCTGACTTCTAATTTGATATTTAATTTACGATACTTAAAGAATTTGCTTTTTGACGTAAGAGTCTTTCCAAATATATAATGTATTCAATAACCCTATGTTTTATCTACAGGGCAGTGACAGACCCGCGCGACGGGCGACGGGTGGCGCTCAAAAAGCTGCCCAACGTGTTCCAGTCGCTCGTGTCCTCCAAGCGCGTCTTCCGCGAGCTCAAGATGCTGTGCTTCTTCAAACATGAAAACGTAAGATTCCTTCTTAAATAGCACATTGAAACCAACACGATCACTAAACGAAAATAGCGCATTTTCAGATTGATGCTTATTTCCGGCAAATTTCCCGAAACTTTTGCAACGGTGTTAATAAGTATTAGCTTCTACGTAATCTGGACAATTAAACATAATCCTTTCCAATACTAAACAAACAAAGCGGCATACATAGATGTGTATGTTGTTTATACTGCCAACTCAAGGTTTCCTGAAAGATATTGCTACCTAGTATACAAGCCGCTGGCTGGATGGACTGTCTTTTGTTTGTCTCGATGTTTTGTTCTAATGTACTGTGGACGCTTTTGTATAGTATCATATTGTAAAAAATTTCACAAGGGATTTTCTTGAAACCATTTAAAGAGTCCTTCATTGTCTCATTCAGTCAAGCATAATACATATGACATCCGACAATAAAATAACATAACTCAAAAAGTTATATTTTTGGGCAACGCTTTTTTTGTGAGATTATTTTTCCTATCAAATAGATGTTATGCCAAATTTGATCAAATGCTTTGATCATATGGCTGTCACGTGCTTACATTTTTTTAAATCTATTCGGTTGGCCAAAAAGTCCGTGCGGTATCAAAGTATTATTGTAAAACATCAAATTAATTTCATCAAGTCCGAATTTCGTAAAGACCAAAGCAAGTGAAAATTTGAAGGGACTATGTCCGGCAAGTACGATAGATGAAATAGCACATTCAAACATAACTCCAATTGTTTTTGACAGAAAACCGTCATGTCATGTCATCAAGATAATACCAAACCTCTCTTTAAAAAGTTATTGGGTATTATCATGATGAAATAAGACACCTTTACGATTCCCCGGTTCTTATATAAACTTCATATAATTATAAACTTCAAACTTCCCGACTATTCTTAAAATGCGCGCTAAAACATTATTTTCAAATGACTGTAGAAAAAAGAAAAGAAAAAAGTTTTTTTTGTTTAAAGTTACCCCGTTAAAGTTAGTCAAAAATTTTATACTAAAGATTATTATACAGCTTCTGTGTACTTGAATGAAAAAATCCATGGTAGTGACCCATTTAGCTCTTAGGCCAAACTCACAGAGGCAGTGTCGAAGCGTCGCATCTCGTCGTTTTCAACGACAAAAAGGCGAAGGCGAAGGCGGCGAAAGCGCACGTCGACGCGAGATTCCGTGTTTGCATAACACATATTAGTACCTTAATAATGGGAAAATAGAGATGAATCATACTATGGGCGAAAAACATGACGCGTCGCAACGCTTCGACTTTGCGCCAGTTAAGCCTTACAGATAGTCTCGATCTAAGATTTTTATATTAAATATTGTAATGATGAATGTATTCAAATGCATATTTACAAAGAGCAACCCCTAGTTTCTTGCTCATTCTTCTCAGGGCAATCTGCCGTAGTGCAGTTTCGTCAGTATGACGATTTCAAGTGTAATTTGCTTACCTATGAAATAAAGATTATTATACTTTGACTTTGACCAGGAACTTTATGTTACCGCAAGAACTTTTTAAACAACCCATTACTTTGCCAGTTTTCCAAAAATTACTTTCTTAAATATGGTTAGTTTTGTTATCGAGGTTACGAATTATAACTGCACACCTTAAACCATATAATGCACGGCACTGGCAGTTGAAGAACATCTTACAGCAAGTGAGACACGGCTCTCATTTTCCTGCAAATATTCCTTATAAGCCACTTACAACACCCTCAGGAATATGGACGGGGAAGCCCTTTTCTTAATTGAGGTCGCTAATGGCTCTAACCCTTTAAAAATGTCCAACATAAATGAAAATTTACAAAGCATCATTATCTTTTCCCGTAAAATACATTTTACACTGCCCTTAACAACAAACAAACTCTACTAAGAAAAATTACCCTTATCGCAACAATCTTTACTTTCCGGTAAACTAAAAACGTCTCTATAAAAACGTTTCAATAATTAGCTTCCTCGCAACCGTTCTGCGTAATTGTTTCTCAGAAAACTTCTTTAACGTGAACAAAAAATTTTAATTTTTCTTTATTTTGCTTTTTGTATTTAGCTGCTTGATTAAATATTTTCTTTCTGTCATAAACTTAAATTAACTCATAAACATGAGAGGTTATGTTAAGCTATTTAACATGTCAAAAACACACAGTGACGTCTTCTGCGTAATATGTTACGTATTTAAATTGATCATGCATAATATATTACAATCTGTTTACAAGGATGGGGTGAAGGCTCTTAACTCGTATTATAAGCTAAGAAGTGGGCCTGAGGCCCAGATGAGCACGGATCTCGGCCCAGGACTTTAATGGACATTTCTGCCGGAAGGGTTTGCCTTCTGGAAAAGTAAACAAGCACGAATAACGTGATAATTTGCAACTATTTGAAACATTTTTGTATGTATATAATACATAATTTTACCTACAATACGAGAAACAAACATGTTTAAAATTTGTTAAGAACCTGTACTTGGTACTTGAATGATACAAGAGCAGATTTATACTATTAAAGACTCGTGAGAATCAAACTCGGAATCGTACAAGCGTTTTCATAACCAAGCTATCATGTTTTAATTATATTCACAAAGTAATAAGTTTGAGAAGATTCACAGAACTTGACGACGAAGTTTCAAGTGCCTAACCCGCATTTTACTCTTAAATTTTCTGGGCGTGATTGGAACCCTTTGCTGTGGTACGTATGTATATGTTGATAAGGAAGGATTAAAACAGTTTATATTAAATTGAATTATATTAAATAGAATAAAAAAATAATTGAAAACATCCTACCATTCAATAAACTTAAATCCATTCAGAAAGGTTTTACACCAATCATTCTTCCTCCGATGAATTTTCATTCAAATCACACACGAGATATTCACTTAATGGGTACGAAACATAATTAATTAACGAGATAATAATTGAACCATATTGCGTTCACACGTAATATAATCTCGAAACCTGAAAATTGGGTCCAATTGTTTACTGCGAAAGCTTTGTTAGGCAAATGACGTGTCACAAAGAGATATAGCTGTTTATTAAACTGGTAATGATTTTTACTTGTTTTTTGCTTTTAGTAGCAGATCTCCTTGTGAAAGAGTTCGTCCAGGGTAGTACTGCCACCTTACCTATTTCTGCCGCCAAGTAGTAATGTCAGCATTACTGTGTTCCGGTTTTGAAGGGTAAAAGGATGCTTGTGAAATTACAGGCACATGAGACTTGTCAACTTATAGCTCAGGGTGACGGGCGCAGTGGCAGTGTCCCTCAGATCTTTGCGATTTAAAGCTCTGAGTGCCACTGCAACTGTTATGGACAGGCGTGTAGCTTACCACCAGGCGCACTACTTGTTCGTCCCGTCACTTGATATTATAAAAAAAACGTATTGTAGAATCACCCAGTTTAATTTTGATGTACTTCACAAAGATGTTAAGTTTTGTATTACGAAGAGCTATTATATTATTTGTTTAAATTTTCTATTATATCTTGCCCCAGTGGGTGTAGCGTTGTCTTTGTACTTTTAAATTTCTCAAATATCCGTTCATATTCATGTTGTTTCGATGTTAAAGGTCTTAACCCGTTCATAGACAGTAAGTACTTAAATAGTACCGCATACTGGGTGCCGTAGTGCTTATATAATTCAGTATAAAATGTTCAAAGAAAACAATTTACCAGTACAAATAGATTTTGTCAGTAGGTACGTTGTTTCTATTTCTTTATGGAGAAACAGTAGGCGGAACTACACGAAAAGCACATGGAAATTGCACTGTAATGCCCGTAGTTGATTTTTTTTTCATCCATAGCGATGCGCGACTTTGAATGTTTTTCTACTTCTTAAGGTGCCTCTCCAACTAGTAAAGGTTGGCAGTCAGCTCAGCATATTTATCTTCATTTCTGCCAAGGGTGAACAGTTGGGCGGCACTCGCTATCCCAGTCCACTCTCGTATATTCCTCAGCCACATTTTTTTCCTACAACCAGCTTTCCTTTTACCAGCGATTTTCCCATCACTATCAGTTGCAGAAGCTCGTATCTGTCATGCCTAAGCACAAGACCCAGATTCTGAACTTTTCGCTATTTGATGATCTGCAAAAGTTTACGCTTCTGTCCAACTAGGCGCAGAATTTCGTCACTTAAATGTTACTAATCCTAATCATTCAAATGGGCAAATCATTCGCTTAGGTCGATTCAAAGTACGATCGTTGGATTCGAGTCTAATAATTGCCTATATCGAATGCCTTTGTCATTCCGTCGGGTGCACGAGTCGAATGATTATTATGTTGGAGCTACTCGGAACTTCACCAGATCATTCACCATGTTCATATCAAAATAAATCCCTGTCCCCGTCACATTTACAGTATTTAACCAGAGAGGGCTAGGCAGAAATGCTCTATGGAATCGATTGATTAATAATACTAATTAGTAATGAATGATAATTCATTCGAATACCAAAATTACTAAGTTACTATTTTGTTATTCAAATAACAGGTTTAGTAATTACTAACGAGTGAAATATCGAAATCATTCGCAATCGCGCATCGCTAATACTATCATTATTCTGATATTTAATTTTACAGTAAACTGCGTCACTGCCCATGAACGGGTTAAAGTTCACATGCTCCAACATAAACCCTGTAAGGGCACTATGTCACTGATTACATTACTTATTTTCATTATAGAAAAACTCGAATACCCGTTTAGTAAGATATTTTTCAACTCTAAATGAAACGTCGAAAAAATTTTTTCAAAAAAATTCATATACAATAAAAGACAAAACAGAAAATGATGTAATTTTTAATAATGTTTCTTATGCTTTGTTAAATAAACATTTGCCATTTAGTAAATTTATTATACTTTTTTCGCAGGTCCTTTCGGCGTTAGATATCCTTCAGCCGCCAAGCCTCGACTTCTTCCAGGAAATGTATCCTTTTCAAATCAAAAACAAACATTTCAGGAATCTTAATCGATAACGCAAATGTGAGGGCATCGAACTCGGTGAGTTTTAGCTCAACTTCTCAACTTTTGTTTTACACAAAATGATAAATCATAAACGGCAAGCGTTTGTGGCTTTTAAAAAAAGAAATATTTTCGAAAACTTCGCTACAATTACACAGATAAGAAAAGAAAAATGAGCATTCTCTCTTCAAATAAAATTCTTTTCAAGTTTTTGAACAGACGTAATGTTGGCATTTGCTGAATAATGGAAGCAGTTTGATGTCTCAAACGGTTCGTTGAGATGCTTTGTTTTCTGCACGTTATTGAGTTTCGTCAGTCACTGCTGTCAGCGCTTGAAACATGGACTTCGTCCTTGTATCTACCTTCTACATCTTACAGTTAAATTTTTGTTTCATTGAGGCTATATAGTTATAAATAACGGCTTTTTCTATGATACCAAATTACGGGACGAATAAATCGTGCGCCTGATAGTGAGCGACATGCCTCATAATTATAAATCATAATCACTCATAACAGTTGCAGTGCCACTCAAAGGCATAAATTGCTAAGATCTGAGATGCATTGTTTTTTAACTTTAGTTTGAATTGATGTTCCCCGATATTATTGTAGTAGGAATTATTTCACTACGGTAGTGTAAATAGAACAAAAGTTTTTTGTGATACCATATAATGGGACAAACAGAGCTTTAAATCGCAAAGAAATGATGATCCCAAAGTCCCATGTGCCCGTAGTTTCGCCAACACACTTACCCTTCAAAAACGTAGCGCAGTAATGCTCAATTTCTATTATTTACATTTGTTTAATTAGATACGTCGTGTAAGCTTTGCATTGCAATACTGGTTTCGCAAGTGATTAACACATGTTTCGGGTGGTCATGGCTGTTCTCGACCATTCTTACGGTTACTCCTTCCCTGTTTGTTTTTTTGGACAAACAGATCTTAATGTGCAGTTTCATTGCTCCGCTTGTTTCGTTTATAATCGTTAATGAGCGTTCTTCCGGTTATTATGTTGTGACACAAATAATTACTATTAAAAAAATTCAGAATTTTGACCTTTTCAACATTTTTGTGCGATGGAAGGCTAACCACAATGACGCTCGCAAAACTTTATGAACACAGTTTTTGCGCTTCCCACTCAATGTCATCTCAAAAAGTTGTGAGTGTGATGAATGATGGGTCAGCGTCAATTTCACGGTGTCTTTGAACCTAGAAACGGCTACAGAGTCAAGTTTCCATCCATTTTCACCTGTGCTCCGGTGACCAATTTCGACACACTTCGATACTACCACGATTTATTTTCCCCGGCCCGCCGTATAACGTCTACTGAAATAACTGACAGCTTTATGTCTCAAATTTTATATCACGCTCTCTGTTGTGATACTTTATAGCTCCATATATTTATTTATCACTACAGTATTCTTTAATACTTTCCTTTTTATTTCCTATTTCTTCGTTATCTTTGGTATTCTTTAAACAATCTTTTCTTAAGTTTTAATGTGGCAAACTTGCAGGCGTCCGGTTTTCATGCAAATGGCCAATTTGCTTAAATTTATTTTTATATACACAAATAAATTAATAATGTATGATTAATGTTATAACCCGAAATGTTGCATATAACTAATTACATAAACAGATAAATTACATCCAATACGCATAAACACCAGTAATTCCTTTGATCAGTAGGAATTATTTCATTATTTTTGTGATTTCAAATGAAGGGCTCGGCGTCAGCTGGCTCCCGAAATACAATATCTCGGGGGTTGCCCCTCGACCGACAATTTATTCCCTTTCAACTTTTATTGAAATTGGAATGGTACTCGTCCTCTCGGTAGCACTCGCTTTCGTCTTCCGACCGGCGAGAAACGAGACTACCAACAAAGGAAAACGCTACTGGAAAATTCGAAATTGCTATTTAGCTCGCTGCTGACAATCACTTTTCGCGTGTGTAACGTAACGACGTCATTTACTTGAAGTTCGGAACTTGCCTGACCTCAAACTTCAAAAGCAAACCAATGCGCAATTTTGAATATACGATCTAATTAAAAACATTTTGGGACCCAGTTTGAATACCAAAATACCGAGCTAAATTGATCTTAAATCAGTTTTTTTTACGAGCTCGTTTGTTCCTCTGCTGGGCAAAGTCCTCCCTCCTCTTTTCCCATTGCTCTTGGCTTTGGGCAACATCATAATCTAAATAAATAAATAACTTAAGATAGAAAAGAGTTTCCAAAGGATTCATCAAAATACAAGCAACTACAAGATAGACAAAAGAAAAATATCCTAGGAGTTTGCCGGGATTTTCGTTGGAAACTTCGAGGCGAGGGAAGAATCCGACGCCTAAATTTACTAAAACCAAGTTCACGACGCATTCAATATCGGAGTATCACTCATCGGATATTTATGAATTGAGAAATGTATAAGTAATTTTATGAACAGATTTCACTTCGCTTATGAAGGGATCGTAATAAAGAAGCATTTAAGTGTGCCGATGAGTTGTTAATATTCTCGCAGTAGTTCGGCGCTTTCCCATCGCGACGCATTACTAAAATAGAACTAACTAAGTGCTTCCGTTAACTAAACGCAGTATCTCTTTGTGCGTTCCCCTTTGTGACGTCTGCACCGGTTTTAAGAAAGTACGTCGCAATAAACCCAAGTCACACTTCCCTTTCCACATCAAAGCCATTATTGCAATACAAAATTCTTTGTGTAAACGTTTTTCAGCGTGTGACTCAACTGGCTCATCAAGCGCATGACTCTCGGAAGCCATACATCAATTACACCTCAGATGAGCAGTTTTATGGTATGTGCAACAACGTAAAATATTCATCAAAAAATTTTGCAAAGACGACTCAACGGCTGTAGTCAATAAATTGAGTAAAAATGAACTTTTAAACTGAATTTTACTATCTTTCTGTTACAATGCCAGCTGCTGGAAACAAAGGAAGGAAAAATTGGCACTTGGGAAGTGGCGAGCAAAGATTTCAACTAAGCACCTCTGGCTGTCATTGCAGACTTTGTGAGAGAAAATTCCGCTAGTTTTTTAGGATTTCCCAAACGTTATTCGAATTGTATTTCGACCGAAGATTCGTCATATTAGAGATTTTTGACTTTCTTTGTAAAATATTATAAGACCTTCTAGACACTAGTCTTCGGCGCCAAGAGTGCTAACTCTTGGCGCCGAATGCAAGAGCATTAAGGTCAGCTGGGATGATAATATAATATAATCTTGTGCGCTTCAGTTTTGTCCGGCAGCGTCAAGCCGTAACAAAACATAATTTTATACAACACGCTTTTGTCCACACAGCATGGCACACGCATAACGCTCGTAATTCTGCTATTGTCTTTGTTCCGCGCGCGTTTCTTTTGTCCTTCTGGTTGTTTTTTTTTCTTGGGTGACATTAGTGGTGTCTTTTGTTCGGTGGTGTGGTCTTTGTTCGAACGCGGCGTGGCTTGAGAATCGGCGTCGCATCGTGCGCATGCGGTGCAGCGCCCTTGCGCGTGCACTTCCTAATTAGCGGTTGGCGTGGGCCGGTTGGCCCGATTTAACCTCGCCGCGTCATGGTCCGCCGTGCGCTCTAGCAGATAGCATTTACTGCTCCAATCTTAGAATCGCTCGTAATTGTTCCATTTAGTGTTGCACACATCCGTATTTACATTGTTAATATAAAACTCGTATCATCTAATATCTACTTGTCTGTATGAGCATGAAGCTGGGCCAAGACAAGCTGGGCATAAGTTATTGCACAATTGGCAGACGCACTTAACTGAGCCCAGCTGGTATTGAATTGAGCCCTAGCGGTCCATTGCCTAAGTGTCGTGGGCACGACAGAATTGATTGAATTTCAATAAGTCGAGTTTGACACGTTGTGCGCCATAGCTATGTAAGGAGGCGTTAAAATTGTGAGGCCAAACGGGCTCTACGGAAAGGACATTTAGGCTGTTTACATTATTCATGTATTAACTATACTGCGGGTATTATTTAAAACAACCTTTGACCTTTACGATATCTTAATAACTCTATACTTCTCGGCAGTAGACAAGCCGGTAGCTTGGAATGTAAATTGCATTGCAACATTATCGATTTGATTATTGAGAATGTGTGGGTAGTCTAGGAGTGAAAAGTTTTGAATCTTAATTGTGCGATAGCAATCACAACGTTTTCAGTAACATCTCGTCTTATTCACTCGTCGTAGATTAAGTCTCAACAGGAATTTCTTTTTCGCAAATGTAAAGCGTAAAACAATTGTTGTAAGAATAGTGCATCATGTTATTTTCTCCGATGACAACGTCTCAAATGTCTTTATTCATGTACAGTTGACATATGTGTTGTCAGAAGTCACCGAACTATCGCGGACCGTCCTTTCTTTGTTCCAAATTGGTAACAATGTCAAAGCGAAATTTATTTCGGTCGTTTACATTACACGACGTGTTTTATGTCGGATTTTGATTAAAGTCGTCGTCTTTCGGAATTTGTTCATTGGAGTTATGTTTACGCGTTCCTTAGAGTAGGCGTATTGTTAATTGAGTGTCAGTGCAGCAATTTACATGTTGGATTTTCTTGCATCATCTATACATAGTGTATCAAAATAATGTCGGAAGTTGGCAAAGCACTGGGTGGCGTCGTTGGAATAATAAATTCTGATACGTAGTAGGAGTTGTTGTACAGTCATAAACATAAACATGCGACATAGCGACAGAGCTATGATTATTTCGTGTTTCTATTTTGTTGTGTAAATATTTTGGTATAAAACAAGATTACTTCCTTATCGTTATTTGTTGGTACATATCATGGTTATGTCCTCTGAAATACGCATAAACAAGACTATTTTTTTTATTTCTGCTTGAAAGCTATTTACCTGAGAATAATGGATATATAACGTACCCTTTAAGTCAGATATCACCTGTGGCCGTCTTGTTAGGGGGCGCGTGATTTGCAGTAATATCAAGTGGATAGTGTAGCGAGTGTAAACATACCTAAACCGTATACACGTAGTTAGATACAACTGTGAGTAACTAGTCCGAGTTCAATGAACTTTGTCATGATATCTAGAAACTATATCTAAGATTGTAGTTCGTCAGTTTCCTGATAGGAAAGGTGACAGTACTTCCATGAACGAACTTTTTCACAGGGAGCTCTACTGCTACTAAATAGGTTTGATGAAACGACAGAGATATCAACAATATTATCAAATACGTAACGCGGGCACGCGGCCTGATAAAACAATCCTCTTAAAGGCAGGGGATTGTGATTTCCCGTTTATTGCTCTGCCCAACTGTCCCTTGTCTGCGAATTAAATCCCCCGGAGTTCAACGTAATGCCGATCGATTTAGGCACCGTTGCTTATCTCGATGGCATTAGAGAAGATTATACTCGATTCTGTATCACATAAATAATGTCTATTTATACAATTAAGCGATTGAATCACTTGAATCCCGTAACAGGACTTCGATCATTAGGAATAATATAAACAACATACAGAAGACAATAATTATAAATTATATATAAATATTTTATAAACAAATACAACCTCAAAAATTTCTGAAATTACATCTTTTTGCAAAGTTTTATTGAAATAAGTTAACGGAGAAAATGGGTGAAGTCCAATAAACCGGATTCATCCCTTAATTTGCTACCCTTAGGGGTGGAATATTTCCTTCAAATTTGAATGGGACTATTATGAGGTACCCTTTTTTAAACGAAAAAGAATCATCAAAATCCTTTCAGAAATGTCAAGTAATCATGTAACATGCACAAAAAAAAACCTCCTTTTTTTGAAGTCGTTAAAAGTAGTAAATACGCGAAACTCAAAAATGAAGTAACTAGACTTTGGTGTCAAGAAAACGTATAAGTGTCACCTTTGTCCTTTCCCCAAGGTCATCCCAAAACTAGAAATCCTTGAATTGGCTTCGTACTCATATAGGTCGCTGCAGATACAAGGTGTGTTAATGGTTACATTGATTTTTCGTACCATAACGCGCTTAAAGTAAGCTCATTGTAATGTTAAAACTATGATGTTTTATTGACAGCTTTGTGACTATTCATTCACTGAGTTCGTACTATGACGCGACTTTAACATTAAAGTAATATTGCTCTTATGTCAAATTTTGCAATCTTATAATAGTTACACGGATGCAATGGAAACAATATTATTTTCAGTTTTATTATCTTAATATTGATTTGTAATGATTAAAAGTTAAGTTGAACTTATTTATTTACATATATCTATTCAATATTTTGATTATTTTTTTATTTATTAGCACATAGTAAATAATTTTTCGTTAAATAAAAATACGCGATGTTTATTTCGTAAAGTTATCACAGCGCCATCTATATGCTCCTTGGCAAAACTAACAGTTGACAGTAGACTATAGTTCCGAATTCACGTGATTATCAAGACTCGACTTGTTTTATTTATTTTTCTTCATGAAAATGCGGAACAATTATTGAAGGCAACGTAATTTTGAGAGATTTTATTATTAAATACTTCGCTTTTTTTAACAGTCAAAATTCTCTGAATGTAAATAACATTAAGTATTTAAACATTATACTACGATAAGACGATTCGGAACATCAAAAAAGAAAGAGATGGCATTATATAGTTCACATAGCGTTATCTATTTCCTATTTTTAGTAAGAAATAGACAATATTGGGAAATCATTCGTTCTTTCAATCACTTTAGTAATAATATATTTCGAGTTCTTAGGTTTTCGCGATTGTTACACATAGGAAATGAAACTATTTTTCCGGATTTAAATCGCGTATATTTGTTTTTTTCAAGCATATACATTAATTAATAATAAATTACTTGGGTGACAGGTTTGTCATGGTACGAATATGAGTAATGTTATAATAAGCTTACTTTAAGCTTACATTGAAATAAGATTGTTTTTAGAAAGGTTATGTAGGACCCCAGAAGATTTCAAAACATGTTCTCCATAGCCTCAAATTATTACCTTAAAGAAATCTACAAAAAGCTGTGGAGGAGATTATGCGTATGTGTGCGTCCGTAAAAGACACGAAGCGGGCGTACAAACATAGAAGCGTTTCTATGGAGTTACCATACTTACACTATGATGTTAGTCATCAAATAGTTATATTATGATTACTAAAAATAATTTCATTTCCAGTGTAGCAATCGCGGAAAGTTAAGGACTCGATACTTCTATCAGTAGTTTACAGTGTTGGTCTCCAACGACTCCGTCACAATGTTCTATGGCCGATTCTACGGGGCGCCCCAAAATTACCGCAAGATTAATTGACTCAAATTTAGAAATAGCAAAATGGTAAGATTTATCTTGCTAACACTTTTTGAACCTTCTTCTGAACTGATATCCCCCGATATTATTGTTGTAAGAATCACTTTACTAGGGTTTTTTTATGATACCAAGTGGCGGCACGTACAAGTCGTGCACTTGGTATAAACCGACACGCCCGCCTGTCCACGGCAGTTGCAGCTTTAAATCTCTCGCCGCTCTGAGACATAAGTTGACAAGTCCCATGTGTGTAATTTTAGCAGTATCAACGAGTTTTGTGATTGTAAGTTAAAACGTGTATAACAAAAGAAAAGTTTAGATGAATGTAGTCCGCCTATTCCGATCTCTGTTGATTAAAATTGTAAACTTGTTCTGATTAACTTGTTTCATATTTCATGTCCTTACGCTGAAGCACAATGTTCCACATCACTCTTCATAATTACTAAAATCTGTAAATCTGCGACCATTCATAAGCACTCAACAAAATTGAACCCGCGCATTTGCGCAAGGCTTTTCATTGAAAATGGAACGATAAGCTGACCCGCCTACAAAACAAATTTAATCGTTTGCAATCACACCAGGCCTTAAGTCTCCTGAACTCTACTGTAGAACACATGCCACATTTGAGAGGCAATCCTTTCCATTTTCACACGCGCCAACGTTTAATTAATTGTTTGTTAGTGTAATAGCCCTTGCCATTGCTTGAATTCGACTTTTCGTATCCATGTAGCAAACACCTCTTGTTAACGTTGAAGGGAAACATCGTAAACCTGCAAGGCGAAGACATTTCACTACCCCTATGATCCCTGTACCCTAAGACTTTCTTTTAGAGAAAACCCGTTCTCAGCAATGGATATGTGTTTTATTTTATACAATTTGCTATCCATATTTGTCGTCGAAGAAGGTTCACAACCTTCGAAAAATGTGTAAAGTCCCCAATTCGCGTTGGGACAACGGCTAAATCCTCGTCTGAGAGTAGACCCGTGCCCAGAAGTGGAACGTGTAAATGGGTTAATCATGATGATACATGATAATTTGTCTCTTACTAGCTAGCCTAAACAGTGAGCATTGATAAAAAATGTTCTTTACACCTGCTTTCTTTGGTTGCCCAGCAACGTTTTATTTATTAATCATTTCATATCGAATATTACAATTCCGTTTTAGCGCACATGTTTATTTTTGTTGAAATCCATCACATTAAGTTAGCAGTTTTTTTGATTACCATTCTTATCGCAAACGTTAGAGAGTTGAATTTAATTTCAAGTTTCAAGCTTGACCCTACTTTTTAACTACAAATTAATAGTATAATCCGACTCATTACAGAAGTACGAATTGTTGTTAACGTCGTAATATTATTGATTTGAGAACTATTGAAAATGGCGTATTATTTGATGCCGCTTTACAACATTTTAATATTGTTTGAAACGAACTATTAACTGTTTCTATTGCTATAACAATATGGCGCATTTCGTAATTTTTAGCTGGAGTCTCTACGAGCGTTCTAATTACACTGACTAACACAAGTCGTGTACCTAGAACGACCTAGGTAGTTGTCAGTTAGTTGCAGCGGTTGTTTAGGCTAAATTTAAACTCCCCATGTTTTCGGTTATCCTTGATGTATTCTCTACTCAACAGGACGTATTCTAGGGATGCACGATTTTTTGCTTGGAATAGATTTTTTGGTATCGTAATGGATCATATGCCGCTGAATCTATCCACAGATCGAATCGCACGCTCTTGAATGGATCTCATAAAAATCTGTTCCGAATCAATTTAGAGCAAAAAAACAAATGGAACAGCCTTTTTGGCTTCAGTCAGTTACGATTTTCAATTAAAGTGAATCTGGCCAGTGAGAAAAGACGTTCAGACGGCACAGAAGTAGCGAATCGCTAAATATTGTAGACTTGTTGTACTTAGATGTTGCCAAACTGATTTTCTTGCAGGCCAATATAAAATAGGGGTTCAGAAGGAATCTGTTTTGTTTAAATTATGAATACGTTCTGGATCTTGTTAAAAATCGCTTTGAAATTAATCGATACAAAAAATTGCTAGATCGTATACATTTTCACAATCGCTCTTCATAGAAATTGAATCGTTATCGTTAGGGATGTAACGTATTCTCGCATTCATCTATTTCCAAGATTGTTGTACGTACGTACTAAAAATATATAACTAAAAATTATTACGTATTAAAAATGTTACCTTATACGTTTGTACTAATTTCATGAGTCAAGTTTAACTTAGCTACAATATCCAATTACAGAGTTCCGTGTACCAGGAGCCGAAAGTCAGTGTGACGTAATCATACAAGAATTTTGGTTATGTTTACTCTTTCTATTGCACCAATGAAATAAGTGCAGTAAATCTACGTTTTATAGAATGTAATGTAGAAGACTGAGAGTCGTATTCCAGAACTCTACTCAATGCTCAAGTCAGGATTTGAGCAGACTTGAGTATGATTTCAAGCACTGGAAATACGACCCTAATGGCAAGGACTTGAGTATGATTTTCAATGCTCACTGCAATACTCAAGTCCTGACTTGAGTATTGAGTAGAGTTCTGGAATACGACCCTTAGAGATGGACATTCCAATTTTAAATGTATGTGAATCACTATACTCACTATACCTACGCTAGCTTAAACAATGTTGAAATTTGAATTAAGCTATTCAATTACGATGACCTCGGTGGCTCTACGATTTGCACTGTGGGCGCTGGATGACGAGGTCTCCGGTTCGTTTTACAGAAACAGTATTCTGGGAAATGAACTTTTATTAATTGGTTCTCTGATTTTTCTATGTGTATCGTTCATTGTAAAAGTGAATTAAGTCCTTGTAATTAAATTTTGAAATAAAGAGCTTTTAGTAATTTTAGTTCTCAGAGTAAACTAGTAATACCGTCTATTTATATAGATGATAATATTAGTGCAATTATTGGAGTTGCTTAACTTTTATAATGAAATATATGACTAAAGGTGATCCTTTTAAATAAAAAAATATATGCTTTAAAATATGTACTTACACCACTTTTATAATGATCGACACGTATAATACCAAGTGACAGGACAAACAAGGCATGCGCCTGATGGTAAGCGACACGCCTATCCACAGTTGGTGTGCCATTCAGAGCTTTAAATCGCAAAGATCTTAAGAGCACTGCCACTGTGCCCGTTACCCTGAGACATAAGTTGACATGTCTCATGTTCCTGTAATTTCACTAGCACCGGTTCCAAACCGGAACGCAGTAATGCTCACATTACTGCTTGGCGGCAGAAAACGGTAAGGTGGCAGTGTTTCCCTGGACGAGCTCTTTCACAAGGAGCTCTACTGCTACTAAAATTGAAGCGTTCACTCGGTATTTAAAAAATTATATCAAATAGTAGACGTATCTATTATTCGTTGTTTGTGGTTATCTGAATAAGAGTGCCTCAAAATCAGAATAGTTCACCTTCTCATTTCTAGTTTATAATCGTACTCCCTTAGTCGAGATATTAATCCGTGACGCTAATCTAAAATGTGTATATGAAGGTTACTATTGCATTTGACAAATGTTATTTCAATAATAGAATGAAAATACTGTGATGAACACCTTATTTTTTTCAAATCATGTTTAGGAATTTTTACTTACAATCTATTTGGTTCTGTGCAGATCAGTGTGAAGAAAGGTGTTAAACAATATGAACCTTTAACCTATGAGCCGTAAAATTAATTTTCTTATAACTTCCTTATTGCATCATTAGTGAATGACGTTTTCGGAAACTGTTTAAGCCAATTTCAGTTTTAAATACATTACGTAAATACAAATGTCACCCAAAAAGCTCTAGAAGCCAAGAAGGCTCTCAGAACCAAAAGGCTAGGAGTCAGGTACCTAAAATCAAAATAATCTTTATTTCATAGATAAGCATTATTACACTTGAAATCGTTGCATTCGTTAAATTCTACCGCTCATTCGTAAAGCAGATTCCCCTGAGAAGAATGCGCAAGAAACTCTAGGGGCTGGTCTTTGTAAATAACATTTGTACACGTTCAACATTTACAATATATACTTTTTTTGCTTTCAAACATCAGAGATCATGACTACGTCCATGAGCTAAACGGCTTACTACAACGGATTTTTGCCATCCAAGTACGCAGAAGTTGTATAATAAACCTTTAGTATAACGTTTTTGTTTCACTATACTTTTAAACCTCGTCAATGGCAAATTTTGTATATCAAACGGATTCTTGTTATAGAAGAGCCTAAGGATGTCTACTGTACAATTAAAATGATAATGTGACAACCCTACGCTGCAAGGGACGTGTAGGCATTGACGCGCCGAACAGGCGAGAGTCAGACAACTTATCTTATTATACTCCAACTACGCAAATATATGATTTCAAAGAGATCCCTGTAGTAAAAGTTATTAGGTTTCATGTACCGACCCTTAAGGAAGTCAGCTATTAAATTAGGACCTTATATATGGCATTACGTTTCACCTGCTCGTCTATTTGTTTTAGTCGACTATATACGACAAGGATAACGATTTCCGGGAATCGAGAAACTGAACGCTCTCTATGTAAACGAATTACATATGAGTCAGAGGCCAAGAGTCTTTTAGTGTTGCTAACGAAGGTAAAGAGTTTCATCGTGGTTAGTTTTTTTTGTATTATGTATACTGTAATACCATACGGGCTATGCAACATTCCAGGTAAACTTGTTTTATGACCATGACCCATCGTCGTAACTCGGGATCTTAATTTATTATCCATCTGGAAAGGAATTCTCGGGTCAAAGTAATAAGAATGTTTTTTTACGATAATCAAATTATTTAAGTCGTCACCGTCTAAAATGTATTTTGACGTTTTTATTATAAATAAATCAAAGTAAAAGGATGTTCTCGCCTCCACGGTTTGCAATTACTATTACCACTATGTATTATTTTATTATTTTACGATCTTTGAAGTCTCCTTATGCTGTTGACATATAACCAATTCGTATGAGACGCTTGGATTTCGTCTTCCCAATGCGTACGACAATGGGATGGAATACATTATGTTTTTTTCCGGAAAAAAAAAACCCTAGACCGTAAGTCCAGGTTTTTAGGTTACTATTGTCAGTCACATCGTCGCTTAATTAGATTGTGGCCAAGCCTGTGTCTTTCTATTTATATAATAATATAAAAAAATACTACTAGTACGTAGTTTCCTCACTTTGGGCGCAGGATATTTGCCAAAACACCAAGGTATGACATAAAACACATTTTTTACCAAGGTTAACTTGACCAGCGAGGCCTACAACATCTTCAAAACATTTCGATAAACCGCCAGTTTTAAAACAACATTGCATTTGCTATTAAAATACCGACAAGGACATCTTCATCATTAGTTCATAAAATGCAGTTGACATACCGAGTTATTGTATCGCCTTATCAGGTGTAAAACGACGCTCATATGAACAAAGATATGGCAAAATTTCAAATAACATTCAAGTGTAGAAGGGTGGCCTTAATTTTTTTTACAGTTACAAGAATCATTATGAACAAAATATGAGGCACCAATACATAATGGTGTGGTCGTAAACGATACTATTGCGGTGTTTGATATGGATTTCACGGAATGTACATTCCAACACTTTAACATATACAACTTAACTTGGACGAGCTCTTTCACAAGGAGCTCTACTGCTACTAAAATTGAAGCGTTCACTCGGTATTTAAAAAATTATATCAAATAGTAGACGTATTTATTATTTGTTGTTTGTGGTTGTCGGAATAAGAGTGCCTCAAAATCAGAATTGTTCACCTTCTCATTTGTAGTTCATAATCATACTCCCATAGTTTAGATATCAATCCGTGACGCTACTCTAAAATGCGTATATATGTAGGTTACTATTGCATTATTACGTATAGACGTATTTATTATTCGTTGTTTGTGGTTATCTGAATAAGAGTGCCTCAAAATCAGAATAGTTCACCTTCTCACTTCTAGTTTATAATCGTACTCCCTTAGTCGAGATATTAATTCGTGACGCTAATCTAAAATTAGTATATGAAGGTTACTATTGCATTTGACAAATGTTATTTCGATTAGGTGGCTATTAATTTTTTTTAGTTACAAGAATCATTATGAACAAAATATGAGGCACCAATACATAATGGTGTGGTCGTAAACGATACTATTGCGGTGTTTGATATGGATTTCACGGAATGTACATTCCAACGCTTTAATATATACAACTTACGTATGGTCACCCCATCTGTGAAACATTACATTAAACATTGCCTTGGCTTTATTTACCGGTTTCACGGTTAAGGTATAAGAACCTCGCCGTAAACAACTGCCTGTGAGTTATTCCACGACTTCATTAAGTCTTTCGAATGATATAACTTACGAATTATGACATTGCCTTTTATTATACATTCTGGTTTATGGTTCCGTACTCGGTGCCATTTATCGGCACAATTGTGAATGACTCGAGCTTTCGAGGGATGGTTATAAAACTTTAATAACATTTTGTTGTGGCGAACATTGATACACGTTTTATATAATTTTAGTAGCAGTGGACCTCCTTCTGAAAGATTTCGTCCAGGAAAGTACTGCCACCTTGCCTATCTGCCGTTAAGCAGTAGTGTGAGGGTGCGGGTGAAATTATAGACACATGGGACTTGTCAAGTTATGTTTCAGAGTGTCGGGCGCAGTGGCAGTGCCACTTAGATGTTTGTGATTTAAAGCTGTGATTGATACTGCAACTGTTATGGACAGGCGTGTCGCTTACCATCAGGCGCACGACTTGTTCGTCCCGTCACTTAATTGTTATTTAAAATTTATTAAAACTTCTAAAGAAAGGCCAGGTCTAGAGTAACCCTTAACCGACAAGCTTATATGAAAGCACTGATGCATGTAAATGAGGCGAAAGAGGAATGTAAGGATCGTAGAAAGTAGATGGCTGTTGTCTCTGCCGACCCCGATGGGAAAAGGACGTAAAATATATAGGAACGGTATTGATCCATACATTTCATTATTACATTAGAAAACGAGCCGATATTGGCCAAATTTGAAGGTCGTTTCAATATCCAGAAAGATCAGATATTTTTCTGGACAAAAAGGCATAATGTGACTAATTTGCGATTCAGTTAGAGCTTAGCCCATAGCTTACTGAGCAGGTTGTTGAGATAGGGCGAAGCGACCCTTCGCTCCCGTTAATGTATTCTGGCAATTTCGCTAACGCGTTCCGGTCCCGGGCGACCGCCCGCCAGCCGCCAGCCCGGCGCGGCCAGCTCACAGATTAAATTTGTACCCTTCTGTTTGTCATTACTTTTTTGTTACTTATCCTCTCAACTCGTCCATTACCTACTTTCATGACTTAACTTTTTTCCAATCTCGTCTTGTTTGAATAACGCTGTTTGTTCCTGAATCATGTTCCAGTCGGTTGCCTACGAAACAGTCATGTGATTTCGGACATGTCAGGTCAATTATCGTTCAATCATTCCATCAGTCTCGTTTAAAGTTTAAAAAGCTTTATCCAATTAAACAAGAAACGTTTTCACATTGGAGTTCTTAGTGACTCACGAACGTGGTGTGAAGCATTTTTCTTATTAATTAAATGTAGTTGTGGCACATAATGTCACATCTTTCCTCTGGTAACATTAGACAAGATACATTAAAAGTTGAAACGTCCTATTCTCGTATGGATGAAACGTTCTGGTTTCGTTCGTAACGACTTCCTCTGTAGCTGGAACGTGCTCAGCCCTTTTGTCCGTATTCGTATTTTAACATCCGATCGTAGCAAAAAAACTCCTGAAAACTGTATTAATCACTTACCGGTAAGTGGTTATCAAGGTCTGCAATTACTCTGAACTTCCGTCGGGTACCATTTTGGGTCCATTTTTGTTTTCAGTTTATGTAAATGGTTTATTTAGCCTCGTGAAAGGCATTATAGAACATGAAATAACATTATTTACTGATGACACTACTGATTATATTTCCTTATCCTTTAAAGTTTTTAACTTGCAAGCAGTACATCTGTGGATATAGAAACAATGCTTATTTCGAGGTAGTACATTGATTTGCATTCAATAACTTGGTTCTTAATGAGACAGAAATAAATTGTGTAATATTTACATTACCTAATGTACAGACAAACATCTTAATTAGAAATATATGCGGTGAAAATTATACGGAAACTTTTGGACGCTGAAACCTCGAATTTGATTCATTTAAGATATCCCACAGTTTGACGTTATGACGCGTTTTGCTTTCGGGAAAATGCCGACGTTAATATAATTTTTGTTCAACAGAAGCATGCTGTTAGGACAATTTACGAAGGCCTCGGAGTGTATGAGATATATCAGTTTAATGAAATTGACGTTCGATGATATCATAATACGTTTCAAATATAAATTTTGATAAAAACGATGGTTTCGACAAGGATGGAAATTAATTTAAAGGGCACTGTATTATAAGATCCTAATGATACAAAACTTTATACAAAAGATGATGATAGTACAGCTTCATCGCACTTGGATGACAAAAATCCAGTGAAGTTATCACTTTAGGTCTTTTAGGTCGTATGATTTAAGTTTTTTTAATTTTGTGAAGAATAATTTTGTTAAAATATTTAGCATAATGTATGTCCTGTAAATCGAAATGATGTTTAGTAAATTGAAATTAAGATATTCAAATTTTTGTTTATAATACTGACTGATTGATTACTTTATCCTCTCTAAAGCTCTTAATTTCTTATATGAAAAACTAGAAAGTTTCAGTTTTTCCATATAACAAATAAAATAAGAGTTATGATTTTTCTTTTTAAAAAAATACTTTAAATCGCTCTCCTGTAAAATGTTCCTATTGCACGCTAGACGTTTTGCCTTTCCAGTGTCGAAATATACATGATTTAGATACGAAAAAAATAGTTTTTTATGTATATTTTTTACAGTAGCGCAAGCCTAATAACTCGATAGTGTCTATTTAAAAAAAAAGCTTATGATGTTTTACTATGATGAATCTTTTCTTTTTGTGACTCCTCTAATTTGTTATAATTGTTAATGCAAAGATCGAACATAAAGAAAAAATCCCTCAATCTGTGTCTGTATGCCAAACCAGGTGCAATCGTAGACCGATTGCACCAACTGAGCTAAAGATCGAATCACGAGTGAGTGATCGAGTGATCTCTAGTCGAATTTTTCTTTGTGTTCGATTTTTTAGACCGATTAACAATTATAACAAAAATATTTTAAATTCGAATCTGATCGATTATGGGAAACGAGGTTCTCTCAACTTTCGAGGTTTGTCAAAATGATTTATCGAGTTTTAGATAGTTCCCTCGAGTTCAATCTTTCTTACGTCGAGCATTTGGAACAGATGTTTAATGATTATCCCATATTTAATGCTAAAGGTCAAAGGGTAAAGCCATTACTGCGTCGTCTATTGTGGATAACACGGAACTGGTGCGGTGGTGGTTATTTACCACGCGGAAATGGTTAAATGGCTACCAATTTTTTATGTGACATACCTAGTGTCCCAATATTTGCCGAATATTGTCGAAACTATGACTAATCCCGTATCCCGTATATAACAATCAAACCACTATTCCTTATTTGTGTTTTTTTTTTTTATGAAAAGTAGTGATAAACATAACGTTAATACGAGATGTTACAAATTCATTTAAGGGGCAATGTATGGTTTACCCTAAAAAGATACCTTTTGATATTCACATTTTACCATTCACGAGGTTTAAACTATAGTTGAACAAAAACTTGGATGCCAAAAATCCATGGTAGTGACCCGTATAGATATCTGAAATAAATAAAAATGTGTACAAATAGGAAATGAAACCAATTTTTCGGATCTAAATTGCGTACATTTGTTATTTTCAAACAAACCAATGTTTCAGGCCCTTCGTTGGTTTGTTTGGAAAAACCAATATACGCGATTTACATCCGAAAGAATACATTTCGAATGTGTAACGAACGCGAAAACCTAAGAACTCGATATATGTTTGTACAAATGTTTATTTACAAAGAACGACTCTAGAGTTGCTTACTTATAAAAAACCGGCCTCAAAAGTTCGTGGAATTACATCTATTTGCAAAGTTTTATTGAAATCGGTTACCGGAAAGTGCGCGAAACGCAAAATGATATTCAACCCTTAGGTTGTCACCCTTAGCAGTGGAATAGTTCCTTCAAATTTAAATTGGGCCAATACTGGGGTACCTTCTTTCCAACAAAAAAGAATCATCAAAATCGGTTCATAAATCCGGAGTTCCGCAGTTAGCGCGTGACAAAAAAAAATACAGTCGAATTGAGATCCTCCTCCTTTTTTTGAAGTCAGTTAAAAAATAAGTTTTAAGTTATTGTTGTCCTATCTGACAGTTTTAGATCTGTATTTGGGGGTAAGGTAGTAACTTCAAATGTGCAAGCATCCACTCCGACGACCCCTATCCGCCCTCCGGCGTTTTACACAGACTTTTCACCGTTTAGATCTATTTCGATGAGCGATCTATTTAAATATTTTTATTTTTTGTATAAAAGCAAAATGTGATGAATTATTAAAGGTCATGGAACAATAAAGTTGTTGTTTATGATGTTATATGTACCTAGTTAAGAGGAAGACATTTGCGTTTGCAAATTGTGACATAATTCGGGAGGGAATGGCTTAAAGTCTTGGCAGAGGGTGAGAGGCTTGTTTGCTCTAAGACGGCTGGCGAAGCCTCGGCCCCTCCGGCTCGATGACGCTTGGACCCGTGCCCGCTAGGCTCTAGATAACCGTACCGTATTGCGGCGCCCCGCTATCTAAAGAATAAAGATTTTGTACCTTTCTTTACTGCGAACTAGGCATCGCTATTTGCATACTTAAATTTTAACTGCAGGATGTTTTATGTTTGATAGAACTTGTTCAGTAGGTAATAAAATGAAAGGCGCTGTAGACGAAATTAGAAAACTTATTTTAGGGCTTGCGGTGGTATGGTTGGGAAGATACAACCCATAACATCGCACCTACGGTGAAACACAGTCTCAACTGCAAAAAAAAACATGAAAACGACACGATGCCACCGAGGTCGTCTGTATATAAATTACACAGACGACCTTGGTGGCTTAATGGATTACACTGTGAGCGCTGGATGGGGATGTCCCGGGTTCGATTCCCGATAGGACCATTTTAAGAAATGATTTTTTCTGAATTGATTCTGGTCTGGGTGTTCTGGTTAAGTGCCCCAGAATGAATGCCGTTGCTCTCGTGCCTTGCTTGCGACCAGGCGCCTTACCATGAACTCTTATTATTACAGTTCAGTATAGGTTCGTAATGACAAAAAAGCGGGATGGTGATATACACTTCAAGTAACGCTGTCTCACGATTCATTTTAGGTCCTAAACTGAATCGTCATAAGAGTTAAGGCCCCAGGCGTGTTTGTCTGGCACATTATTATTATTTTTATACAAAAACAGATACACTTCACACATTCCTCCATTTCTCTACAGAGGACAAAATCTTTATTGAAACACTCATCATCAACCCATTTATGGGCCCCAGTGCAGGGCACGGGTCTCCTCGTATAGTTTGGTTTAGGTCATAATCGCTGGCCCAATGTGTTGTGAACTTTATTCGACATGCAGGTGTCATAACTATTCTTGTTCTTGTTCTTGTTCATTGGAGGTATCGAAATAAAACTATAAAGTCTTTCAGAGGTCATTGCTTATCAAACACCGAGTGACATTTAACAATCTTCTTCACTTAATCGAGTTACCTTCGTGGCGGCGACGGTAAATATTAATAAATAATAAAGATAAATGGGGCTCGTTGACATTAAGCGAAGACTTTCCAATCTAATGTCACACATGTGTCGCAAGCCATTGTTGGGAACGTCTGAGCTGTCACACTAATGATGAGGATTACGGCGTATTCAATCTCAGACTCTCTTTTACGATTAGAATTAAATGAGTAATGTTTATTTCGTGAGTCTACGAATACGAAAATCTTTACCACGGATGTTGAATGTCGCTTCTGACCACATAAAATTGTATAGGCTTGATAGCGGTCAAGATAACTACAATTTGGCGTTATATTTTGAGGCCACTATATACAGATAATTCCTCGTTTCTACCGATCGTCACGATAATCGTAATGTTGCTACTCCGTGCCGTTCAAGTTAGTCCTTAAGAGTAATGATGTATAAATAATAATGATAATAAGCATTGACTTGATAATAAGTAATAAATTAAAACAGCTTGGGTTGATTCCGCATACTAGTGAAACTTGAATCAATCATATTGGAAAAAATTATATAGTAAAATTGAGGATTGGAGGGATTGATTAGTATGCGGTGTGGAAACACGATTCCTAATAATTTTCACGCTAGAAAAAAAACTTACCTCGAAATTTTACAAGAAAACCGCTGTATTCAAATGGCCTTAATTTCGTTTGAAAAAAAAAAACTCTGAAATAAAGCCAGTATCCCTGCCACTCGACTCGCGTATTAGAATCAACTCAATACGGAAAAAAATCGGATTTAAGTTGAGGTAGTATAGACTCTGAACGGCATTATCATAAACAAATAAAACACAAATCATCCCACATGCGGGGGCCTTTACGCGATCGATAGCTAGCGATTAACGCTGCTCATGTTAGAGCTACCGATGTTTCTTAATCTATTTTATCCCATAATTCCCTCCCTGGTGTAATAATGTCACATCTACAAAATGACAACTATCCTGGAGAGATGTTTAAAGATTTTACGAACGAAATTAGTCGATAACATTTTTATACTTAAACAGGAGAGTTATAAAAGCGCTTTGGACGTATGATCATAATATCGTCGCTTAGCAAACAACACCGCTCAGTCGAAAAATGGCGATTTTTACTTTTGAACGTTACTCAAGTTCAAATAAAACGTAATTATCAATAAAATTTTTACAACCAACTCATTACAATTGTGTCCGTAAATAGAGCACTTATTACAACTAATAGATTAGGAAATTTTGTATGCAATAATATTAGTGCAGTTTTTTCACCCTCCTTTAAAATTACCTACTTCAAATTGAGCGGTGTTGCTTGCTAAGCGACGGTATCTGCCTTCCTTTTAACTAAACCGCGGTTACGTGACAAATGGTCAAATATCCGTTTTAAATAGAAAAAATAAAGCACAAAATTGTCTTTTAAAAACAGTCAAAATTAGTTAACGAATTCGACTTATCGGAACTTACCCTAACGATGCATAGCTGAAATATCATTAAACAATTTCAATATTATAGCACTGGGTTATGGTTTTTTTTTTATGATATCTCAAAAAATTATTTTGTCACTTACCCGCTTTTTAGATAGCGGACGGCAGATTGAGAGAGAGACTGAATATTGTATTGTTATATTCGATTTAACAAGATATTTGTGAACCTACTTTATACTAAAAGGTTATTTATACAGCTTCTGCGTACTTGGATGACAAAAATCCGTGGTAGTTAACCGTTTAGCTCTGGCGGGTAGTCTCGGTCTAAGATGTTTAAATTAAATTTTGTAATGATAAATTTATTCAAATGTATATTTACAAAGAGCAACCACTAGAGTTTCTTGCTCATTCTTCTTAGGAGAATCTGCCTTACGAAAGAACAGTAGAGTTTAATCAGTATGACTATATCAAGCGTAATTTACTTACCTGCGAAATAGAGATTATTTCACTTTGACTTCAATGTTTAGAATAATTATTTAACAATAACATTTCCAAATGAAATTATATTTTTTCCGGTTCTAAAATCGAATTTCAAAACGTAAATATGCAATAGCAAACACCAAAAAATTATATAGATTAAATCCTTCATTTATATCTCATATAAATAGCGGATTATTATGTACAACTATACGTAAGTACTAAAGTGATATGTGCTCGGAAGTAAAGTTTGAAAAGTGGGCTGAATATTCTGCGTCGAGTGGCGTGAAGGCTCGTTACTGCGGTCTACATTCCCTTTGTAAGACTCGGAATATACCCTTTAAAATTCTCTGTAATTTCTTTTGCTAGAAGGTATGTTATTATTAAGTCCTTGTTCTTTTTGTAGTTTTGTGTCTATAAACATGGTTGGAAAAGGTGTGAGAATTGTGACATATATGTTTTTTCCATTTAGCTTTTATTATACTCCTAAATTTCCGTCATAGGTACTTTCCATGACCGAGGTAATGGTAGCGTAAAAGTTTTTATTCGGTTTACTCGTAAAAACACCTTTCAATCCAAGTAACGTTTACGTGGGCAATTTTTGCCATCTAACCTTTTTTTTTATCATACCAAGCTACGGGACGAACAAGTCGTGTCTGGTACTGCCACTGCTACCTTGAAACATAAATTGACAAGTCCCATGTGCCTGTAATTTCGCCTACCTACAGAAGATACGCGTTCGTTATGAATGTTCAAATATGCACATGAAACTTGGCCATGCACGTCTACCGGAGGCTCATAGCCGAATATTAATAGCTCTATAGACTCGGGTTAAAACCGCACTGATGTCTGTTTAAAGGTTTAAGTTTCACCTTCCAATATGCATACTGTAACAGTAAGTGCATGCTGAATTGCCTCTTGGCGCTGTACAAGCAAGCTAATCAATATATCGCCTTACATTCCAACATATCTATTCATTGCCATTGGTCTCTTACTACCAGCTTTAGCTACTGGTTATTAGCTGAAATTACTATTTCATTTTTGCTATGGGGCTGCCTTCTCTGCTCAGAGATTGTCCTTGATCTTTCAACTTTTTGAAAACTTTTGTCTGTCGTCTGTATTCCCGCTGAGTGGTCTATGCCATACGATCAAGTTATTTGCCTTGTGCTAACAAATAGTTTTCCAGCATGAGGCGGTCGTTACACAGTGGTGACAGTCGTAGTCGCGGCGAAAGGTTACGCCACGATTTATGCATCCACTGGTTTGTATGCGTTACTCACAGCATGACCCACAGCGGTCACAATACGAGTTAATGTGACATCGTCAAATCGCATCGTTTCCCCCCACAAATAAGGTATTTTCCTTATTCCAGTAATCATTGTAAATACTTTATACACAGATGAATAAATCCATCATGCGTTTTCCCACATTTATTATATTTTTATTTATTCTGCATTCTGCATATTTTAGTTATTCTGCATTTTATTTATATTTGGGCATCGTTTTTTATTTCGCGTGAATTATACTCGCGGCTTACGTTCAAATTGAATTGTGGCCGTCATGAAATTGCTTTAGACCACTTCAAGAGTTATTCACTTTCACATTTAAGTCATATTGTAATTTTCGTATAATAAATTCTCGAAAGTTCCCCGGGAAGCAAACTGAGAACTTTAAAGTTTTCTCATCAAGTTACACAGTTCAATGTAAATAGCTCTAAGCAAAATTGTCCAACGAACGTCAGTGGTTCTTTCATTAGTATTTTTCCATTGTCTAGATTGGCTTCCCGCTGGTTTTAGTACTTAAGGGGTATAGAGTTATACTGAATATTAAATGTTAAAATAAGAACCCTATTCCAGAGAAATTTTCATTCTAAATCATGTGCTTATTCTCAACAAGAAGTGAAAACACAATTTATTTCTGCTGAGAAAAAACTAATTAAAAACATAATAGCCGGACTATTTTCGATTTTACGGCGTACAAACATTCTACGACCGTCAAGGTCACTTTCCTTGTATAAACAAAGAGAGTAAGGATTAAGGAAAATAAAAATAGGCACAGGCAGCCCTGTAAGGAAACCGTGACGCCGACGGAAATTCGTTGCCTTGTTGGACCGGCGCCGTCTCCCTCTGCGTTAATAGCTCTTATTCCATGCACTACTCGCAAAAACGCTTAGCGTTTTATTATGTCTTTCATGTAATATTTGAACGGTGACGACTATCGCATTTTTACAGTCTTCATCTACGTATTGTGTACCTATAAACGCATTTTATCCTTCTTATACGCAATTAGGCGTATGCTATAGTTTCACCCCTATGTTGTGGATATTCCAAGGATTCGCACGAAGCGTCTCACATTTAATGGCTATCGGCTATGGAGTGAAATTCCCTGCCTACAGACTTCTTACCTGAACGGTATAGTGTAGGCCTTTTTAAGGTGAGACTAAATAGGCATTATTAGGTGTGCACGTTCCATCGTCGACCTCATCGTCACTTTCCAGCGAGATAATGGTCTAAAACGCACAAAATTTTTGAATGAAAAAAAAAAAAAAAAAACTAGTTGGCATCATCTTGTTTTTTTAACCGATTTCAAAAAAAGAGGAGGTTCTCCATCAACTGCTTTTTTGTTTGTTTTTTTAATCGATTTTCATGATTATTTTTTTGTTGGAAAGTAGTTACCTCATTACTGATCCCATTTAAATTTGAAGAAAATATTCCACCAAAGTAAGTGGCAAAGTAGGGGATGAATCCGGTTTCACGCACTTTCCGGTAACCGATTTCAATAAAACTTGACAATTAGATGTAATTCCACGAACTTTTGAGCAGTTTTTTTTTGAAAATAATTTTCGCAGTTCGTATATTCATATAAGATGAACTTTGACCTGCAGGCATAGCCCTGAACGACGTAGGACACTATAACACGCCTGCATTTTATAAAATCTAATACTTATAAAAAGAGTTGATGATGTTAAAATAAAAGCTTTCGATCGTCCGTATCTAAAGAACAAAGAATATCAATTATGTTCATATACAAAAACATTTTTTACTCAAAAACCAACTCAAACAAAGTATTCAAAAGACTCAGCAATCTTTTCAAGGCTAGTCTTTTTGAGGCAGAGCTCGTTTTCTAATAAATAATGTTTTGTATAATCCGTTCCTGTCCAGTCAGGGACCGGCAATGTTTTACGCAATTACCTTCTTGAAAGGCTTGGTTTATTTTTTCTTACTAAAACGCTTTTATCTGGTGCATCTAGTATTGCTTTAAACATTTTAACATTTGAGTAACAATTTGCTGAATTCCGGTTCCTATTAAAAAAAAGTAGCGCAACGAATGTTGGCTTCGGCGCCATCTTGATTTCCTTGTGAAAGACTTAGATTGCATTCGTTGATCGCTCAATTACTATCTACTCTTTTTATTTATACTGCGGAATGTAATAGTGCTTACCAGTTATTTATTTTTCAAGTGGTTCGTAATGTGTCCAAATTTGCGCTAAATAATTTTCCACGCAAAATGCGCATCTTTTATTCCCCCTAGCCCTTTGCAGCCTTCAGTACTCCGTCAACTAAACCTCTATTCATCAACGTCCATTCCTCCATGACCGCTTGACAGGTTTGTCCCAAACTTAAGCTACGCTATTTAATACATACTGGGGCTAGATCTGCGAAAAGTGTATTTCGTTTACGGTTCACACTGAGAAATTGTGAAAAGTGTAAACAAACCCAAGCACTCGCCGGATACTCCATAGTCACTATCCTTTGTCAAACGCAGTCCTGTTTTATCACTTTTATAAGCTGTATTATGGTATAAAACTAAATTTAATATTCTTGAATGCATCGAGAATTCAAGTTCGTATCCCAAAGTTTTGATCTTATTCAAGTCATTTTCATCAAATATACCATCAAAAATACCATTGTGCTAAATCATGAATGTTAAATTAGAGGAAACATAATAAGTTTAAGAGCCTGGACGAAATTCTAAGGAATTTCGTCTTTGGAAGATGATCGCTTTCGCTCTACTCGTCCACCATCGATCAACGTCATCCGACGCTTGTATCTACCCGGTGACGATACGTACACCCTCATTATGGGGTTGATACTCTGTAGGCTTTATACAACGCGTTAGGTAAGACTTAGTACCTGTAAGCTGTTATATAGTTTTGCAAACAGGATAATTTTTCATGTCAAAACTACCTTATTGTCATCATGCTTTTAAATTCATTTAAAGATAACTACTTTATTTACTTTATCGTGCCGATGCGTATGTAATGTGATAAATATTGTTGAGTCTCCATCGGCCGTGAAGCGGGCGCGGTTGCATAGGCGAGATAATACTCGCTTGAATGTGTGATTTTTTTATATTTTCTACTTCGACCTTCATTTGAAAGTACCATGTGGATACGCGTACCTGTAATGCCTTATAATATAATAATAAAATACTTTTCCTAATGCCTTAGTTTTAGAATTTATAGAAAATGTATTGTTTTGAAAAAATGCCACAAAATTTGACTCTTTTTGGTCGAAAATTACACTTCCAGAGTCCATGCAATTTTGTAACAATAAAATTTAACAAGAATCTAACGGGCCCTTTCGTTGATATTGATTAGTTGGTAGGTATCCAAAATAGAATCAAACCACGTCGTCTTTAACCATCTTTTTTTTCATAGGCCATTTTTTGCTCAGCTTCGTGTATCGTCTGCAACCTATAATACCTAGACGTAGTTTCAAGGCTAGTTATGTAAACACGTCAAGTTATAATACCTTACCAATCTATCAACGTCATACAAAGAATGCGTGTGTCACCACGTGTTGATAAGCGATGACCCTTAACAAGGGATGATAGCCTCTTGTGAAATCAGCTTTGAAACGTGCCTCTTTGTAGATGGTGTAAACATATCGTCCCTCTTCTGGCTAGCTGCCCTAACAGACATGAGGCAGATTTTTGGACATGTATTTTCGGTTTACTATTTTACATCTTGAATATGGTACTTGTTATTTAAAATAAGTTATAGTCACATAATAATGGTAGACGTACAGTGCAGAATGTCTGCTTAAATCGTACGTCTTACTCTGTTATAATAAAAACATGAGATTTGAAATATGACATGATATAATATCGACTATGAAGAGACGATCACCAACAACTAACAAGAGTACTGTACAGAAATTGAAAAAAAAGAAAAACACTTGGTTTTGGAAACCAACGGATGAAGAATTTATACTGTTTTCTTATAATCATTGCAACACTTTCTTATATAATACTAAGTGACGGGACGAACAACTCATGTGCCTGGTGGTAAGCGACACGCCTGTCCCTAACAGTTGCAGTGCCAATCAAAGCCTTAAATCACAAAGATCTGAGGGGCACAATTTGACAAGTCCCATGTGCCTGTAATTTCACGAGCACCCTTACACTAAACAACCGGAACATTAACCAGACATTACTGCTTGGCGGCAGAAATAGGTAAGGTGGCAGTACTTGCCTGGATGAACTCTTTCACAAGGAGCTCTACTGCTAGCTACTTCATGTATCCATGTACTGTTTTCGATCTTTGCAATTGTCAAATTTGCGTTTAAGGAAGTAGTCACCACACTTATTGACAGGGAGTTTCATGAAGACGGTCACGAAAAGATTTATATCCATGAAATAAGAGCGAAAAAGACGTGCGTTTCGCGTACGTTGACGGTATGTGCGCAGCCGATGATGGCTGGTCGAACGCCCGTGTCAGCGTCCGAATGGTAGCATCAACGTCCGAATGGTCGCGTCTACGCGCGAACGATTCCGAAAGTGCGTAGGACACATTTCATAAACACCCCGATCCCAGACAATGGCTGAACGGTGGCGTCTGTGGCCGAATCGCCCGCGCCGCGATAACGTTCGAATCGCCGCATGTCGACGTTAAAACGGCTGCTTCTACGCCCGAACGGTCGTATTAATGCGGTGGCTACTTTTCAGCGGTTTCAAAGTACAAGAGGTCTTGTCACTACTGTTTATGTAACATTTCCAGCAATAAACGTCAGCTTACGTAAGATTTCTGCTAGCGGCATTGGAGTGAGGCGTAGTATTTTATATTTGAAAAAAGGCCAATAGAAACATTTTTACGTTTCTTGAATTATTGAAAGCGTCTGTTACAGATCTTATTATACGACCTTTAAGGCACTTTGCTAAAAAAATTCAATGGTTTTCATACCGATACAGTGCAAACACTCTTGATCCCAGCTTTTATTTATTTCTTTCTTTTCCCCTTTACTATCTCTCAATATTTCATATTATGAACCTTAAAGCCAAGGGGATTCAGACATTTTTAATGTTTTATTTATCACGAAGTGCTAGGGAGCAACTAGCGAGAAGTGAAATTGCCCATGAAAGTAAAGTGCCTCGCAATGTATCGCTGACTTTTTGTTATTGTGAAATCATGAAGTTGTAACAACATATATTATTATTATAACCATAGAACACACTTATGGGAATGATCGTGCATACACAGCAGACTTTTAACTAGCCCTAATTACTATTAGTAGCAGTAGACCTTGTGAAAGAGTTCGTCCAGGAAAGTACTAACACCTTTCCTATTTCTACCGCCAAACAGTAATGTCAGCGTTACTGTGTTCCGGTTTTGAAGGGTAAGGGTGCTGATGAAATTACAGGCACACGGGGCTTGTCAAGTTATGTCTCATGCGGTGACGGATGCTGTGGCAATGCCCATTAGATCGTTGCTATTTGAAGCTCTGAGTGGCACTGCAAATATTATGGACAGCCATGTAGCTTTCCATCAGGCGCACGACTTGTTCGTCCCGTCACTCGATATTATTATAAAAAAAAAGGCATTGAGGTGCAGCGACAGTCACTCTATGAATTCTAAAAAAAAATCCAATGTCGCGAATTCTTTCACAATATTATTGAATTCATTACTTAAAATAGTTTTGTTGCTGAAACCAATGTGCTTTAATCAATTCAATAAGCTTAGATGGAATCAAGTTACATTATAATTTTTTATTTAATTTTTTTTTTTTTGACATTCGATAGTGGATACTTATCTCCGTAAATGCGACGTTTATTAAGTTTCTGTGGACCGAAAACTCACAATAGAATTTAAATCGTTTATGAAGATCTTTGACATTGTCACTTCAGATACAACTCGTAGTAATAAATCACTCAGCTCAAGTGCATCGCTCTCAAATGTTACATGAAACGGACTTATTATGAGGAATGTTCCTAAAAACGCGGCCGTTATTTGTATAGTCGCGCCATAGAGTAGTTGATGTTTAATCAAATAGTAGTGTACATTTGCAGGTAAAATTTAATTCGATATAAATTAATTCGCCATTTTTCTTACGATGGTGATTTTTTGAAATTCGATCGAAAAAATAAATAAATAAATAACTTGGTCTATTTTGAGTTTTCAGAGTGTAATTTTGATACCGTATAACGGAAAACTGTTCAAACTAATCCTTGAGATTTGCTTCTAGAACAGTCTACAGAAGCCACAAGGCTATTGACTGTTATTTGAGTGTTAATACGTAACAATCCGTCACTTAGTATAAAATAACTTTTTACGATTTAACTTTCGTGCGATATTATCGCAAAAGAATTAAGTTGAGGGAAATTTTCAATTTAATTTACTCCGCCTAACTTCGGTGGCAATTTTTATTATTTCAATATTCTATAAAACTTAATATTCGTGTCGTGTCTTAATTAATTACTATTACTTAAAACAGTCGTGGTAGTGTAATAGTTTGACTTACCGCCTCTCAAGCAGAGACCGTGAGTTCGAATCCGGGTCATATCTCTTGAGTTTTTCGGAATTTATGCGCGAAATTTAATTTGAAATCTGCTGTAGGTTTTCGGTGAAGGAAAACATTGTGATGAAACCTGTACGTCGAAAAAGGTTCAAAATCGCAACCCTCAGAAAAAGTGTGAAGTCCCCGAACCGCATTGCGCCAGCGTGTGAATTATAGACCAAACCCTCGCCAGAAGGGAGACCCGTGCTCATCAGTGGAACGTATAAATTGGGTTGGTGTTGGTGATTACATTTACGATAACAACTGTTCAAAATACTTAATAAACTTTAAACTTTAATGGAATTGCTTGCTTCGGTACTGGCAGCCTTTTTTAGTTCTAGTTCTTCTTTATAAATGACTTACAAGAGCAGTGTTTCATACATTCAATTCAACTCCTAATAGGTGCAGTATTTTTATATACATTCTAATGTAATAATTCCTAACTAGTGCAGTGTCGGCGGGTAACCGATGGATGCACGTCGCGTCCGATCGGCTGGTCTGGAAGTCTTTGGGGGAGGCCTATGTTCAGCAGTGGACGTCTTTCGGCTGATATGATGATGATGGTGATGAATACATTCAATTCATGTAATAATCCCTGACAAGTGCAGTATTTTTATATACTTTCAAGTCGTGTAGTTTCAAGTAATAATAACTTGTTTTTGGTTAATACTTAAGTTCTGTTTTATAATTTTAGTGTTTACCACACTTGTACTTACGCACCATCTCATTTTGTAAAAGCGGTTCTAACTGAAAACCAGCGTTACAGCAGGCGAGCTGTAACATATGCTGAGTTGCATCCGTTTCAGCTTATAGATATATCATTAATGAGAATTGTCTGTTATGCTTGAATGCTGTTAAGCTGAATAAACGTTTCTTTCTTTCTTTCTTTCTTTCTTACTATTCCCAAGTCCAGTTAACTGTACATTAAAATATCAGCAGTAATTTAAAAAAATCGTAACATCACGTTGCCTGTCAGCGCTGTTGCACAAACGACTGATATTTAAAAAAAAAAAACGGTAATAACAAACCACGAGTCGACCTCAAGTACGCAAATAAGAGACGTTGTCATAAAACGGTGTCGATGATCCATCAATGTCACCTCACAGAAAGGGAACAAGAACAGGAGCTTGAAATTGCGACATTCTAAGGTTTTGTTTCACCGCATGCATAAGAAACAGAATAACCATAAATTAGTTCCGAATGATGTACGACTAAGGGACACATACATACAAAAACCTACTGCAACGGTCGCCATAGATCATTCTAGGTGACTTCTAAAAGAAGCTAAGAATGGCTTGAATATTATTACACCATTGTTATTGCACTTCCCTGTGGCATTGGATGCCTATTTGTAACACTTCATCTCTGTTACTTGCTAAAGAAGTGTATATTAATTATACAATGGTAAAAAAACTATGTATCTTAGATGTTATTATTGATACAAAAATGCAACAAACACGAAGAAAAATTCCGATCGGGTCGAAGTCGAACAAGCTACTGTTATTCTCTCAATTGGATGCTGATAAGCAATAACGTGTTCAGCCGCAAAACCTCGAAAATTTAGATATGAATGCCAAACTGTAGCTTGTTATCTCGTCTACATTTTACAAACATAAACTAAGTGATTTAAAACCTCCAAATAATAAACAATGGTAAAAACAGTTGACATAAATCTAGCCACTATGGTAAAAAATACTTTAGGCGCCATTTTCTCAAAACTTTGATCATGTTTCTTGACACGTTATTGCTTAACAGCATCCAATTGAGCTACGGAGTGAGTGAACTGGTCTTACGAATTCTTTTTTTTTTAAACTTTCGTTGGTTTCTCACAGGTGGCGTTATGAAAAAAGCCGTTAAATCAAAAAATGAAGATCTGCAACAAGCATATAGAGGAATTTGTAAGGTCTGCCGACTCGTTTCGTAGCTAAGTTAGGAGAGTGATAGATCCGGTGTGGCGAGGTCGCTGGTTGGAGTCCAGCAGGATCGAAGGAAGTTTTCTTTGTGTTTGTTCGATATTTATATCAATAATAACAAAGAACTATTGAGTATTTTCACAAGAAATATATCGACATTGGAAAAGTAAAACATTTAACGTGCATTTGGAAAATATTACAAGAGAGCCATGTAACGTAATTTTTTTAAGAACAAAAATTTCAGAACAACTTACAAAACATACACAAACAAGTGGTCAAAACAGTAAATATTGTGACTCAAGTTTTTGTGTTGTTTCATTTACAAGTTGCCACGGCATGTATATATATACATATATATACACGGCATATATATATATATATATATATATATACACACGCATGCCGTGGCAACTATATTATAAGCATCTTCTATACCCATAGTTACAGTAACAGATTTCGCTAGCGTAAAATATTGCTTCTTGTGACCGCTAGGGGCGCTGTACAATTTACCATCTATAATACAAATGTCACTGCGCACAACAATACTCTTAAAGACCAGCAAACGAGTTAGCCTGACATTGGCACGGTTTCGCAAATAAAGGAAATCAATAGGCGTTTACGCTTGTCTATGATCTTCGTTGTTACATAACACTTATTAAGTAAAAGTTACGTAGAAATATTTTCAACAATTTATTGTTCTTACTCTAAACTTTTGCTAAGTTTTAAAGGTAATATTAAATAATAACTCTCACACTCATAGCCCCGCACTAGGGAAACCCATGTCGCGGGTGCCATGGACTTTCTCATAGACGACCACAAATTATACCCAAACACAAGAGAGAAGTATATGTAAGTCATACAAACATTTGTCCCGGCTTGGGACCCGGAGCCAGTTATATTAAAGGTGAAAACTCCCAAAGTCTATGTACCTAAATATTAATGGAAGCGAGAGATTTCTTAATTGTCTGCGTGATACTCTGATTTTTCTGACTCACAATAGATTTTACACGTCGCAGTGAGTTCTGGAGTTCCCTTCTCGTTACCAATTAATACTATGCATATTTTCATAGTTATACTCTCAAATATGCAGTGGAACAAAGTCAATCAGATTCCTTAAACCAGTTCCTAGTTGTTTTGGGCCAAGTTTCGTCACAGCGTATTTAAAATATTTGTTATAGTCGGTATTTCCAATAAAACAAGCTTCCTAGTAAAAGGATCGATAGCCTAAAGGACGACAGGCGCGTGACAAACGATTTATCAGTGATCAAAGATGTCCGATAAGAGGGTATTGGTGCTCCGTGAACTAATCGACGAGTAGATACAGTGGAACGGGAACAGTGGTGTGACTTAAGAATAAAGATCATGGATACATTCTTTAGATGTTTCTTTGTGTAAGGGAATGAAAAAGAATTCTATGTACTTAAATGATAAGCATCTAACTAGTCATACCATGTCCTTCTGTTAGATACTTATACATATGGGAGCGTGAAATCGCGATGATTGGACAAAGGCAAAGCCTTTGCCCTGCAGTGGGATAGTAACTGCTGAATAAATGAACACAAATGATTCTACTGCACCCTTAGACGGCTATATATATAGAAATAAATTTCCAGCTGGTATTTGACAGATGCGATGCTGTTCGAAATGAAACTCGTACATGATTTCAATTTGGTCAAAAATTCTTAATAGTCGATAAATTAGACGAACTTGTTTCATACTTGTTTTTAACACTATGCTAAAAATTACATTTACTCACGTAGCATGACGTCTGCTTAATATTAGGCATTACTCACCGCACTTGGCTTCATATTTTACTTTCTCCAAAATAATAATTTAGGAAAATTTACAAAATATATGAAATATAATTCGGTATGCAATATTTTTATAAGATTTTTCTTGATTGATATTTATAATTTCTACTGAAAACAGAATAAGCTTGCAGACAATTCTCAAAAACGTAAAATAGTCTTCATTCGACCTTTTATGACGTCATTTCCTGCTTTTAGAAATTGGAGTAAACAGATTATATTTGCCTTAACTTCGAGCCTATTTTTATCCATTCCGATCCCTTTTATGAGGCTTAGGCCAGGCTCTACAGAAAAATATGTTTTCACGTGGCTGTAATATCCTGTCCTATCCTATACTACTATCCTATATTACAATATCAAACCATGAACTCTGCAAACAGGTCATAGCTGCGGCGGCTCGTTAATTTATGCTGCACTGGTCTCTATTCTGGCGTATTTGACATTTCTGTTCCTAGTGGATCAAATATATAGGTTTTATGTTTTCTTTATACAATACGATATAAGACTGCATGCAACGGTATTTGAGAATTGTTGTTAGCGCAAATAGAACAAAATGTATTGCTTTGTTAGTTTTATTTTATGGAGTTTTAGAGACTGTCATTTGGTTTCACTTTATAGCGTTTTTTGTTGTCCGGAGACGCAGCTGCATCCGCCCGTATTCGTCAGGCGGTAATCACGAGAACTCCTATTGTCTACTTTATTTGTCTAGCTAAAAAGTTTGATTTCGAAACGTTGACTTTAAGAATACAGTAAAACTTTATCTATTTTGGATGTATATAGGAAGTATACCATGTATAGTATGGTGTTTGAAATTATCATCCATCATCACTAATCCGTTATACTTTCCACTGTTGGGTTTTCTCTAAGGTTAGACTTTTGGATGAAATCATCCACGTTGGGTCAACGTTATAAGTTTTTCTATAGTTTAGAAACTTCTTTTCTTCACCATGTAGCGAGAGGTATTGTAAGTACGTAGTTTTGTAATTAGTACATTGTTTCTCTATTGAGAAACAACCATTCACCCACTGGACTGCCACAAACCACACGTATCTAAATTCGGTTTTACAAAAAAGCAATGAAAAACTGCTAAATCATTTGCATTACTTTTATTTAACTTTTTCACTGCGCCCAGCCAATATGAATTTGACCCTGACAAAGGGGCGCAATTCAATGTAGTGACATGTTGAGGATTATGCAAGAGAAGAAAGGATCTAAAGTCCACTACCAAACTCTTTGGTGGCGCAACTATCGGCGCGCGCACCTCCCGACGCCGAAGCGTCTCTCCAGTTCCCAGACACCTACGTAGCCTGGGGGACCGGAGGATGTCTAGCTCGCAATTATTGTAGGACAGGAGGAGTTGTCTGCTCTCGTTGGAGGTTTAGTCATAGCTCCTCTTGACGTACAATTATACAGATTAAATTATACAGCGCACATTCCTAGTTCACCGTGAACTAGAAAGGAGCGCTGATGGTGTTGCACTTCGGTATGCCGTGGTGGCTCATCTAATTAACCTTTAGTATTATTTTCTGTAAGAAATAATCATACGTATAGGCGGAAATATGTCGAAACCTCGCTTTAAATGCGCATTGTGTGCGTCATTGCGTGCGGGGGCTAATAACAACCCCTAGCTCTGTAAATAATTGCCACTTCTGTGTCTGTCTCCCCTCTCCCTTCGTCTAGATATATAAGAGTAGGTGCCCAAAAGGGTTCAATTTCGTATTTATTTCCTATGTTAATTGTTTATGCTTGGGTTGTGAAAAGGCCGTCCAACGGTTGAAATACCTACTGGGATATTTTTATCTCATACTATTGGGTTTCGTAATAGCATCTTTCAAGTTATTATGTTCATTTAAAAATTGTGAAGAGATAGTAGCAACACCTTTCCCTAACGGTGCAGGAGATTAATAAAATTTGATAAAATTTGCACGCCGAAGAAAGTTCGCAGGCCTTGGAAAACGTGTATAGTCCATAGAGGAGACATGTGCCGAGTGTAACATAGAAGAAGAAGAAAATATACCAAAGTTTTTTTATGATACCTAGTGATAGGACGAGCAAGCCGCGCGCCTTTGTTGCAGTGCCACTCAGTGCTTTAAATCACTAAGATATAAAGGGTCGCTACCACTGTGCCCGACACCCTGAAACAAGTTTACAAGTCCCATGTGCCTGTAATTTCACCAGCACCCTTACCCTTTAAAACTGGAACGCAGTAATGCTCACATTACTGCTGGGCGGCAGAAATAGGTAAGAGGGCAGTACTTCCCTGGAAGCAGAATCGCACCCTGGAAGCACATCGTACCCAGGAGGCTCTTTAGATAGCTAAGCGTATTTTAGCGGTGTAGCTACCAGTCTGGTCTCCTGAGGCTTCCACGAGGCGAACAGAATATTCCATTCGTGTGATTATAAGGCACCATGTTTCCACAACCTTTGGAAAACGCGTGACGTCTTAAGCCAGCTTTGGTCCAGCGCAGCGAATGGCCTAGGCCTTCTTAGACGAGATAAAGCAACAATAGTTATTATTTACGTGTACAATTCCTACAAATTCTTTATGAATAATATTTTCATACATAAAGAAAACGGATCTACGTTTCCACTCGCATATCTGACTAAGTAATTGCGTTACGACAGCCCTCTTATTCTTGCTCTGGGAGGGCGTATCCCTTGCTCAAGCTACTTGGATGCTGTTGCCAAATTCTTATTGTTCGTTTGGCCCTGACTCACTCGGTATCAGACCGTTGAATACGTTGAAATAAAAGGATGTTAACCCTCCCGAGACAACAGGAAACCGACAATGACAGCAATTTTCAGGCCATAATGAGAAAACTTTTTTTTTGCGTCGCATTTGTGTGACTATTGTTTCTTATATACTGTTAGTTATATCGTAGCGAACCGCAGCAGTCGCTACAAATCTTTTTGCGTTTTATATAATATTTTTTTATCACTTTTGTTTTGGATTGAAATTTCAAATTTGAATATACTTATTTTTTGCGCCTTTTCTTTGGTTTGTCGTTATTTTGTTGTGCTCGTGCACTTGTTGTACTTTGCTTTAGGGCTGTTTTTAAATGAAATTGATTTTTTTTAAACAACTTACATGGTCTCAACTTAAACAATTCCCTGTACTGTAGGTACCAGTGCAACGGAATTCACTCAAATTTACAAAAGTTCAATTCCCAAATTGGTCCTACCGGGAATCGAATCTGGGACCTCCTCATCCAGCGCCTACAGTACAAACTGTTGGATACCGAGGTCGTGGTTTTTGCAAGGTGTGGTAATTTTTTTTATAATCCCAAGTGACTATAAGAACAAGTCGTGCACCTGGTGGTAAGCGACACGCCTATCCATAACAGTTGCAGAGCGACTCGTTTAAATCATAAAGATCTGATGGACACTGCCTCTGCGCCCGTCACCTTGAGACGTAAGTTTATAAGTCCCATGTGCCAGTATTGGTCTTACTTGGTGCAACGGGCTGGTGTCTGCATCTCGACGACAAAGCGCATATTTTGCGTGTGGCTGTAATGGTCTTATTACTTGACAGCAGAAGTAGGTAAGGTGGCAGCACTTCCCTGGACGAACTCTTTCACAAGGAGCTCTACTGCTACTAATTCATAATTAGTTTTGCATTTATGAAAATGTCTCTACTGCTGTAAATTTGCGGTATACTCGTATACTATTGTAAAAAAATGTTAATGAAGAAATAAATAAAATAACGTGTTGCGTATCGCCGCGACCGTGTGGGAACTGCCTTAATATGCCATGCAACATCTACTAATGTAGTTTAAAAGCGTTTTACCAAAACGTTATCTCATTACCTCTACTTTATGTGTCAAGGCATGGACTTTCCCATTTTTAAAATGCATGAATGGAGTAAATGAGGCGCATTATGAAACTTCTTTATTACCCGGCCTTGTATGTGAGACAGTAAACCGAGAGCTGCGGTCGGCTCGAATAGAGAGAGATAGGTTAAGCAAGCCTCGGCTGTACGTGACCGGAGCACGGTGCAATATATTTTTTTACATTTTTTTAAGCTTTCACGATTTCCATTCTGCACCGAAGATCTTAGATTGCTGGCAGAATTGCAGGAGGCCAGTTTGCAATAAATCTTCGTTAGCGTTTTGTTTTTGTTTCTATATCGTAAATTTTTATTCTCTTTTTTATCAATCCTAGCAATCCTTCTATCATAGTCTTTTTACTGCGGCACTCCGAAAAGAAATTCTTTAAATCGATGATACTTCACGGAAGTAAAGGTGTAAAAGACAAACCACAACGTTTGCAAGGCGAATGAAAATACGTCTTTATAAATGTTTCGGTATATATACGACGACCTCGGTGGCCAACGGCTTGCATTGTGGGCGCTGAATGCAGAGGTCCCGGGTTCGTTTCCCGGTAGGATCAAAGTCAAAGATCATTTATTCCATAGGTTAAATAAATTTACACTCAAAACGTCACATTTACATTACATTACATTAATCTAATGCTCGTTCACTATGCTGACTTCCCTGAGAAGAACGAGCAAGAAACTAGGGATTGCTCTTTTCAAATAAACTTAAATGCTATGGAATACACTTTGAATCAAATTTGTGTGGATTCTGGAGCCGTGTCGTCTTTCTGTACATCTTTATCTAACACGTAGTCTTCAATTTTTAACCGACTTCAAAAAAGGAGGAGGTTCTCAATTCGTTTGTATGTTTTTTTCCATGTATGTTACACGATAACTCTGCCATTTGTGAACCAATTTTGATGATTCTTTGTTGGAAAGAAGGTACCTCAGATGTGGTTCCATTTAAATTTCAAGAAAATATTCCACCTCTAAGGGTGACGAACTAGAGGATGAATGACTTTTGAGGTCGGTTTTTTTAACCGGAGGTTAGGTTATGTTATGTAATATGACTTTTCAATCAAAATATTTTTAATGTAGTTTTTAAACTTAAGTAATGATAATTTTAATATATGCTCCGGAATCTTAAATATAAAAACGTATGCAGTTCCCCATAAAAGAGTCGTTTACCTTGGTTAAACGAAATCGTGGTACCACCATCAATTTGGAAAATGAACTTTCGCTTTGTGTCCGATTTTGATTATTTTGAGTATTGGTTCCACTGAAATTTAAACAAATTATTCCACCTCAAAGGGTGGCAAACTATGGCATGATTCCGGTTTCGCGCACTTTCCGGTAATCGATTTCAATATAACTTGGCAAATAGATGTAATTCCTCGAACTTTTGAGGTTTTTTCTTATTAAAAACTTGTTGTTATAACTATTTTTATGTAAAAATTTCACTTTTTCAAGAAATATATTTCTTGGACTAAACAGTAGGGCTAGTACGATACGGCACGACTTGCGCGATAGCGACATAAAGCGAGATATCTATGCGAGAATAGCAGTATCTCGCGCTGTATGTCGCTCTCGCGGTTGTCACGCCCTATCGTGCTAGCTCTAGAGATGGAACGAATAAATTTTTAATTTCTATTGAATTCTTGAAAATAATTTTTTGGGTAAAACCCAGCTACATCGGGAGCTCATTTTCTTCCCAGTCATCTTTCTATCGTATCCACGGCATACATTATAATGCTTACCGTCGTGGTGAAACGTTCTCGCCGATTGTTGCTCAGAATGCGCCAGATGTACAGGAAAGGAAGGATACGTCTTGAGTGGAGGCTTCTTAGGTGCACCCCAAAAGCCTTTCTTCCCCGAAGTATCGATATATATCTTTAAAAAAAAAAACTGAGCTACTTCTTAATACCAAGTTTCAAGCCCTCAAACTGCGTAATAAACATACCAACATCACAATACTTGGTTAACGAAGTGTCGAATTGACAAGAGTTAATCGTATGATTCATGGAGGTCAGCGCAATCAAGATTACGGAATAACTAACTTATATTTGCGGCCGGTTTAGGCACTATCATAAATATAATAGAAATATAAATGTAAAACGTCATCTAAGTGCTAGTACTGTAGAGTGTTCATACGCTGTAGCACTTAGATGCTGAAAAGGTATTTTTATTTATAATAAACACGGTAATATTAACAATAAGGTGATAGTGTTACAATGACATCATTATATGCCAATACAACATTTGGTAATTTAGTAACTAACTTGGCTATTTCTTCCGCCAAGCAGTAACATTACTGCTCCTGTTTTGAAGGGTAAGGGTGATGGTGAACTTACAGGCACATGGGACTTGTCAGCTTATGTCTCCGGGTGACAGGCGCAGTGGCAGTGCCCTTCAGATCTTTGCGATTTAAAGCTTTGAGCGGCACTGCAACTGTTATGGACAGGCGTGTAGCTTACCATCAGCAACACGACTTGCTCGTCCCGACACTTGATATTATTAAAAAAAGGTAATCGTGTTTTTTAAGATTGGATAAAAAATGATGTTAGACAAACGCTTAACAGGATTTGAATCTGGCGGATTTATTTGGGGATACGGTCAGCTCTCAGAAGCGCATAAAAATAAAATAATAGAATCTGTTGTGATTGACATGCCAGATCGTATTTAAAAAAAAAAAACTTAATTATAAGTGACGAAACAAAATGGCAATTGTAATAATGTATAACAATTTACATAGGGATTTCAAAATAGTCCACGTCTTAGCATGTGAGATCTATTTGAATACTTCGACGTCACTATTATTCTTCGAAAGCTCGGCATGGAATAGACCGCAATAAACAATTATCATTTTTTTTATTATGACGTTTTTAATATCGTGATATCTATTTTTTTGTAAAAAATACTTTATCACTTTGTTATTAGAGAAATTCCTTAGATCAAATTGTACTCGAACAAACAAAAAATTAGGGCTGTCGCTTCAACGTGGCACATTATGAATTATGTAAATAGCATGTACAAATAAAAACAAAAAATAAATTTTATTCATTTGATAATAAATGTTTTATTTTCTTGCTAGATCAAACTTAATCACAAGAACGTATGAACATAAGACAAAGCAACATTCTTGAATTTCAAAATATTGTAAAAAGTAAAATCTCCTTTCTGTCTAAAAATAATTTGTAGTGCCTTACAGCATACAGGGTCCATAATGCTGTTAACTTTTTTATAATGTCAAGTGACGGGACGGATAAGTCGTGCGCCTGATGGTAAGCTACACGCTTATCCATAATAGTTGCAGTGCCCACTACAAGCTTTAAATCGCAAAGATCTGAGGGGTACTGCCACGGCACCCGGCACCCTGAGACAAAAGTTCACAAGACCCATGTGCCTGTAATTTCACTAGCACCCTTAGCGCCCAGACACACGAGGAGAAGAGCGGAGTCCGCTCGGCGACCGCGTTGACAAAAGACTATCTAGTGCCTTCCAGATAAAAGCTAAATAAATAGAGCGTATTTTGCAATGACAGTTAGGTCTCTGAACAAGTGCACGCGATCGCTGGGCGGCGGCCGCCGCAGATACCGCTCTTCGACCGCGCGGGGTGACCGCGGTGAAATTCGTGTCGTATAAACGCGCCCTAACCCTTCAAAACTGGAACGCATTAATACTGGGATCACAGCTTGGCAGCAAAAATAGGTAATATGGCAGTACTTCAATGGACAAACTCTTACAATGGACGAGCTGTACTGCTACCAAAACTTGGCTTTAAGCCTTTTCCATCCTATCTAACTGTTGGCATTTCCAACAATATTTGTTAAGTTGGCTACGTTAATCATACCAACACTACAAAAACTGATTTCCCGCTTACGCGCCATTACAACATGACAGAATAAATATTTCACAATTTTACTTTGGTCCCATTTTATTGTTGAATCTTCAAGTACCAAGTCTTCATGTAAAGAGTGATATCGAATAGTAACATTATAGTAAAGCAATAAAGAATTGAATTTAACTATCATACATGTCCGTGCTACACTTCCCTGGCGAACACTCTAAAAGAAAGACTTTTCTTTCTTTCCTACAATCCCACGCTTAGTAATCGGGTCCGCTGTCACCAACAATCACACAAAGCGCTTCATATTCCATCGTTATTAATCATTTCTGACCAGATACTGTTATGCTAAAGTTCACGGAGCTCTTTAAATTATTAATTTCTCCATGAACTAGAGTAACTTGGTCGTAGTAAATCATCCATGCGGTCTCCGTTATGCAAACTTCGATTTACGCAAAACACGTTTTATTATCAATTTAATAGTCTAGTTAACATTTACGATGAAGCGCGTGAAACGTGCATTGCGTTTGTTTACTTGTATTTGATCGATTTCAATACAGTATTATTATATGGTAAACATCACATAGTATACTCCTTGTGAAAGAGTTCATCCTTGGAAGTTCTATTTATCATAACTAACATAATCAAAATTTTAGCCAAATTTAGTTATTCATCATCAGATCAGTGAAACGCGATCTAGGACCCCTCTAATCGGTTTTTTAATAGTTTATTTAGTTTCAGTTCTATTGTTAAGTGAAATCGGCGTAATTGACATTTGTAACACCACATACAAGAAATATTAGTAACCTCACCTTGCCGCTAGATGGCGCTGGGATCAAAATAGAACCCGCTATCGAAGTGTTAACTAAATTTAAGTTGCAAAAGGAATCATAGGACTTTGTATCGAACCCTAAGGCCTATAAGTGGCACTACAGTACTTCCCCAGGGGGGATACTTGAATGTAAAACTCGTAGAATCGTCGTTCTTGATCGCCGGCTGCAGCTTCCACCAGGTGGGACGGTGAGCTAACATCGAGGATGAACACGATTATGTCGATCATACAACTACGTCAATAAAGGCCGTTGGGCATTTGGAGATTCAAGTGTCTTTCTTCACCTTTCCTCGCTTCGTGTACCTTTTATATTATATTTTTTTTATTAAAATTATATTAATACAACGAACACTGAGAAAAATCCATTTGATTCGGCCACCAGCGTCTTCAGCATACCAGGCCGAACGCTCTCCCAACTAAACTACGGAATGAACCAGCAGATCCTACGAATTTCTCTATGTGCTTGTTGCAGATTTTTATTTCTGGTTTTTTACAACATTTTTGCAGTAGCATTTTTCTCTATGTTCGATCTTTGTATTAATAATTAAGTATAAGAAACTAGTGTAGTCATTTCACAAAAACATAATTGAATATCATTATAGTAAAAACATTGGGATATTAAATGCGTTAAATTCTTATTGAATTGATATTCAATTATTTTTTGTGAAATGACTCCACTAGTTTGTTATAATTATTAATACAAAAATCGAACACTCAAAAAAAATTCCTTCGATCCGGCCGTATTCGAACCGACGTCTTCTAGCTTACCGTGGCAGACGCTATACCAACTATGCTTAGTTGGTATAGCGTCCAGGCGCAAGACTTGTTCGTTCCGTCGTTCAAATAAAAAAAAAGTATTTGCCAATAACAAAGATAACGCACCCTTGGTTTAATAAGGCCACATCTGCAAAGTTACAACTTTTCAGAAGAGAGAGAGAAATTAGTCAATCTTTTTTTATGCGTCAGTAAATGAATGTTGCTAGTAATAAATCATTCAATGAGTAGTGCTGCTATGAGAGTGAGACTGTCATAGCAGTCATAAAATCTAGTCTGTCCAGTAGGATTAACACAACAGAGCGTGACGCACTGCTATTCTCGCATAGAGATCTCGCACTTTATGTCGCTCTCGCACAAGTCGCGCCCTGTCGTGCTAGCCCTACAGTGGTTTAAATTTAACCATAGATTGTAATAACAATAACGCAAACACTCAACATTGCCCCGCATTAGGGATAATCTGTATCACGGGTGCCATGGACACACACATAGACAACCACAAATCACACCTAAACTCACGAAACAAATAAATGTAGGCCATACAAATATTTCTCCCGGCCCGGGAATCGAACCCGGGACCTCTGCGTGGCAGTCCAGCATGGTAACCGTTCGACCACAGAGACAGTTACATAATAATTGATGCAACATCATGATACGACCATACAGCACCATGTCGGCTTATTATTGTTTTATTTCTGTTCTGTAATTTCTATTGTACAATAAAGTTGTTGCGGACACCGAGCTACATACTCCGCGCCGACCGCCTACTCGCCAACCACTGTACTAGATGAGAGA
>NW_020654810.1:6025088-6157824 GCF_003589595.1 Hyposmocoma kahamanoa | reverse complement strand
CCCCGCACTCCGCGCCGACCGCCTACTCGCCAACCACTGTACTAGATAAGAGAGTGAAATTGGTATTTAAGTAGGAACATTTTTGGTAATAAACACGTATTGAATCCACTTTAATCAAGAGTTTTCATTTGCGATCCAGATCAAGAACCTGAACAATACAGTCCACCGAACAAGAGCTAGAACACCAACAAAAGTATTTGTGTTAAATAAATCATTTCACTGCCACTGCACGCATGTGTAAAGATAGCAATCACATAATTACCATTTAATTACAGTATTGTGTACCGTTTTTCGTAATGTGCTATTCTACTTAGTGTGTTAATTTACATTTTTATATGTGACATTGGTTAAATATGAATAAAACCACATATCCGTAAATACCTACTACTATTTCCTTATAACAAATAGTTTTTAATTAAATTGTAGTTGTAACGGAAAGAAAAAAAAAATTTGGTCTCATTTCCTTATGACAAATTCAAATTAAATCTAAATTACTGAACATTAAGATCCAAAATGATCTCTCCACTCAGCACTTGTACGGTTGTGCATGTAACAAAAGAAGCAAAAAAAAAGCAAAAAAACGATATTGATATTCTGTAGTGGTTGAGGAATGAAGCGGAAGCTACAGATGATCAACAACATAATTTTAAAACGGCAAACAAACACCGGAGAATATACATAACATTCGAAATTGCGTTATGGACACGATGAAAAAGGTTTTTGATATGCAATACAGTACAAATTAATAATAATAACAAATGTGTCAAATGGATAATGGAGAAATGTGATTCAGTTGCTGGCGACTATGACGTCATGCCTTTGCTGATATTTTGCTATAGCCAAAAATGCTTAGGACTCACCGAAAAGTAACAAACGCTCGCAGACCTTAGCAAAAACAACAATTAAAATACAAACAGCTTAGTTGGTATAGCGTTCTGGCACGGTATGCTAGAAGACGTCGGTTCGAATCCGGCCGGATCGAAGGAATTTTTTCTCAGTGTTCGATCTTTGTAATAATTATAACAAACTAGTGGAGTAATTTCACAAAAAATAATTGAATATCAGTTAAAATTAAAATACAGTTGAAAATCGATACAAATCCCAGAACAGCACAACACAAGGCTTTATAGCCTCCGATGAATAGAACGCTGGCAGCCATTCCGCCAAAGAATAAGCCTAGGTATCCAAAGTCTTATCCAAAGATAAAGCGTGGCCCCAAGAATATGCAGGGTTACGTGTAAATTATTAAAAACCTCGCAAGACTAACATCATAAGCAACAACTTTTGTTACATGACTCTTTACAAAACGAAATAAATTCACCAAAATTAAACTTATAAGTTTTTGCTGTAGTATCTGACACTTTTTAGATCTATATTTGATAGTAAGGTAGTAAATTCAAACTTGCAATCGTCCTCCCGAAGGCTCCCACGTTTTAGATTTTTGCATCAGACTGATGCAAAATTGACGATTGCGCTTTCTTTTGTTACCGCATAGAGTTACCACCGTTAAGAAAGTTCTATTTAAATATTTTTATTTTTATACGAAAGTAAAACCTAACGAGTTATCAACAATTATTGGATTAATTTAGCTAAGCTCTTTAGCTTAGCTAAATTTGTTTTGTTCTTTAACAACGTAGACATTCCCTTCTACAAATCCCGCAACTTCGTGGAACTGATTATATTTGTATATTAGTATTATTGTAGCCTTTATTATAGCCAGTTCTTTGACCTCTTTATAGCTGTTCACTGTCTTCTTTTTTATTCTTGGTCTTCCTCTCTTTCTTTTCCCTTCTGTCCTCCCATCAATTATCATTCTCACAAATTCGTTATTACGCATCAAATGTCCAAACATTTTCCCCCTTCTCCTGTCTGTTGCATTCAAAAGACTTCTCGCCAACCCTTTCCAAAACTTCCTCATTTGATGTCTTTTCAATCCATTTTATTTTTTCTATTAAGTATTTGCTAAAAATTATTGTCTCAAAAATAATATTGTAGTTATGTTTCTATAAGTAATCAAATCTGTGGTCACCTTATGTATACACATTTTCCGTAACGTAATGTCATAAAACCAATCGAAGCCTCCACTATGCCAACTGTATTTTTGGTCATTGTTTTTTTTATTTTTGTAAACAGCCATATTTATTTACTAATATTATAAAATTATAATATTATGCTCCCCGAATTTAGTGAAAAATAAATAATTAAATTTGAAAAAAAAAAAGGATTTTCGTGGAAAAAAAAGAAACCAGAACAAAATTAATACAGAACTGGTCCAACAGTTAAGTAGGCGTAGTGTTAGTTGGAGGATTGATCGAAATCATAGTTTAAATCAACAAGTGTGCCCAAACATTGTGTCCAATCCAGACATGTAACGTTTAAAGTGCTCCCTACAACGTTGTGTATTCACACATAAACGTGTAATTTTAATAATGACGGCGCGAGTTTGCGGCGCGTGCTGCTCGGATAGAGGTAACGGGACCCTCGTCCTGCGACCGGTCTGCTCTCGATATTGTTCCCAGAAATACTCTGCCTGTGAATTGTATCTATAGGTAGTTATTGAGTATTGAATCGGCTCACACAAGGTGCAACCTTTACCGCCTTCTAAGATGCTTCATCCTGAACATTGCCAGGGTAGATTTAAGTGTTTAATCATGCTCCGAACTGAGGTTGGCTGGGCCAAGGATAATTTGTTCAGGTGGGGATTTTAGGTGAAGCCGAATTGTTCGTGTAGTGCGATTGAAATGACGGCCTACGTTACATGCCTTACTTAACACTTGCACGCTTGAAGATTTAATGGCGGCTTCTAGTGACGCTGTCGGCGTGGCTAAGCTCTGGGCTGCAATAGTTTAGTGTATACCGTCGGTACGTTTAGACACGGAATGTATTTTGTATTCATCAGGGATAGAAAGTGCTTTATACCGTTCTTAATAACCACAACCTTTTAAAATTGATCAATGCCATCTAGTGGATATAAAGTGCATGTTTCTTCAAGGACATTCATAAATACAAAGTTCGTTTTACTTTTCCGTAATAACGACACGAACCACTACACTTCTTTAGCAAGTAATTTTAGAGACGAAGTTTTCCAACGGCGTCCAACTGTGAAGTACAAAAGTAATTATTCTACCGATTCTTAACTTATTTTAAAATATGTATATGTATGTAGAAGGATTACCGTCATACAAAAGTTGAAACCACACTCATATCTTCAGATAAACGCACATGTTTATATGCTCCCAAAATCCGTTTTACTTATGGCTTCTTTTGTCGATATATCCAAATAGAAGATACCGCAAGGGAACAAGACGAGGGTGGGACCCTCTCCCTCCTTCGCCTGTACAGCGTGGGCGTTCAAATTACGCCATAAGTTTGTCACGAACTCCGAAGTGAATATTTCATTTAAATGTTACTCAAAAATGTAAATACTCAATATTTTTGTATCTTATCGGTGTTGTTTATTGAAAGTTCGTCGCAGTCCATACAAGTTTGTAATAAGATTATTCTAATCATATAGTGTGAATCACAATTATATGTCCAAAATGTGAACAAAGAAATGACATTGTCAAAATGTGCATGCAGGTGTGCTAAACCTTTCATATTTGCTCGGTTATCTCCTTTGTTTAGATTTTGAATATCTAAACAAGTTTCATACTATAGATAGTGCATTGTTTTATATTTCTTTACTTTGCTTCTCGAGAGTATTGAAAGCGAAGTACCTCCTTTCAAATTATCGTAATAAATATAAATAATTTACCATTTTAACGGAACAAACTAATTTACATAGTCCATTTCGTAATTTTCTGATGTATATAATTAGTATACTTCAAAATTGTTTACGTCCATTAGTGCTGTGTGGGACGAATTTGAACCAATGAAAACGTGTTTTTTTAAATATATTGATTATATATCTATTATTACGGTGGCAGACCAGTGGGTCGTTTGCTTCCCAATTGAGAGGGTGTTGGCTTATTTGTACGTTTGGGAACCTATGATCTAGATCATTTTCATTCTTATTTCTGCCGTCATATCTATTACTGTGATTCAGGGTGCTGGTAAAATTACAGCTTTATATCTCAGGGTGACAGGTGTAGTTTCAATGCACCTCAGATCTTTGCGATTCAAAGCTTTGAGTGGCACTGCAACCGTTATTTGTCAGTGCCACCGCGCATGACTTACTAAAATAAAAAAACACTTACGCGTTGAAATTGTGACATTGATAATAGATAAATATATAAAAGAATGTTGTATATAGTATCTTCCCGGTGTGTCGTTCATTTCAAGTCCTGTTAGGGCAAAATACGCTCTATTTGTTTAGCTTTTACGTTTTAACTTAAATGAGCGTTCTGGGCACGCGGGCGAGACTGGCTCGAATTCGGTCTACGCGGCGGCCCGCGCGACGACCGCGCGGTCGCCGAACGGAGTCCGTGGCGGCCCGCGCGGTATTTTATTCAGAGGAATTTAAATGTTGTTGCCTAGTAAATAGAATTCATATTCGCCATTAATGTACATGAAGGCGTGGTAACTTAGCGGACGCCGCGCGGCGGCCGCGTGAAAAATTTCTCCTTGTGCAACTGGATGTTTCATCTTTTTATACACCAATCTACGACGTAACTAAGTTATACAGCTGGCTGTGTTAAATAGGGTTCGAACCCGGAGCGTGCTCATGTAACACCGTGTGGGTTACACTCTCGACCAATCAACCCAACAAATTAGTAGCAGTAAAGCTCCTTGTGAAAAAGTTCGTTCAGGGAAATACTGTCACTTTTTCTGCCGCCAAGCAGTAATATCAGCATTACTGCGTTTCGATTTCGAAGGGTATGAAATTACAGGCACACGGGACTTGTCAACTATATGTCTCGTGGTGACGGGCGCAGTGGCAGTGCCCCTCAGATCTTTGCGTTTTAAAGCTCTGAGTGGCACTGCAACTGTTATGAACATTCGTGTTGCCTACCAGGCCTTGTTCAATAGTTGTAATGCATTATTTTGGCCAAGTTTCCTTAACCTTAGCCGAACAGTTACGTCATCACGGAGCTACTACAAAGCGACCTGCACAAGATCATCGTTTCACCGCAGCACCTCTCCGCCGATCACATCAAAGTCTTCCTCTATCAGATTCTCAGAGGTGAGTCCTTAATTAATTTTTTAATACGCTGTTTTTTAGTAGAAACGAGAATATACATGAGTGGTGCTGGTATAATAAATCGTGAATCTATTGTTCCTTATTTCACACGATGTGCATAAACTTCTAACTTAACGTACATTATGGAATCAGCAGTTTAACGATATCGTACTGTCGGTAATAAACTGATTTAATTCAAAATTGTGATATTTTTGGGAAGTTTATTTATTATATTAATTAGAAAAAATAAATATTTTTTGTATATAATTTTGTATAAAACCGCGTAAATGTTTGTGTGTGTTAGATTCCAAACAATACTTTCATTTCCTATGTGTAATAATCGCGAAAACCTAATAACTCGATAGTATATATCGTTTTTCATATTAAATAAAATTTTATCATATTTATCACCGGCGTATACATAATTATATGGGCTGGTGCCACAGACGTTGTTTTTTTTGTTGATATGTTGTGTCATAATCCCAAAAGTTGCTTTTCGAATTAGATCATTTTATTATTGAGGATGCTTTTAATTAAGGAATCAAAACAACATTTTATGAATCTTCAAAAGGCGTAAAATGAAAGTCTTTTTTTGTGATAGAAATGCCTTATGAGAAGTTTGCGAGTCAATAAAATAAAACCATGTGTAGTTAAATACGAAGTCGGCTTTTTACGGGGCCGTATTTGCATAAATTTAACAACTTAACCTCGAGCTCCATTTTAAAATGACGTTGGAGTTCTAATTTTGAAATAAGTATGCAAGCCATGATATCTAAGATGAAGACTAGACGAAGGGTAACCCTCGATACAAACCTCTGACGTTAACGTTATCGATCACAATTTAGCCTCTCAACTTTTATATTCTCCGTATTGCAAAACGTGACATGAAACGCAAGACGCCCTTCAAACTTACCGACGTATTGTACATTGTATATCGTTCTCACGGATTTCGCCTACGCGAGAGAATACGCATTTTATGGCCAAACTAATGCTTCATATAATAGCGTGTACCTTAATGGATACCTCGCTCACAAACTGGCAAACTTTTTCCCATTAGGTACGCGCAATCTTGTTTACATTACACTACGTTTATCATGTTAATGTGTTGTCCTTACATTAAAATTAATATATGCGATGTTTTTTGAGGGAATATGCAAATTTGTGGTCATACATCCCTAAATGTAGTGCCGACGGGCGGACTGGGGGGCGCCACAAAACTTGAGCCCATTTGCCGCTCGGTAAACAGAGTGTAAGACCGGTCGGTGCCCGTGAGGTTTGCCGTGTTCCGATAAATTCGAGTTTGAAACAAGCCGGACTCCCACTGCGCGCGGCCAGTCGAGCCGGAGCCGCACCGCCACTGCCTGCACTAAATCAATTAAAATTCCCTACTGCCCGTAATTCTCTACTACAACTCTACCAGAAAACCTAGTACATTGCTCTCGCCTTCACAAAGGAATAAATTTAATAAAGGATGACTAATCTGGTTTCATTAAAGTTGATCATCAAACTTAGGGTGGCACTATGTAGTATGCTAATGGACTCCATTTCGCAGATGAAAAGACGCGTCGGCTCCCGATTTGGTATTATTAATTTATGCAATTACTCTTGCACTGTCAGAAGATTTCCCCGGGAGCGGTGTACCCGAAGGGATGCTAGAAAAATGCGCTCGTTAAGCCCCCGAAGGATCTGAGTTTAATTAAAAACTTTATAGTTGCGCCGCTTTGATGGCAAAGCGCTATAAAATTCACATAGATTAAATTTAGTATACCTTACTTTACTGCTTTGAAAGAAGTAAGAAATAGTTTGTGGAACCCAATTGTTTATTTTTACCACTTTACATATTGAAGTTAAAGTAGCATACAAATAAGACAGCTTTTAGGGTACTCTTAATATCTGAATATTTTATGTCAAAGTGGTGTAAAAACATACGGAAAAGAACATTGTAATTGAAGCATGCATTTGCCTGCTCTGCACACAGCTGTACTCTTTTCTAACAAGCTCTGTAAACTGATTTCGAGTGGCGTCTAGCTTCACTTTAGTTGCTTATAAGTTTATGATAATGCAAACTATTAAAGGACAAAGTCGGTTATGCGGAAAATGTAAACAAGGTTTTACCGGGATTCCTTAGTCTAACAGCGTCTGAGGATTCTAAGGAATTCTTGTTTGCGCCGCCACCGCATATATTAGACCACGTGCGCTTCGGTTTAGTGTCTCAAACGTTCGTAGAAATAGTCCCAGTATATCCAGTAAATTCAGTGACGTTTGCAAAGTTTCATTAAATTCTTGAACATCACGGTCGATATGAGATTCATTATGTGAAATGACAGTTATTTTCTTTCATGGGTCACTTGGGATGAAAACGGCGTACTTTATTTTCAAACAATGCAGCCCAAAGTTCTTTGTTTCTACTGCTGAGTGCAACAAAAGGAGTCACTTATCTTTCTTTATTCCTATTTCTATGTGGAATGAAAACCGAAATGTATGCCAAATTGTACTTAAAGATGTGAAAGCTACAAAAAAAAAACGATAAAAGAAAACCCTTTCTTACAAAAGTGGTACAGAAATGCGGGTTTATCTGAAACCGATTCCTACAAATGATTCTTATGACCATCGAAATGTTATTAGGTTAACCAAACATACAGTTCGATATCCTACAGAGACGAATTCAGAGCTGTTACACTGTCCCTTGACGATGCCGAGGTATGCTAATGTCCCGTCCGGCTGACATTAATAATGTATGGCCGAACGAACTAGTCGGCGTCGGGCCAACACGCCACTACGAATTGCACTGCCGGCACTGTCGCATTTCCGTGCATAGGCTTATTGCGTATGAAATGGAAAAACTGACCACGATCAAAACTGGTGAAAGTACTAAAACCAAGTGGGTCAAACCAGTGAAACAGAAATTGGTCGCCGAAATGTATTGAAATGCAAGAAAACCGAATGATTGATTCCCTAATTATCATCTGTCTAAAATAACAGGAATAGAACGACTGAATTAATCCTACTGAATCGGTGTTTAATATTCACAAAGCTGCATCTCTGAGGAATCGTATTCTCTATTTAGTTCCAAGAAATATGAGCATTAAAAGGATTTGCGGTTGCGACGGTGTGAAGCAACGGTTATATTTCTGCGCCATGTTTTCATTTCCCCTAGAGAGTGATAGATGGGCGTTAGTTCCGAAAACTGTACTGATAAAATACCCTCAATCGAATACAACCATTTAGTTGGAATTTTTATAACCCAAGTTATGCCAATCGAATTATATCGTCAGCCAAAACATATTTTTTGAAAGAAGCTCTACCGTTGTCGGAATTTTTAATTAATTTTGTATTGCTAACGAAGTAGGGAGATAACATCTCGGAATAGCAAGGCTTCGCGAGTAACGAGCTGAATTATGGAAATGCGCTCCCCGGTAGGATATTATTTATGCGCGGCTTTTTCGTCCAGGAAATCACCTTTACGCATACAAGGGAGATTGCTCTACGCACACGGATCTCTTGATTAATGGCTAGGATTCCTGGTTGCTTCTCCGTTTTAATGAGCTTTTAATGACGTTGCAATAAATACCGCGAAATGCGGATATTAAGGCCTGTAATCAACTAATTACGCTGTGAGTCATTAAACTTAGAAAGGCCTATTCGAGACACTTCTCTTGGCTCTCGAATTAAGATGCCTATCTAAGTTCATATTATACATACGTAAAGGTGCTCATAAGATGAAATGATGTATTGATAAGGGGCAGGGCAAGCTAAGTGGGACCGACTGTCGATGTCGCTCCTTTAGCCTCAGTAATGGAATTGGAATTCGCTCTGGGACTTGTCTCTATTTGTTGGAGAGGTCCTTCACGATTGTAAGCCGTAACGTATTGGTGAGGTGCTATATTGTGGTATGTCTTATTTAATTTTGACTCATACTTTTACATTTGTAAGCTCATTAGAGGGACGAATGTAGGCTGATACGAGCACAGGTTTCCTTTTATTTGCCTTCTTAAGTGATTGTTGTGCTAAAATTGACCATTGTCATTGTTGACTTTAAAGGAAATTAGTTCGTTTAAACGTTTCAGCTAGAAGTGAGCTTGCTAGCTTCTTATTCTGCCGCCAAGCAGTAATGTGAGCGTTCCGGCTTTAAAGGGTAAGGATGCTGGTGAAACTACACGCATATGACGACTAGAGTCATTGGCGATAAAGAAATCTCATCACACCTTGAACTTCTACAACTGCGTAGAGATATTGCTTCGCTTAGCGCCTTTATCGGATGTACCATGGCGAATGCTCTGAAGAATTATTCAATCTATTCCACCCTCCCCTTTTCTGCTCCGAAGCACACGTGCCTTCGTAGTCACCACTTTACTACTTTCCGTATTCCATCGCGAACTAAAATGTTTGGTGGCACCTTTCACTGTCACCACGTCGACAATTGAAATCCCCTTCCAACGCACTTATTCCCTCCTTACGATATCCTCTTCAAACGAGGCGTGAAGAGGCATGCATGCATGTGGTTAGGGCAGTGATTGTATCAACACTGCACTAGGTTCCTTCAAGTTTGGATTCCACTTTCCATTTTACAACAGGTGGAGTCATCTGCCTGTCAGGTATAAAAAAATATGGGACTTGTCAACTTTATATATCTCAAGATGACCTCTCTTTACTATTAAAAGCTTTGAGTGGATCTGCAATTCTTATTAGTGTTATTAGTGCATGTCGGTTACCACTAGGCTCACGACTTGTTCGTCCAGTGCATTATGATATCATAAAAAAAATAATTACGAACATTGTTTAATCAAATCGACATATCTAGTCATCGGAATCCCCGAAACGGTGTAAGCCAATTGATTAGTGCTCACAATGCTCCAATGAGCATGTCACCCATTAATGCCTGTTGACGTTATATGCGATGCTAATCTCTTCCTACTATGGTTTGTCAGTTGAAAGCTTGAAGTTGTTAGTGGACTATGTTGTGAGACTGTTTGTTTTTATACATATTAATATTGCCAGATACACCTGCTGTCAAGTGTCGTAAGAGATTGATGACTTAGACAAGAAATTCATCCTAAGGAACTTTTTGTCTATCTATTGTTTGTTATATTGTATACGTATAAAGATAGAATACCTCCCTAGAGAGATAATATAGAAATAGCGGGAAGTCAATGATTCAGGATGGCACGAGACGATTAAATGAGTTATAGACGTGACATGATATACGTACGCCTATGAACGGCTTACTTACGCACTGCCCAAGTGTAATATCAATTACACACACCTTGGCTCAAACCCTCTCTACCATCCCCCCTATTTACACTCAATGGGTATACATTATATCGAAACGACAGAGTTGGGACTGGTGGTGGTGGTGTATGTATTTACATCAAGAGCTACATACCGTGCTCCGTCGTCAGCCAGCCTCCTAGCACTTATACTGGGTCTTTAGAGTATCTATTTCTAGACCTTAGCTTACATTACACCAATATCCTAGTTGGTGTTATTTATAGCCCTAGTGTTAATGTAAACTATTTTGACTTATTTGAGACTACCCTTGAATCCTTGAGTGCCTCTTATGATCATGTAATATTGATGGGTGATCTTAATACTTGTTTATTAAAGAATAGTTTTCGGTCTTCACGTCTTAACTCTCTTGTATCTGCTGTGAACTTTGTATTGCTCCCACTTACTGCCACCCATCATTCTCCTAACTGTCAACCTTCACACAGGGGGAAGTTAAGAAGAGTATCTTATCCATAACTTCCAAGGCCGTGAATGAAGATGGTATTTGCCGCGATATGCTGTTACCTATCCTGGATTACGTTGCTTCAATTATCACACACATTTTGAATACTTCTCATGCAATTAGCGTCTTTCCTAGCGATTGGGAATTAGCCCATGTCATTCCCATCCCTAAATCCGCTACTCCCACGGCTTTCTCCCAATTTCGTCCTATCTCCATCCTGCATTTAAAGAAAGAAGAAGAAAGAAAGAAACATTTATTCAGTACCCTTAAATTGTATGTACATAAAAATAAATTAAAACTAAAATTACTGATACTGAATGGGCACCGCTCAGCATGTGCCGTGGCTGAGAACATTTCTGTCCAAGGTCCTTGAAAGCACTGTTCAAAAACAACTTCTCTCGTATGTCTCTCGTCATGAACTTATAAGTCCGTATCAATCCGGTTTTCGTCCTGGTCATAGCACTGTAACTGCCTTGCTTAACTTCATCGATGATATTCGCTACGCCATGGATAACAAGTTGTTTACCATTATTGTTTTATTGGACTTCAGCAGTGCTTTCAACTCTGTCGACCATAACATCCTCCTTGCCATTCTCTGCTCTCTTAACATTTCCCCTGCTGCAACTGCTTGGTTCGAATTACCTTCGCAATCGCTATCAAAGGATTAGGAATGATGACATTTATTCCGATTGGTCTCCTTTGACTTCAGGGGTGCCACAGGGTGGTGTACTTTCACCTCTTCTCTTTTCGCTGTTCATAAACGAGCTCACTAAATTAATTTCTCCTCTATTCCGCTTATACGCAGATGACTTGCAAATTTATAGACATTTTGATGGAGCCAATACCCAATCTGCTATTGAATCATAATAAGGATCTTCTTGTGGTGAAGTCTTGGGCTGATGTGTTTGGTTTGCTTGTAAACCCTACGAAATCACAGGCAATAATTGTAGGTAGCAACAGACTTTACTGCAGGTTGGACATTAATAATTTCCCCAAGGTTTCGTATGATGGAGTGAGTCTTGCATATGCTGAAAACACAAGGAACCTGGGTCTGATAATCGACCATACACTGTCCTGGAGACACAGGTAAATGAGGTTAGGTTATTAAAATTATTAAATTGAAATGGCTCCCAATCCGACTTGGCCGAGATATCCACGTTCTTTGTCTTCTTTATAAAATTTTGAATTACCCCCAGCTTCCTCATTATCTGGGTTCCCGTTTTCCCCTTTACCCCCCAATTCTCGCCCAAAACGTACCTGTGACACTAGAACACTTTTATATCCCCAATCCTACTCCAAATTCTTTCACAATTCTTTTACTGTAAGTGCAGCTTGTATGTGGAATAAACTACCTGTTGACATTCGTGACAGTCTATCTCTAGTCATCTTTCAAACACAAATTAAAAGAGTACTTCCCGTCGAACGCGTTAGTTAGTTAATCGGTAACATTATATATAAACTAGTAATTTGTTATTATCATATATATTGTATTTATGTATATAAAGTTCACGTATGTGTGTATGTCTGTCGTATGTATATTATTATCATTTATATTTTATTCACATTTATATTTTAATCACATTTATATTTTAATTTAGTTGTGCAATAATTAGTCCCACAGACTTCATTTTTGCACCACGGCTAGGGTTGGCTGTAACCCGGGCGGCGTCGTGGTGAATGCTCACTGATCCCACGGCGCCGACTCAACCGGCGAGAGGGAAACCTGGGGGGGTTTTAGTGGGGTAGGCCCTCCAGTCTGGAGGGAGAGTCCCCACATAACCCCTGAATCTCCCTGGGCTCAGGGGTATCCATAAAGATTTCCCCCCCGTCAAAAAAAAAAAAAGGGTTGGCTGTAAGAGATCTCTTATAGAGATAAGCTCACCTTTGTATATGTCCATTGTAACGTGTGTTTTATGTGCCTTTTCTTTGTACAATAAAGAATATAATAATTATTTGGGGTTTTCTGTAGTGATTTGCTAAATGTGCCAGTGTGTGTATTCCTTGGTGTATGCATAACAAGTTTGAAAATCTATTTATTCCATGTGTATGCTTCTGTTTAAAGTAGCACATGTTAATTACTAGAACCAGTTTTTGAAATGTGATCAACTTTTCTCTTCTTTATATAAAGTCACGGATGCTAATTACTACACAGCTGCATAAGATCCAGGTGTTATAAGCAAAATGGTATTCGAAGCCTTTATGAACTTAGTATTATTTTTAAATCGAATCGTTAATCTGAACGGCATCTGCTAAAACAGGCTGGCTGTGGCGGCGTCACAATGTTAATTGTGTAAGCTCAGCCACTAAACGTGCGTGAGATCGCTGCGCATGCACATCACAACTGTTATTCGTTGATAGTCGATATGGTTGTATCAATTTCGGTCTGAAGTAAAACAAACCTTTTGAATCGGGTCAGTTTTTGTCTTTAGTCTATTCGAGTTCAGTTTAATTGAGATAAAAATTAAATTAATTTAAAAAAGATTTAAAAACGACTTTGCACTTTGACTAAAAGAACGAAATTCAAAAGATTTGATTTCGGTATTAAAATTTCCGTCCATCACTCGGAACCTTTTTTCACGCCGTCTACCGACCTGCGCTTGAGCAAATACACCGCATACTGAGCTTTACTGTTACTCTTTGTGCTTTGGAATGTTTCCACACCGATATCAAATACAACTGTTTAAACGATCCTTATTCTTCGCATCGTAAAGTGAAGTTTATATCAAGCAGGCGTTTCGTCATCTCTCCAGTATTTTGCTATCGAAAGTACAGGCACTTACTCTATCATGCTTGCTTCTTAATCATAAATACGCAAAGAGGGTTTTGTCTTTATAGATAAGCTACTCTCATGGAGATAATACTGAGATATTGCAATCAAGGAGTAGCTAATTTCACTATGTTATACAACATCCTGGCTTTAGGCAAGGAACTGGCCGAGATTCTGTAATCTTAACGCACTCCGTTGACTGATTTTTTATTCTCTTCCATGTAGGCAAGTCACGGACGTGTACGGTTTCTTTGAAAGGTTGCTTGTAAAATATTATTTGGGAATTAACGCTGGATTCTCATTCTTTTTTGTTATCGAATTTTCCGCTTAGTAATTTTAAAGACTTCTGCAGGTTCTGCTATTCAACGAGTACGATTTCTGTCATTCCATATATTAATGTCAACCGAAACGCAACTACGATTTTCGTAGTTTTCGAAATTAGAAAATTTAAAGTGGTCATTGAGTCATTGTGAAGAAAAACATTCGATTCAGAGAAAACACATAGGTATTATCTGCAGTAAAGGAATTATTAACAACTAAACCGGTATTTGATAGATGGTCACTTAACTATCATAGTCGAATGTTTATATTTAGTAGCAGTAGAGCTCCTTGTGAAAGAGTTCGTCCAGGGAAGTACTACCACTTTATCTATTTCTTCCGCCACGCCGTAATGTGAACATTAATCCGTTCCGGTTTTGAAGGGTGAAATATACAAGCACATGGGACATGGGATGAGCGCAGTGACAGTGCCCCTCAGATCTTTGTGATTTAAAGCGCTAAGTGGCACTGCAACTGTTATGGACAGGCGAGTCGGTTGCCCACGACTTGTTCGTTCCGTCACTTGGTATCATGAAAAAAGGATATTAGGCAGACTTTTCAACTGAACGGTTGCTATATGTGTTTATAAATGATTTCAGGTCTACAGTACCTATAGTAAATTTTGTTATTATTATTATTTTGAAATTTTACCTTGTTGGCCATAAAGTCCGTACGGTTTTAGTCACTATTTAGTCGCTATTTTTAAACAAAAAAAAATTATTTTCTTTTAAAATGTTATATTGTCTATGGCCATTTTCAAAATAATATTTTAGCGCGCATTTTAAGAATATGCGGGAAAGTTTTTGGTTATAAACTATTTTTAGTGGTGGTGTTTGTGAATATAGTTGCATGTCTAGTGTATCTATTTTATTAATGGGGGGTGCTAAAATTAATTGCATGAAAATATAATTTAATCTGCACTGGGTTTCCGGAATAGCAAAATAATGTACTTCCATTTTTATTGACGTAGGTTTCCGCAAATTCGACACCTGAATGTATTAATTAGTAATTAGAGAGTACTAAAGGTAAAAAAATTTCAACGCACACCACCACTTATATTTTTTATATCAACACATGACAAGGAAAAAAGTACTATAGTAATTTTATATTAATATTATATGTAGCGTAGTTTATGTAGATAATTCAGGTTTTGTTGACACCCCCTCAATACCCCCCTATTGCTACCGAGTTCCCTGCCTATAGGCCATAGGGCTCTTTAGCGCTCACTGGGCGGTAGTGACCGCTTTGGAAAACTATGAGCTACACAATCATCGAGTATATAACCAGAAATAAAGACGAAATAAGGGCCATATATTTCTGGTAACACATTAGCGATACAGCTCTTATAAATATCAACTCTCGTTTGCACTAAAATATAGATAGGCCAACTACTGACCTGTGTGTACGTCTCCGTATATTCCAAAAAATATTCTGTATTTATTGTAATAAAGATACTATCTCTAACAATGCCGTGCTGTTCTATTCGGTGGTGTGGGAAAAACAGCAAAACTTTTAATTACAAAACAAACGGGATCACATTTCATCGGTAATTGAATATTAAATATGTAATTTTGTAATTTTCGTCCATTATAGCAAAGCTGAAGTTAATTTGTCGATTGACACCCGTCAATTGTTTCGGACTCGGACTAGCCAATCGGCGCGCAGTTGTCACAGTAATGATAAGGCAGAATAGTTTTCAAACAAATTAAATGACATTTCGTCTCTATTTATGGTTATATACTCGACGTACACAATATACAAAAATATGACGAAAACCGCAATCTAAAGCAACAAAAGAATGACACAAATATATGCCATAAAAAGGAACCAAAAACAAGAAAGACGAGTTAAAAAGATAATAAATATAAAGAGATACAATAAGATTTGTAGCGGTTTTTTGCGGTTCGCTACGCATACTAAAGAATAATCTAGGAAATGACGAGTAGTGATTGTCTATATTGCAGATTTTTAGGTGATGCTTAACAGTCGATACTTCCGCAGCTAGATTCAAATATTTGCCATACTGAATCGGTTCTATTGCGTGTGTCGAGCGGCATGGACACGGGGCTTATTTCAGAATTTATTATTATATAAACGAAATTAAAGCCATATGGAAAATATACATAGCATACTATACGTGTTCTATTTAGTTTATTTGATAAAAAAAAACATTGGTATATGTAAAGTACCAATTGAATGAATACAGCGGTTTTCTTGTAACATTTCGAGGTAAGTTTGTGAAATCGTGAAAATTTTAAGGAATCGTGTTTTCACACCATATACTATAAATGCATATCCTTTGGATCAACAGTGGTTGATTCAACATTTTCACTTTTATGCAAAACCATTTGAGCTTGTATCTCTATTAAGTGTCTATGCGGTTCTTTCGTATATATTACGTCACAAAAGTAAGTAGGTGACCTGAGTAGATAGTAGACCTGTATTTTTATTGTGTATCAACCTGCATATAGTGCATTGTCCTCGTGGTGAAGGAGCAAGGACTAGCGGTCATCAGGCGTCGCGGTCGGGTGCGTGCGCGCAGCCGCACGGACGACGACCTCCGCGTTATAACACACACAGACCGATTTTGATGAACTTTTGATACTTAGACATATCTATATAACTTATTATTGATACAAAGAATCGAACAAACACAAGGAAAGACACGTAATTTTAGTATTTTGTATATTAATTTTATAATACTCGTTTTTTTTTTTTCATTTATAATTTCTTTATTTGAAAATAATATTACGTCTAGTAATACAAAAATTATATTAATATTCTACGTAATTCTAAACTAACATAATACGTTATGTCACTAGGGCTACACACCTGTCCGAACACATATGTATATAAGAAATATTCAATATTGAGACCATCACTACAAAACAAAATATCAATACCAATACAAAACGTAGTTTTGCAATTTTATATGTTGTAAATAAAAACGTGGGAAAAACTTACATGTGAAATTTAATATAACAGTAATTACTCGTGGGATATTAGAGAATTGTTGTTACTATTTTAGGTTTTCTTTACTTGGGCGGTTTCGTTTTTTGTGATACTCTTTTTTTTTTCCAACTTCTTTATGGTATAAAGTGACGGGACGAACAAGTCGTGTGCCTGGTGGTAAGCAAGTTATTTAATTTTTAATTCGGACTTAATCACGTAAAAACATATTTTATTTTATTTACCTCGACGTTTCGGACATATTGCAACGTCCATGGTCTCGAAGGGACTGAAGACGCGAGTATCAGCATCTTCTTCGCCGTGCGAGTTTTTCTAACTACCCGCATTGATCTTCATTATTTATTTGTGCACTAGGGTTCTCACTAGACTGACACACAACACTCACGACATCCGGCGACTTGTCGGGCGATACTTGATGTCGTTTACACTTGCTGATAACTGGATCCCATGACGATGAAAGTTTAAAACCATCTTCTCGGTTGAAATTACGGTTTTTTTTTAATTTCAATAGCTTCACGTACGCTTCTACTATAGTGATGACGTAGAAAGGATCTTGGGATTATGAAGCTCAATCCAGTGGTTTGGTCCTGATTCTAGCAAATGCCCGGCTATTGCAGACTTATTGAGCAGACGGTTCTTAACAGCCGCGATGTGTTCTTTCGGCTCACTATTTCCGCTATGGTGCGTTTTGTCTGCCCAATATAGGAACTCCCACAACTGCAATCAATCTTGTAAACGCCCGGAGATTGAAAGGGGATTACGTCCTTAGGTGATCTGACATGCCCCGTGATCTTAGATAACGGCGTAAACTCAGTTTTTATGGAGTATTTTTTTAGTACTGTACCGATTTTGTCCGTTATTCTTTTCACGTAAGGCATGAACGCTGGTTGCCTTAAAACTACTTTTATACTAGTAATTTTCCAGTCGGATTCAAATTAAATTTAGTGGCATAAATATTCTCTCATTTGGTGCTACATTGACGTAACTGTAATTTTGGCAAAATTGAATTAAGTATATATCTGTAACATAACAAGTGTTTACATTCGAAGAAAAATGGCGGTAATTGTAAATTTATATGTATTGTAAAAATACACGGTTTCATTGAAGCTTCATATGTTTGAAACAAACTTAAAAATCAATTCAAATCCATCTCCTGTCAAGAGGTAGAATAGCGTGAATGTAGCACCAAATAAGCGACGTGCTGCTACATCGTGGAAACTTCTAAAAAGCATTATCAGATTATCTGACGGGATCCGTACGTATGTGGGGTACTTTATGTAATGGCAGCAATATGTAAACCGCTTTACGGGGCACTTTTCTCGGCAGCGCATTGAAGAATCATTGTTTAGTTTTTTATTGCCACTCGGGATGAAATGACCGACAGGTGGTACAGACAAACTTTGCTGTTAACTTCTGTTTCAGGTTCTAGGAACTATAAAATGCATAAGCTTAGATGCTAAACACTTTTATGACCTTTGTTGAACGTTGGTTAATAAGACGGTCGTTGTTCTTGACGGTATGCGAATGCAGACAGGTTGACATGTCTGTACGTTGTACTGTTTCCAGAAAATTATTGAATAGAATATTACGATGTTTTACTACAATGATACTCAATAATTTTTTTGTGAAATTACTCCACTAGTTCGTTATAGTTATTAATAAAAAGATCGGATACAAATATTCATTCGATCCGGCTGGATTCGAACCAGCGCATTTAGCCATGCACTCTCCCAACTAAGCTACGAAACGGGCCGGCAGACTTTACGAATTCTTCTATGTGCTTGTTACAGATCTTTGTTTTTTGGTTTTTAAAGACTTCTGCCGTAGCACCAGCTGTGAGAAATCTATGAATGGTAAATGCGCTGGTTGGAGTCCAGCCCGATCGAATGAATTTTTCTTTATGTTCGATTTTTGTACTAATAATTAGAAGTTTAAAGTTACACAGTTCTTCTTTTTGTCGTTACTTTTTTATTTTAGAATGACATTGACTTTGAGTATGTTGCCACCTTTATTGCATTTTTTGTGGTCGCTTTTAGATCTTTCGTGTTTTGGGCACGAGGGTGCACACCACCACGCTTACTCTCTGAAAACGGAGAATTTTAGTTGCAATTTGAAACTTCCATCGGCGACATAGACCTCAGTATACAACCTAGACGCATTTCACGTCGCACTTAAGTTTCTTGAGTTCCTTAACGAGCCTTTATGACTCGGCTCGTAGCTTCACACAACTGCGTGCTACTCTTCAAAACAATGTCACATTTGTTCAGAACACCTTACAGCTGAGATAAAGTGAAATGGTACATTACGTTGGCAATGTTTAACATTTAGCGTTAAAGTCGAGGTGAGTACAGGACATCCGTAGGGAAATTAAACTTACAGACCGAGTCGCTAATTTGTTTCGGCGCACGCGACACGGGGCCGTTACGCATTGTGCACCTGACTACGAATGACAGAGCATTGTCATTCCGATTCGAATATCGCTGAAAATACGAATATCGCTTGTACACCTAAAGATAAAATGACACTTCGGACACCTGTGACATTTCGGACCGTCATTTCTCGGATTCGGAACTGATATGACTGGACGTAGTGCACAAGCTCTAATAGCGGCAGAGATGTTTAGGTGTTTTGGACATGTAGATAAGATGAAAGAAGATTGACGGGGCAGATTTATAAGCCCAATGTGAGAGTACCACGAAAAAAAAAACAATGGAAGTGTCTTAAGCCTTGATTACTACGTGAACCGATGTCGCTAAAACTCACACAATTTGAAACACTACAAAATCTTGATATTGATTGGTCGTAGTTTCAAATTTAAACAGAAATAACAATACTGGATTGTTAACATAATTTAAACTTTACCCTGTTGGTATATCGTTGAAAGTTCAATACCATCAGCACCCATTATTACAAGTTACGACATTTTCATATCATATTGAAAATTTAAATAATGTGCTGCCATCTAGCGGTTCATTGCTGAACGACGACGATTTGGAGGTATTAATAATCAAGTTCTCTTATCAAGAAGCGACCATATGGGTATAAGCTTTGCTTTTGTTTCGGCGCACGCAACGACGTATGAGCTTTGTCGTATAATTTTTTTGTTATATGCCAGATTACGCATCAAATACCTGGTCTTAAACTAGACAAGTCCTTGTAGAATGAGTAGCAGAGCTACGTAATTCATTTGTCTACTTTGTGTCTTTGTTTACGTAAAAATAATCAGTTTAGACGCAGATAGTGTCTTATTAGTCTTTTAAATACATGTACAGTTATGTGCTCTATCTTTGTTATTTATTTACACGCCTCGTCTGATCTTTATTTTCATTAACCTGTTTCATCCTTGAAGGTATCTTCTGCAAATTTGAAGATATCACCTTTTTATACAGGGGTAATTTACAGTATTAACTATCTCGCAGGCCTATATTACTAACGTCATAACCAAGAACTTTTGTTCCATGACTTTTTACAAAATAATTAATGTACCAAACTTAAGTTTTTGTTATGCCATCTGACACTTTTAACATTTTCTGTATTTGGTAGAATAAGTTCAAACGTGCAAGCGTCCTCCGCGACGATTCCCACTCCTGTCCTGCACAGATTTATTACTGTTTAGAGCTTTAGAGAGTTATTACTGTTTAGAGCTTTAGAGAGTTATTACTGTTTAAATCTATTTATTTTTGTACGAAAGTAAAATCTGATGAATATTTAAGACATGGAACAAAAGCTGATGTTTATTATTATGGCACTGTGCGATTGTTAGTATTTTAAAAATAATCCTGTATTATTATTACCGCAACCGCACATTATTGTTCATAAATTACTTAGTCTCTAGTCTAATCTCCTTATATGCAGGTAACTGAAACACGTAGTACTATGACGTAACAATGTTAGAGACAGCTAAAGTTCCAATGTGGCACGTGTTACTAGGTGACGCGACTGTGAATGATATTTACTAAGTTTCTCAATGTTCTACAACTTTATAGTACACTCCCGGACAAATAATTCGAGCTACCTTGCATTTTCAGTATTAAATGCATTAAGCTTAAGAGTCAATACTATCTCATTCACGAATTCAATTTTCCCCCGTACTAATACGGTTCATTTTCCTTGGCTCGAGCGACAGGGACACTGGCTTTATTTCAGAATTATTTTTTTTACAAATAAAATTAAAGCCATGTGAAATATTATCGTATAGTATACGTGATTTGATCCATATGTAACGCGGTTTTCTTGCAAAATTTCTTGTAAGTTTGTGTTTTTCTTCTATTGTGCAAATTTTTAGGGATCGTGTTTTCACACCGTATAGTAATCAATGCATATCTTCAATTTTACTATATATTTTTTCCAAATTGATTGATTCAAAGCTTGCAAAGTTGTGCGGAAGAACCAAAACCAATTGAGGTTGTATAGACTGAAACAATGTTTGATTGAACGTTTAGTAGTAGTAGAGCTCGTTGTGAAAGATTTCCCTGGAAAGTACTGCCACCGTACCTATTTCTGCCGTCACGCAGTAATATGAGTATTACTGCGTTCCGGTTTTGAAGGATACAGGCGCTTTAAAATTAAACGCTGGTTGACCACTACTAATTTTTGTACAATATCTAGTCTGCAAAAGTGGCGCAACTGCATCGCGTCTGTACACGTAAACACTTTAAATTTAAGAAATTAAACGCTGTGTGAATTTGTGAAAATGAAATGTGCTGGTGAAATCACAGGCACCATCAAATTTCTTTTCCATAAAATTCGCCTTCAAATTTCTCTCGTAACTTTGGGTGTAATTTGTGATTGTCTACGTATGTATGTGTCCATGGCACCCACGACACAGGGTTTCCCTAGTGCGGGGCTATGAATGTGTGCGTTATTAATATATTATTTACATTATATATTATATTATGAAGTTATAACCTTTTGTAGGTATATAATGTTACGTGATTTTGGATTTTTGGAATATTTTTTACGTTTACGGTGAGTATTAAACGTTAATCTAAATAAAACTTTCGATCGCAGCTAACGAATTCATTAGCTTATTGTTGAACAATTAAAACCCTTTTGCACATTTTACTACCCATAATATGGTAATAAGAAACAATTCCCTTGCTCGTAAAGAGTAGACATGTCGGGTTCTAATGAGTTAGGCGTTCTACCCATCTATTATTTACGACTCGGAAATCTGGCACTCGCCCCTAATGACTGCCACGCTGCTTCGAAACCTGAGCATGCGACGGTGCGACCCACCGAGCATGGAACTTAATTACACCCTATTTCTAGCACGGGGTTTAAAAATTATAAGCTGTGACTAATTGTAACTATAGTTTAAAGTTATGGTTCTCAAATTTCTCTTTTGAGTCGGGGATGGTGAATGTGGTGAATATTAGTAGAGTTCTTAGTTCGAGTGATTGATGATTATACTATCTCAGTTAATTGGGACTATGGGACCTGTAAGTCGATAATCACACTGCACGCGTAATCACGCGCGCGGTGGCGGAGACGCAGATCTGCGTCAACGCGCGGTTTAATCTGCGCGGGGGCAGCAGTCTAGCGACCCCGCGTCACTTAAAGTACTCGCTTCGCAGTTGATCGCCGTAGTGATTGTATATGTAGCCGAGATCCTTCTTTGACAAGAATGGTTAATAATACAGAACTTATTCAGGAGGTTTTTGTTTACTCAAATAAAAAGACATCGAAGATATTGGATACATCCCTTTTTACGAACCAGATCATAAATGGATAATTTCAACTTCATTACAAAGATTTAAGAAAATATGAAGATAAATTTGGTCGATTTTCAATAGCAAATATAAATCGAGTTCTTAGGTTTTCGCGATTGTTACACATACACGGTAAAAACAGATTACTTAGAAAAATACAAAATTCTTTTTATGAAGACAAATTTATTAAATCCAACAAAACGATCCTCTCCCTATAGACGCTAGACAATAATTACTTGATAATAGTAAAAAAACGTCTCAAAAGTGTATTTTCGTTACAAGACAGAAATATTTAATCCAAGAGCAAATTAATTTACTTCAACTCACAAAGCCACTCTAGATTCAACAAAATATTTATTTGTTATTAGAAATGTCCGATTTTGATTAAAAAAAAAGAATGAAAAATTGAGAGGTACTTAATTATTTGACTGAAGATTTGTGTTTTCTAATATCAAAAAGGGTAAATTTACAGGGTTATGGACCCAACAGTATGTCTCACTAGCGTGAAAGCACACGGTTCAGTGTCATACCTTAAAGTAGCAGAAATAGGACGGAATCTTCTTATTGAGGACCATTCAGTGCCGTATAAATGCTACAGCGGCAGAATACACTAACAATTCCAAATATATGAGATGACTTTATACTATTGAAGTTAACAAAACGATAGCGCGTTTCAGAGTACAACTAATGCCATCTAGCAGTGGCGTCATGGAACTAATTGCATGTTAAAGTTGTGCTTGTTACAGGTGTAGTTTGATTTCATCCACCAAATTTCTTAAATTATGACTACATATAAATAACACCCTAACAAACTAGAGATACTACGTATTGTTTCTTTGGATAAATGACTGTTTATGATTTTTATAATTACAAGCACAAGTAAAAGTAATCGTTACCGCGTGCGCCTTCGGCGACATGTCACGACAAGATTGACTATGAAAACGCAACGAAATGTTGCTTTAAGAATATACTCTAGAATTTAGAATATTAATCTGAATAGAAAACATCTTCTTTTTTTGTTTAAGAATATATTTTCTTAAAATACACCCAAGAAATTTTGAATTCATTTAAGATTATTTAAATTTGATGTAAGAGGTAAAAATTTCTTGATGTAAGTAATGTCCAATGAATTGATTAGAAATGAAATAAAATTTTGAAGTGAACGTATTTGTCTCAAAGTTAGAATAAAGTTAAGAGTAAATTTGTATTAGAAAAAGATAAGCAGTATTTTTGTAATGACAATATTTTATTACTTTTAATAAATATTTTTTCAGAATTAGCAAATATTGTGAGAAATTGCTCTTTCTTATTAGTAGAAATCCTTTTTTTCTGTGTAGGAAATGAAACTATTTTTACAAATATACGCGATTTAAATCCGGAACAAACAAAAAGGTTTGTTTGAAAAAACAAATATACGCGATTTAAATCCGGAAAAATAGTTTCATTTCCTAAGCAAATATAAATTTATCGACGTCGAGATCTATTGTAGAAAACTGAACAGGTCCTTAGCTTAAAAATCTGCGCGGTAGTGCAGAGCGCAGTGTGCCATACCCTGCGGTTCGTGAACCGGATGGGTGAAACCGCACGCGCCTGAGAAGCGTTGTCAGTGTGTTCGACGGCGCGTGTTTTCCATACAAACTGAGGTCCTTCAGTACAACGTTAAAAAACGCAGGTTCGCGCTCCGTTGCGGGGCGCGTTGCAGTGATAATCGCCTAAGGGCTCCGAAACGTTGGTGTGTTTGAAAAAAAAAAACAAATACCTATAAGCGATTTATATCTGAAAACATAGTTTAATTTTCAAGGTAAATATTTATGTTAAAGTGCGAAAGAACATCAGTTAAGTATTTTGGAATAATAAAGATAATGTGCCATAGTTATTTTATTGAATATCATGGTGTTTTTATTACCATTATGTTTTTATAGCTCCAGTTTGGCGTAAAAGTCACTGATTCGAGTCCAGCCCGGGTTGAAGGCATTGTTCTTTGTGTTTTGTTAGATCTTTGTATAAATAATAATAATGTGTCAGACATCTATACCGATTACCTGTTCTTAAACTAGAGAACTTTATGTGCAATAGAGCTTCTTGTGAAAGAGTTCGTCTAGAAAAGTACGGCCACCTTACCCCTATTTATGCCGCCAAGCAGTAATGTCAGTATTGTGTTCCGGATTTGAAGGGTAAGGGTGCTGGTGAAATTACAGGCAAATGGGACTTGTCGACTTAAGTCTCAGGGTAGCGGGCGCAGTGAGTGCCCCTCAGATCTTTGTGATTTAAAGCATTGTGTGGTGCTACAGTAAATGTTATGGACAGGTGTGTCTCTTATCACCAAGTGCTCGACTCGTTCGTCCTGTCACGTGAAAGAATTCTTTGTAGGTATATCAGAACAACTGAAATTACTCGGGGCACCATCCAGAACACCTAGAACTAATTTAGAAAAGTTCATTGCCCGAATTGGTTCTACCGGTAATAGAGCCCGCCACCATGTCATCCAGCGCTCACAGGAATCGGCTTAACTGGCAGATGCAATAAATGAGCAGTATACACTCAGTTGGCATAAACTAAGCCTTAGTCTGTGTTAACTTTATTTCTGTACACCCCTTTGCATCCTCCCCTCTCGCTTAACAAATTTGTATGTTTTTGTATATCTACATATAACACAATGCGCGACACCTCCTTTCTGTAGAAGTATCTCACACACACACTCCGTAATAATTACTAGTGGCCTCCTTCGTAGCATCCTTTCAATTGTTTTACGTCTTTCAACGTACCCCATATCAGTTTTGATATTGACGAAAATATTTGTATGAGTTTTTTATGATAGCAAGTGACGGGATGAACAAGTCGTGCGCCTGGTGGTAAGCGACACGCCTGTCCATGACACTCAGGGCTTTAAATCGCAAATATCTGAGGGACATTGCCACTGTTCCCGTCACCGGACCTCTACTGCTACTACCTATAGTACATGCTATAACAATATCACTTGAATTGGTTCTCAATAATTCGTTTCAGAAATCGCCTATATTTGCCTCAACAATAGCCGTTAATTCGTCGACCCACTATATCGGCATAAATTTCCGACAACGTTTATTAACATTTGTGTCGGTGGTTTTAAATGACAACATACGCTTTAACCGGCTCCTTTTGTTTTAGATCATAGGTTCCCAAACTTTTTGGCACTTAGATAAAAACAATTCAACGACCACAAAAATAATCGAAAACACGTAGTTTTTATATTAATTTAACACAATAAATCACAAGGAAAAAAATTATATAATATTATGTAGTGCAGTTTATATAGATACTTCACGTGTGGATACTTTAAAGAAAAATTAACAATGTCACCAGGGACAAATTAAAAATGTAGACTCGTATATAAGGAGCTACTTAAAATATTTATCATGATTTATGTTGAAGCCGTTAAACTAAGCAGAATTTGACATACTACTGAACTACAGCAAATATCAAGTATTTGCTTCTAGATTGTGGCTACGGAATGTCTTTTGAGTTTAATTAGTGAATAGTTAATAAACATAACAATGCGTCATGTAGTATAAACTAATCCTTTAAGATTTGACTTTCTTGCTATTCATGTGTTATCGCAAAATAATTATGATTAGTTTGTCGCTTGAAGTTAAAATTTCTAGCAATATGTATGCTATTTATTTACCTAAATAATCGCTGCACAAATAAAAAATATGGGTGTTACGTTTATTTGAACCCGTGGTAGCCTATAATGGTTTGACCTACCGCCTCTCAAGCAGAGGCCGTGAGTTCCAATCCGGGTTCGCCTCTGAGTTTCTCGGAATTTGTGTGCGAAATTTAATTTGAAATTTACCATGAGCTTTTCAGTGAAGGAAAACATCTACCGTCCAATAACAAAACTAAAAAGCGGCTAAGTGACAAATGGTCAAATATCCGTTAAGATAGCGCGCAAAATTCTCTTTTAAAAATAGTTAAAATTAATTCACGTGTTCGACTTATCGGAACCTACGCTAACGATACGAAGCTAAAATATCATTAAACAATTTGAATATTCTAAAACTGGGTTATGTTTTTTTATGATATCTCAAATAAGTATTTTGTCACTTTGTCACGTTTTAGATAGCGATACGTCGAAACCTGCTCTTCGAAAAAGGTTCACAACTCTCGGAAAATGTGTGAGCTCCCTAGCCAACCCGTATTAGGCCAGTGTTGAAGACTATTCTTTAAATCCTCGCTTGAGAGGAAACCTGTGCTCAACAGTGGGACGTATAAATGGGTTGATTATGTTACTGTTGTAGTAATAGCAGTCTTTGTCTATAATCTACATTACGTACGTCCCAACGCTTTACCATATTCATCAGCACGCTTCGGCACTGCATCCATGATATTGATGCGTGCGTATAAGAAGGGTGCAATCCTAAATCGAATGAATATTCACGTGTCTTCAAAGTGTATTATTGTTTTATTGAACATGAAAGTTTCTTTGGCGTTTGCGAACTTCGCACCCCTTATTGAAAATTGGACTGAAACTTAGTCGATAGAGTTACAAGAATTGGAGAGCATGTGGGTTATATTTTTCTGTATCTAATGGAGCAGTGAACGTGTTTGATGTAACTCCACTTATGCCATTCTTTCATGAGGGGTGCGACTTGGTAACTTACTTTTTACTGTGCTATTTTACATTAGAAATTCATCTAGTTCTTTAAAACACAATTAAAGTACTATTTTTATTATTCCAGGTCTAAAGTATCTACACTCAGCCCGTATCTTGCACCGCGATATTAAACCCGGCAATCTTCTGGTGAACAGCAACTGTGTGCTCAAGATCTGCGATTTCGGCCTGGCCAGAGTCGAGGAACCGGATACGAATAAAAACATGACGCAAGAGGTCGTCACGCAATATTATAGGTGGGTAAATATTTTATTTTTAATAATGTTTCTTTTAAAAATACAGCTATATCGAGCATTCTTTGTATGAGAGCTGCTTATTCATGCTTCACAAGAAGCTGTGGATAAATCCTTAGATATTCTTCATTTTGATAAATTGAGTAGTTGAAATGCCATGGAACCTGTAAAACGTTCTCGCAGTGTAAAGAAAATCTCAGTACCTACGATTAGAAGAACTCGTCCATATTAATATCTATAGTTTTTTATGATTACATTTAAGGTGAATTGAGACCCAAAACAGACGTTTTCATTTATTTCAACCACACGGAAAATCGGTATTTCGACTTTTTTTTTAATCGATAGAATTGAAATAAGCGCGCGCTATTGGCTATCTAAATTAGATCTGATTGAGACAGCCAGTAGCGCGCGTTTATTTCAATTTTATCGCGCGCGTTACGACTATCATGCGTAGCCATGCTGCGGGGGCTGTAGTGAAATATGGGTCCTAAAAACGATTGTCTAAACGTCTCTCGATAAATAAAATCACAAAATTCCGCAAAATTATAATTTTTAAACATTCATCTATGAATAATCATCTCAGTACAGAGTACTAAAAAAAACCGACCTCAAAAGTTATTCAACCCCTAGTTTGTCACACTTAGGGTCGTATTCCAGAACTCGACTCAATACTCAAGTCAGGACTTGAGTATTGCAGTGAGCACTGAAAATCATACTCAAGTCCTTGCCATTAGGGTCGTATTTCCAGTTCTTGAAATCATACTCAAGTCTACTCAAGTCCTGACTTGAGCATTGAGTAGAGTTCTGGAATATGACCCTATGAGGTGGACTATTTTTTCCAATTTAAATGGCACTACTTCTGAGGCACCCTCTTTCCAACAATAAAAAAATCATCGTAATCGGTTCACAAATTAAAGTGAAAAAGAGTTATCACGTAACATACATAAAAAAAACAGTCGAATCCTTGTTTTGTAGTCGGTTAAAAAATAATTTTAATTCGATTGTTATTAGAGATATTTTATTTCTAATAGGTACCCAATTTCTTCTTATTTCTAAGGCACCTTTTTTCGTTTAACTCACACGTAAAACCTACGCCGCGTTACCATTTTCGTTTTAACGCAATAATCTTCCTTAACTATAAGTATTTATACTTCCCTCAAGAGACGCTAGATAGCGTTATTTAATTTGACGCAAATCCGAAATGTAGATGTTAATATTTATCCCTTGAATGGTGACTATTCCAACCGAATATTGATTAGGAACTCTACGCAGCCATTAGAAGACTTCTGGGAATCGCGTCCTTTTGAGAACGGCTACAAGGAACTCAAATTATAACTGATTTCGTCTTTTTAGTATTGTGTATGTGTGTGTGTGTATATATATATATATATATATATAGAACGCACACACTCAACATAGCCCCGCACTAGGAAACCCTGTGCCGCGGTTGCCATGGACACACACATAGTCAACCACAAATTACACCCAAACTCACGAGAGAAATAAATGTAGGCCATACACACATTTATGTCGGCCCGGGAATCGAACCTGGGACCTCTGCGTCTTACACAATCGCACATACGTATTGCACATTCTGTGGGGTGTTGGGTCTGCTGTTGTAATCTTATTTGGAAGGAATTTATGGGACTTTGATTGGTATCTTGAAATACACCGAATTTGGACTGAATTCTGTAAAAGTGAAAGTCAAAGAATAAATAAATTTAATAAAAATAAATTTAGGGTAAAATAAATTTACTCTTGAAAGCGTCGCTTTTAAGCTACTGCTCGTTCACTACGCTGACTTCTCTGAGAAGAACGAGCAAGAAACTTTAAGGGATTGCTCTTTTCAAAGAAACTTAAATGCTTTGGTATACACTTTGAAACAAATTTGTATGGAATCCTGAGCCATGTCGTCCCTACATTTTTATCTCACACGTAGTCTTCAATTTTGAAATATGACTTTTTAATTAAAATATTTTTAATGCAGTTTTTAAACTTAGGAAGTATATGCTCCGGAATTTTATTGTAAAAACGTATACAGTTCCCCATAAAAGAGTCGTTTAGCGAAAATCAATTCCAGATACCTTAATAATTGAATTTCGCTAAAAATGTCGGTTACGTTAGTATGATATAGAGTACGATAAGGATGTCAGAATAGGGGGTTTGCAATTAATATTAGACATACCTGGTTAATTACTTTACTGTCTCAGTCAGCCGTGACTATGGGACTTGTAAAGGTCCGAAACGTTGGTTTGTTTGAAAAAAATATTGTACGCGATTTAGACCCTGAAAAATAGTTTCAATTTTTTAATTATTTTTCTTTTTTATAATAAAATAAGAAAAATCTCTAAATTATCAGTGACCTGTATACCTATATGTAAATCGTAAAGTGACGGGATGAACAAGACGTGCATCTGATGGTACGCTACACGCCTGTCCATAACAGTTACAGTGCCACTCAAAGCTTTAAATCGCAAAGATCCGAGGGACACTGTCACTGCGCCCGTCACCCTGAGACATAAGTTGACAAGTCCCATGTGCCTGTAATTTCACCAGCACCCTTACCCTTCAAAACCGGAACACAGTAATGCTAACATCACTGCTTGGTGACAGAAATAGGTAATGTGGCAGTACATTTATGGACGAACTCTTTCACAAGGAGCTCTACTGCTGTAAATTTTATCTTATAATTTATTCTATAAAATTTATCTTAAATCTGCTGATTTAACGATCGAAAGTAGCGGATATAACATGTTTCGTAATAATTTTACTTATAATACGGAGTTCATAATCTTCACTTTATTAACTTTGTAACTTTCACTTGTGAAATTAACTTTGTAATCAAATTTTTCGAATAAAATCTTATATTTAAGATATTATTTAAATTTAATTACTACATAATTATTGTGACTTGAGAACATTTAAGATACAATTCCTTTTATATTTAACTTTTCACAGTTTATTGATCACCGCTTATCGGACGATTACCAGGTTACTTAGCCAACATGTGTTCACATGTTATTTATTTATTTGATCTTTACTGTACAAGATAATTGAGGCTATCAACGCAAAAGTGGTGTAACCCACTTTTTTTTTTCTAAAATATTACTTTAAATGATACTAAAGTACATAATTATTTCTATATATCTAAATATAAAATAATACTCACTTAGTACTTTAGTATCATTTAAAGTAACATTGCAGAAAAAATGGTGGTTGCACCACTTTTGCCCTGATAGCTTCAATTATGAATGACGTACATAAGTACTATGCCATATGGCATTCTGCGTACTACATTTACATACAACGATTTAAAACCTTATTCTACACAAATAACAAGTAAAGAATATGTACAACAGCTTATACTAACAGTTATTGAAAAATAACAAGGCAGTATAGTACATTGTGTATTAAAGGCGGTGAATGAGGAATTACGAACGAGACTCTATTAAAATCTTTCGGAGTCGAGATTCTTAATTCCCGTACCACCCTTGAAACATACAATGTTTTTCATCACACCGACGCCGACTATAGCCATGAAGAGTAACATGTTAACACGTCGATGCGCTCATTGCACAGTTCAAGTAAAAATAACGGGCTTATTGTCAGGCATTCGACACTAGTCAGTTGTGGTATCATTACTTTAAGCGACTTTTTGATAGACTCAGAGTTCAGTACAATAACGCATTGCGTGCTATGCTGCTGCTGCCCTGGCGGTGTAGTGCGTCTGGCATGTTTGCCGTGAATACAGTCGACGATTTTTTCGCCATAATACGAAAGTGATATTGGTCATTTCTTACGAGAGTGAGCGATTCGGTCAATATAAGTAAGTAATCAATCAATATAAGTAAGGACAGTATGCGATACGTGCGACTTTGTAAGAGAACACTCTATTTTTAAAATATAAACAAATTAATTATAATTATATTATTATTTGTAATGTAAATTGAATTCAATTTAATGTGATTCTTAATTATTTACTTCATTAATGATAATAATATTCGGTTATTAAAATTCAATTTAGTGGATATGTAATGTAATGTAATAAATAAATAATGTTAAATTTGTTAATGGGTGTATACCTAGAACATAAAGAAACATTTTATTTATTTATTACGTATTTAAATTCAAATTTCATGAGGATCGAAACAATTAGAGAAAAGAGAGCTCGAGTTCGAACCCCAGCTGACCGTCATGTTACATGTAAAAATTGAAAACAGTTTGTTCATATGTTGCTTGTTACTTGTTACTAAGGTGTTGTTGTTGTTAGGGTGGTTTATATGTAAATAACAAGTGACAAGCTCTTACAATTTGTGACCGTTGCTCTACGACCTATTGTTTTCATGGTAACTAATTGACAACTGAACAGATCGACAAGCAGTGGGGTCAACAGAATTGGATTGGGTCAGGTTTGTCTAACTCGTTTGAGGAATTGATTTGATGTCTTGCGTTGTTCTGTTAGTTCAGTCAAAATAACTTCTAAAACCCCTGTTTTTTTTTAATATTTGGTAAAACAATATACATGTATACGGTTTTTTACAAGTTGCTCAAAAATGGCGAGGAAAATATTGTGTATTATTGGGTTTCTATATACACTGTTTTTTTAATGCGACAGTATGGGGAAATCCGAAACCATAGTAGATACAAGGAAAATGTCTTAGGAACCGTTACCTTTTTTTTGTGAAAACAATTTTCAGTCAACTTTTTGGTCAAGCGTGATTTGTCCATAAAAATGAACAAAATTGATCAAATTTTTCGCTAATCGATTCGGTGTCATGAAGGGATCATTTCATTGTATGGGATGAAAAAATCGGGACAGCCGAAGTTGGTCAAATTTCATAAAATATTTTTCATACATAATGAATAAATAATAAATAATAATAATAATAATTAATTAATAGTCCATAAGATAATGGTGTTGGTTACAAAAGAAAATCTTAGAACTATGTTAGTATGATTACATTGAATTTTGAGATATTGATAGAAAATTTAAATATTAAAATTTGGAAAATGCACAATTATTACTTAATTTGACCAATTGTAATGTTTACCCAAAACTTTAAAATTGTACAGTCAAAACGATGGGCAAACATCCTCAATCAACATAAAATGGACTTTTGTTTAATGCTAATAGACTGTTTCTTATAAGTATGATTTCATTGTATGGGAAGAAAAAATCGGGACGGAAGTTGATCAAATTAATAAAAAGTTTTTTTTCATACGACAACATAAAGACTTACAGTACTAATTATCGATATGAGTTAAATTACAGTTAGTTATCAACTTTGGGCAAAAGGTATGAGAATATTTTTAGCGACTTTGTATGACGTTTTGTTGACAAGCTGATGATAATCGTTTTCATCTAAATTCCACTTTGTTATGTTCCAGAGCACCGGAAATCCTGATGGGCGCAAACCACTACACAGCGGCAGTGGACGTGTGGTCAGTAGGCTGCATATTTGGCGAGCTGCTGGGCCGACGGATCCTCTTCCAGGCGCAGAGTCCTGTCCAACAGGTGACATTATTTACAAATAACATGCATGAGAACTTCAATTGTAGGGTCTTGCTTGCTACGAATCTTTCGAAGAATAAAATTATAGTTTTAATTTTGAACATAGATTGTTACAATATTTCACCACCATGGTAATTAATTATTTTTTGTGAAATTACTCCACTACTTTGTAGTAATTATTAATACAGCGATAGAACACTAAGAAAAATTAAGGAATTTTTCTTAGTGTTCTTCATTTTTTGCATAGCATTTTTTGAATTTAGACGAATCGAAGGGATTTGACTAAATTCGAACCAAATTTTTGTTAGTGTTCGATCTTTACGTTAATAAATTTGGAAAGTAATCTTTGAGGAATTGACAAAGTAGACAAAAAAAAGTACTTTAAAATTTTGCTTCATGGAAACATTATTTTATTTTTAAAAGTAAGTAATACTACATCTAGAGATTTAAAGTTTCTTGCCTCATTTGGGAATGGAAGCGACTAAATTTGAAAAAACATATTTAATATATATTTTTATGATGCCGATAGAAATGTTCAATTACGAGTATATAAGAAAATGTAGTGGTAGTACTTTTAAAACTATGTATCGAGGAAGCAAAATATCCTATCTACAATATTTAAAGCATCCGCCCTCCATGCCCCATAGCTGTGAAGCGCCCTGTATAACTAGGTATACTAAAGAAATGTATTTTTCATTAATTTATTAATTGCTTACTTTTAATTACGCTTGTGTACCTGTGCATTGCAGCTGGAGCTAATAACGGAGCTTCTGGGCACACCGTCACTAGAAGACATGCGGCATGCATGCGCCGGCGCCCGCGCGCATATGCTGCGGCGCGCGCCCCGCCCGCCCGCGCTCGCTGCGCTCTACACGCTCTCCGTGCAAGCCACGCACGAGGCCGTACATTTGCTCGCGCAGGTAAGCTTGACACGTTGTTAAGGTAATCACACTGGAAAAAATTGGTACCAAAGTGATATGGAGCTTGGTACTTTATTGCCAGAAAAAATTAACCAGGCTCAACTTTTTTGCTAGATATGTGCAAAAAAGTGCAAAAACAATAAAAAAAATTGTGACCTTGTTATGTTTTAAGGAAACTACCGTTACGTTTACTACTGGTCACTTTTTACAAAGTTCATTCACTCCAATATAGCAGGTAGTTATAGATAGGTACATTTGCAACATGCGTCAACATAGCAGACCTGCATTTTTTGAAGTATTATTTAAAACAAAAATTTGGTAAACATGTTTAAATAACTATCAGCATCATTGCGATTCTCAAAGAAGTCCAAAAAGCAGCAACACTTAATCGCTAAAATATTCAAATACTTGATTGCAATTGACATTCTGATTAAAGATGGGAAAAACTGCTTATTTTTTTTCAACGTTTAAAGGTTATGCTTTTTTAAAAAAAGCGTGCTTTTTTAAACGCTTTTTTTAATTTTTCACGTAAACGCTTTTTAATTTGAAGCTAACAAAATCGTTTAGAAAACGTTTAAGCGCATAGTCTTTTATGTTAAAAAAAGCTTACAACGTTGTGTTGATAGCGAAACGCAAGAGTAGACCACTAAAGGTATTAGTAAGTTTTTTTGTAAAAAACGAGTTATATTTTTATTATGACGTAACACTATTATATTAACATTTTGTTCATTGGCGTTTAAAAGCGTTCGTTTTGTTTAACTTTTGTAGTTGTTAACCGTTGAAATGGAAAAAACTGCTTATTTTTTTAACGTTAAAACGTACGTTTAAAAAGCGTGCTTGTAAAAGCGCTTTTCACCTAATCGCTTTTTAATTTGACGCTTAAAAAGTCGCTTAGAAAAACGTTTAAGTGCATAGATCTTATGTTTAAAAACAACGCTTACGCTTAAAATGAAAAGCGTGCTTATGCGCTTATTTTAAAAAGCAGACTTTTTAAGTGCTTTTCGTTTAAACGCCCACCTCTAAATGATTATCACTAGTGTCAGGTTTCTCTGACTGTACAGTCAACCCGTGACCATGGAGCGTGCAACCGTTTCGAAATATCGGGAAAATAAAAAGAAGTCATACCGTGGTAAGAAACCTGATATTAGTGATAATCATTTAGTGAATAACCACGAAAGTCTTAAATTAAAAGCCCACCTCTAATTCTGTTCTGTCAATATATTTTTCATGACATTGGCCACTAGCCCATTACCAAAAAATTACATTACGTGGGATTCCGTTGTATTAAAAATTCTTAACGATTTTCGGAAATTGCAGGTAAGAAAAAAATATTTTTGATTCAGAATTTCGACATTTTGAGAGATCTTTACAAAACGCCTACTGAAAGCCTGGTAAAATTTTCCTTTTATTTTAGTACCACTAATGGAACAACTCTTTTGCAAATTCTGTGAAAATACAGTAAATTTGAACTTATTTCGTTGGCTACGTCTTTACATCATATAGCGTGTAACGGTCATAACGTAACTGGAAGGTCGATGAGTAATTTCTAAGTTACGTACTGTCGTAAGTGTTTAGTAGCAATAAAATAATGTCGGTAATGGTGAAGAAATACGTCTTGTTGAAACCTGGCTGTGGAAAACTGAGAAGCCCTCAAGCCACATTGGAGCAGCGTAGACGATATCCTAAACGTTCTCCTTAGAGAAGACCTATGCTCAGCAATGGGACGTATCATCTTTGTCAACCCATTTATATGTCCCGCTGCTTTTCGCGAGTGTTCTCTCAGGCTAGAATTTATGCCATAGTCGGACACTATGGATTAATGAGGGTTGGGAACTTAACTCGTTTTCCTAGGGTTGTGATTTGCGAACCTTCTTCGACGTGCAGTTTCGCTTGTTTGTTTTTGTTGCACCGAAAAGCTTATGGTAAATTTTCAAATTTTTCGTATATAAATTCCGAGAATCTCAGAGGTGCGAGCCCGGATTCGAAACCACAGCCTCTGCTTGAAAGGCGGTTTGTCAAACGATTAAGTTACCTCGGCTTCAAATAAATGTAATACCCATATTTTTTATTTCTGCTGCGATTATTTAGGTAAATAAATAGCATAAAATTTGCTCGACAATTTAATTTCACGCGACAAACTAATCATTATTTTGGGTTGATAATGTTGACTTTTTTTAACAGTAAGTCTTGTTGCTAAACAAAGTTGTGAACATGATTTCAGATGTTAGTATTCGATCCGGCGAAGCGCATCTCTGTAGTGGACGCACTGGCCCACCCGTACCTCGAGGAAGGCCGCCTGCGCTACCATTCATGCATGTGCAAGTGCTGCTACAGCGCGCCGGGCGGCGTGGGCGGCGTCGGCGTGGGGGGCGGGCCTGCGCCCGCGCGCCACTACTCGCCCGACCTCGAGCCCGTCGCGACGCATCCCTTCCATGACGCCTGGGAGAGGAAGCTCACGTCTGTACATCAGGTCAAAGGTGCGTTTGACATCTGTTGCTAATATTTGCGTACTTTTCTTGTATTTATGTATCTGCACTCCAGCGATTTTTTTTTTCAAACATGCTCGGGAATTTTTGCATTACTTCCAAAAAAAGAACGCACGCAATTATGGAGCGTGTAACTCTGTGCCGGCCTAACCGCATTTGCGTGTGTCAGAGAACATACAAATCTAGAGAGCTTAGATCGAGTTCGGATGTCGCTTGTGCACCAAGTCCGATACGAATCCGAGACAATACGAATATTACTCGTACACCTAGAGATTACTACTAACTATTCGTCCTATCAATCTCCGTCAAATTTTGGCATTGTCATTATTATGAAGACGCAAAAGAAATAAAAAGTTTTGGGTACACCTTTTCCTGCTAAACTGACTTTTCATAGGATCGTTTTATAATAATTACTATGAACTTAAACGAGATAGCAAGAAATTTATTTATTGTATTACTGAATGGGTGTGTCCGCTTGTAATAATATACATATTGAAAAAAAAAAAAAAGTGTTTTTTTAATATGAGAGTATGGGGCAATCCGAAACCATAGAGGATACAAGGACACTCTTAGGAACCATTAAGTATTTTTTTGTGAAAACGATTTTGTAATTGTAAATTTTTTGGTCAAGCGTGAGTTGTCCGTAAGAATGAATAAAATTGATCAAATTTTTTTAGTGCTGATCGACTCAGTATCATGAAGGGATCATTTCATTGTAAAGGAAGAAAAAAATCGGAACAGCAGAAGTTGGTCAAATTTCATAAAATAGTTTTTCATACCAAATGAATAAAATTTAAAATTTTTTTTAAATTCTAATAGACTCCACTTTCTTATAAGGATGACTTCAATGACTTTGTAGAAAAAAATGGAAAAGCAGAAGTTGATAACCTTTTTTAACATGTTTTAACTATAACTTCCGCAGAGGAGATCCACAAATTCATAGCGGAACAGCTCCAAACCTCACGCGTCCCTCTCTGCATCAACCCGCAGTCCGCCGCGTTCAAGAGCTTCGCAAGGTAAGGCGCAGCCGCAACCGCCACCAACAACCAACCGACACTAGGTGATTTCTTTGCGATACCTTCTTGAGACTCACTTCTCGCGCAAACTACCGCAACTGGATGGAGATAGGGGGGTCAATGATGATTGGTTGTATTTTGATTTGTAATATTAGCCTGTTTGCTGACAGTGGAAAGTATTATTATTAAATAGTCCACATGTTAAATATCCATGAAGAGAATTTAAATTATGTTTAAAATAATTACTCTGACTGGAATATATCAAAACAAGACGATGACAGCACCGTTTCGACACTAGAACTAAAATATAAAACAGTTCAAAATTTTCATTTTCAAACTGTCAATTGAGAGGCTGCAATTGAATATCACTGTCAAAAACAACATTTTTCTTCATGTCTCATATCTACACCGTCGCGGTCGTTGCGCAGGAGTGCGTCTCCCAGCTGTATAGCGACCACCCGCACTCGACGCGCCACGACCCCCGTCCTCCCCCCGTCCATGGGACAACACTGCTTGCACCCAACACGCTAACACGAAGCTTCCTGAACATTACACTGGGTATATTGATACAGTCGATCGAGCACAAATGTTCTTCAATGTCTATGTATCAATGGGACGCCATGTTCGGTTGTGGTACAAGTCTAACAATTTGTTCGGTCGTGAATATGTACTAGGTACCCGAAGTTCCAGAGGCGACGTCTTAGCGCGTGGTTCAAATTGCAACTAACATTCTTCGTGTGTTCTGTCTTACTTTCAAAGTTTAAAGCCAGTGTTGTGTCCACCGTTCAAGTAAAGATAATAAGAGACGGCAAGCAGGCATCACAACTAGGTGTGTCACGGTGCGATCTGCTAGTGTGTGCACGTCAGTGTCACCTCTATGTACATAACGTATCATCACCATGTGTCTCGCCATCTCTACACCTCGTTCTACTCGGGCCCTTAAGTTCGGTGGTCGCAGTAAAAAAAAACCTATGTCGTATCCCCCCACACTTCCCCTCCGACACCTCGCTTACAGTAGTTGTGTTTTTGCAGTGTAGGTGTCAGTACTTTGTGCCTTCATTTGTACGATAACACGAGCAACTTATGTACTTGACGGGCCATTTTGCGGGCGCCCGATTTGTGCATGGGTTTATACATTTTGTTTTGTCTTACTTTCTCCGCTTCCGAGCGATAGTTCTCTGTACATACCACGCCGCAGCGCCGCTGTTTTCAAGCTAATCAACCCTCTTGAAATGGTGGTGTCCCGCTTTCACCTAGCATAGCACCGCTATTCCGACAGTAGTAATAACATTCTGCTTTTTCTGTGTTTTGCGACAGCTCTAGAGCGGGTTCGAAAGCAAAAGTTTGTTCCCCTTTCAAGACGGCGGCAAAAATACTACTGCTATCGCCCGTGATATTTCTGTGCGCTGCCTAGTGCGCCGCAGCCCCAGTAAGCGCTCTGCACGCATTCCTGTGTTGTCCTTATCTGTGTACTGCTCCAACACTTTAACGAGACCGCTGCTATAAGCTTGCGTATTTACTTCTAAGGCCGCAAATTCGGAATTGTGGCGCGTACAGCAGAGCGTTTGCGCATACGTTGTGCGCGCAAACTTTGAACGCTCTGCTAAACGCACCGTCGAATTTTGGCCTAAGGGTGGTTATACGCGGTGATTTTCAGCATCGCGAAGTTGCCTTGTGTAACCGCTCTAACATCATCGTTTCTACAAAGTTTCTTATGGAAGATAATGTTCCAAGCTAATACGCAAGCGTTATTTAATAAGTGAATTCGTGATCTTGCGTCGTTGGTCTCCTTACAGGTCTTGGACGGTATACATCGACGCTTTTCGGCGAGGCAATTCTTATAAATTCCATTAGTAATATAAAATGCATGCTTTGCTTCGTCGTCGTGCGTCGAATCGTAATTTCAAAAGGGTTGATCGATAGATAATCCGTCCCGCGAATGGTTCATTTGCAATGCATGATTTCTGATTCGTACGTTTTTGTGTTACGGGTTGTCGACAGCTATTTAGAATACATTTTAATACACACACTGGCACATTTAGCGGAATAATGAAAAAGTAAGAAAATAAAATAGTAACGTTCATGTTTACGCAAATAAGTGTTAGACATAAAATAGCAGTTCAATTAAGACCTTTTAACGTCGATTTCCTAGTCCTTTTAGAAAAAAATAGTAATTAGACAAATTGCACATTATTTAAAAAAATTGTAACAAAGCCGAAATACCTTAAATTTGAAAAATAGTAACAGTTTACAATTGTTAAAAGTCTAGTATTAATCAAATTTAAATAAATAAAATTATTTTTTTCAAACAAGTCCACGTTCCGGGCCCTTTACAGGAAGGACAATTAGCCATGACCATGGAACCTCTAAAGGTACCCGAAACGTGATATGTTTGAAAAAAAAAACAAATATACGTGATTTAGATCCGAAAAAAATAGTTTCATTTGCGTATACAGTTAAAGTTTAAGAGAACACAAAATTAACCTCGAACCACTACACAAGCCAGGATTAGTTGGAAATCAAAACAATTAAATGAAAAAAAAAAAATAAGTTAGTCGACTAATGTTTTATTTTCAATTTAAAATAACTAATTAAAATAACTGACCAAACTCTCGAAAGAAACACTACAATATTTTGTGGGTTTTACTAGTGTTCCGCTAAATCTGTCGGTCAGTGTATAAATACAGTAGCACTCTGAATCTCAAAACGTCTGATGAATTATGTATGTCTAAAAGATATTATTACATTAAACTACGTTGAATTTAAAACATTATTTTATCACATTTTATTCGTTTTTTGAGCAATTAAATATATCTGCTTACTCAGCTTTCAAACGCGTAAATTTGCCACTAATCGTTGTAAGCTTATCTTTTTTATACATGGGTATATCACTGACATAACGGAATTGATATGAGATACAGTATAAGGTGTGAAATATTGTTACACTGAATATAAGTCGCCTTGAAAAGTATGCCAAGGACTAAAACAGTCTTGGTCTCGTATCCATTCGTTCAAATGCTTATATTCTTTCGATCAAATACTTTAGATAGGACTATGACTGCCCCACTTTGTTTTCTAAATAGATTGACGAAAAATAACTGTACGGATCAGAAAATATATCTATATGCGGAATAGTGGGTCCTTTACGGATATCTAGGCAGAACATTCAACTCAGAATATCGAGGTATAAAACTAGGTTTTTATAGCTTTGTATGGGTCAATAATTAGAATTTATAGATTCATAATATGTGAATATATTTGTTACCATAATTATTTTTACTATTTTTAAGACAGCTTTAGTTAAAAATTTACGCGCCTTCCGTCCTTAAAAGTTTAAAATCCATTTATTGAAATACCAATCGTAAGGTGACCCCTGCAAGGCTAGATCTGGAGTGTCTGCTTAGAATGGCAGTAGTGCATGCGTAGAGTGTACACAGTGCCAAGCACATGGTTGTGGTGATACTCAGTAGACAAGTGTAGTTTGTGATGCAGATTTGCTACGAGTTCTCTTTTATTATCATAGTACAGTCTTGGTCTTTTAAACGAACCTTTTTGATTCTATTATGCATGATGGGAGTACAATGTTTGGTGGATTGTGGCGAACGTACGTACGTAACTTATGGACTTAGGTTTTATTAAACTGTTTCTGTAAAGCTAGCACGACAAGGAGCGATTTGCGCGAGAGCGGCGTAAAGCGCGAGTTCCCGCGCTAGTCGCGCTCTCTCGTGCTAGCCCCGCTATATCGTCGGTGTTTTGCTGGAAGGGCGAAAGCGCCATTTAGAAAAAAAAACCAGGTGACCATGTTTTAGTTTTTGACGACTATTAAAATATGTGCGTCCAGTTTTGAAATAAAATTTTGGTTTTAATATAGTTTTAAGTATTACAAAAACAGGACGTAAATATTTTAAAACTATTGTGAAAAACTGAAACATGCTCCCTTGAAAAATTTTTCGAAATGGCGCTTTCGCCCTTTCTACAAAACACCGACGATATTAGCAGAGCCTAAGTTTTCTTGGTATTCAGATCGATACCTTCCACGTACGTTGTTGTAAGTCAAAATACCATTTTTTGGCTTTTTACCTTAAATATATCCTTTTTTTATGTATATGACAGGTTCTATATTTAAAAGTAAATAAATCGTTTCATGTTATGTTTACTTTCAAACATGGAACCTTTAATATATGTAGGCAGCTACATTTTAATGAAATATTTACGTTATTTAAGAGCATATACTTAAAATAGTAAAAATAACTTATTATAAAACTTGTTGTGAACATCATTGGTTCATTTAAGTAAATAATGGCGTGACTGATGAGCCAATTGTACCTGTTTTGCATTGGATACCATTTTTTGTCACAATGCAAGTTAGTCGCTCTTACAGCGGTGCGAAATGTATAGCTTTTCTAATAGTAAAATCGTGGTATTATTGATTCCATCCCCTATAATATAATAAAAAGGATATATTTAACCTGCCAAGACCCAGCAAACTGCAAGTATACTTTCAGTTTACTGCCTCCGTGGCCGAACGGTTACCATGCCGGACTGCCACGCAGAGGTCCCAGGTTCGATTCCCGGGCCGGGAGAAATATTTGTATGGCCTACATTTATTTCTCTCGTGAGTTTGGGTGTAATTTGTGGTTGTCTATGTGTGTGTCCATGGCACCCGCGACACAGGGTTTCCCTAGTGCGGGGCTATGTTGAGTGTGAGCGTTATAGTTTTGTACGAAAAATGTATTTTTCTAGATACTCTATGGTCATAATTATAGAATATGTAGCGCTAAATGTGAATGCGATATTTTCATAATAATGTATACTGGGCGTTTACCTGACCATAGGAATAATATTATCTGCGTCTGAATCACATATGTACATTTTGATCTACATATTACGTGGAGTTGAGGAGAAGTTAAAAAATAAAATAAAATGGTATTTTGACTTACAACAACTTACATGAGAGGTATTGAGATAATTACATTAAGATACACAACACACAAGGCCTTTGATGATAAATTTTTACTTGAACATTTTTTTTTTCAAATTCGCCAAATCCATAAAACATGTACACCCTAGTGGCGTGGGTGTGGGTACCCTACCGGTCTACACGACTCTAACCCGCAGACTCTTGCAGTTCCACCGTGGCGCACCCGTCGGAGCTGCCGCCGTCGCCGCACCAATGGGAATGACGTGAGTCGCGCCGCGGCCAAGACAGGCGGCGCGCGAATTTCAACGACACGCGTTAACTCGCCGCGATGCACGTTGCTACACACATCGACATTTACTGCTTTATGATCTCTCGACAGTTCGTTCGACGCAATTAATACCTTGTGTCATCGACATAAAGATCACTGAAATATTTACTCTGTATCAAGCCACAGTCAAGTATGTATTTTTAAACAAAATTTACATTTAAACTGTTCATGGTCGTTGCTTTGATTATGTGAACCAACCAGCTTATCGTACGCAAAATCACGTTGATTTTAAAATTTGATATAAAGTCCATCGACATTAAAACTGCTCAAATATCTACCTACTCAAGAAAAGAATAATACTAATCAAATTGTGTACTTTTTAAATTGTGAATATATTAAAAACATTCCTCTTCTTTTTGCTTTTGAGGCGAACTTTTTGAATTTCGCCAGTATCGAGATATAGTGTGAGGAAGCACACGCTTTTAGAATGGCTCATGATTTCACAGATGACCAGGGCTTTCAGAACTTTTCGATATTTTAACCGAATCGTTCCATTGTATATCGTTCTCGAAGCGAAGGGCGCTTTCCAAGTTATTCAGAACATCTAAGTTAAACGTTCGGTTCGGATTCGGATACGATATCGTTATCCAACAGCGTTTACAGAGTTAGTCCGTGAAATAGATTATAAGAGAAATTAAAATCCTTTTATATACATTTTTAAGACTGAAGTCCTAAAATATAGGAATGCATTAGTCTTGCATTAAAATGCATTAATAAAATTGAACAAAATTATTGAAATGAAAAATGAAAAATTGAAATTGAACAATATTCTGGTGTTGTTAATAAAAACGAAAACACATCTTACGATATCAAATCGAATCGGTCGATAACTGAGTTATTGTAAAGTTCTGAATCGACCCCCAGACGGCTGGCCTGACAGGGCGCGAACTTGCGCGAGAGCGGCATAAACCGCGAGATACCTTTCTCGCATAGAGAATCGCGCGCGTTATGGCGCTCTCGCGCAAGTCGCGCTTTGTCGTGCTAGCCCTGCAGATGTCACAGTCAGTCGGCCATATTTGTTTATATTTGTGACGTGATGAATTTAAACTGAACTGTCAAGAGTTTTTAAAAAGTAACTGTAATTACAGCCAACATGTAAAAAGTAACTTGAGTCATTGTCATCACTCCGTAAAAGTAATATTATTTTTACATGTTTGATATGTCAAGTTTATAATGAATTACAGCAATGTCTCAAGCTATTTCATTCTTGTCGTCCACGTATAGGAAATGGACTAGTATTGCCCTATATGTAATCGGCGGAATTACATTTTGTTTGTCATAGGCAATACAGTACATTTTTTTAAACAACATTATAAGAAAGCAACGGAATATGATGTAATATGAAAAAAAAATAATAGAAAATAATTTTGGTTTTCAAAAAATTAACGGCAAGTTAAAGAGAACAATTGTGAATTAAAATTGTAACTCGATTGTAAAAAACCGTACCATACCTCATCGCGATAATAAAGTAGTTTTATCTGTCTGTAAAAAAGTCTACAATGCTTCTGTGAAGATAGCCTTAATTTTAGGCAGATTTCAAGCCACTGTGACATACGAATATTTAAGCAGAAATATGAGAATTAATAAGTAGAAACTATGCTTTTTATCAACGAAAACTGTCTGATCCTTGCTTGCATTTAGTGAGCCGACCAGTTTATATCGCCCCATGTAACATTGATCTTTAATCTGTACTCAAAATTTAGCATTACATAATATTTCGTATAAAGCATGAGGTAATTTTCACAGAGCATTACGGACTTGTATGTGTACGTATACGTGTGTCGTCATACTACCAAATATATTTTGTCCTATTCCTTTGTTAGATGTAGCTTAGATTAGTTGCGTAGTTTAGAGGCGGTTCGTGTATATATAGTTTAGGGTTCGAAAGCAGTTATAGGATCATTGAATGTGCACATTAATTTACAACGAAACTTCGATGGAAATAAAAACGAGAACGGAAAGGGTGTAAAAAAGTACTGAATTTTCACATTAAAAGCAATAAAAGTCTATGTTATAAAAATTGAATTTTACCGACGACATTCTTCTGCAATTTGTGTCAATACGATGAGCTTTTAAGCGTCTACCATCTTCGACTACGTCGATACCTATCATCAGGTGAATTTGTGGTCAAATACTTATTTGCGACAGAAAAAAAACCGATGTACTTAAGGCGTGTCACTTTAGTAGAAGCGGGAAAAACTGTTTTGCTAAATCAAATGTTTTAGGATTTTACCATTAAATAACGGTCTTACAAGAAATATACCATACACCTAAGGATATAGTCTAAAGAATATGCTAATTTGTGACACGATTGGATGTATTTCACCCGATTATATAAAATCCCGAAAACAGGCTAAAACAAAAGTCTAAAACGAATTAGACGTAGTTAAGCAAAAAGGATCCAGTCCACGAAATTATCAAAAAATGAGTTATATATACCAAACCCTTCCTAAAGTCTAACCTCTTAGACCCGCAAAAAAAATCCAACATATAAAAATATATAAATATCTCTGGAGTTACATGACATTATAAGTTTTGAAAATAAAACAAGAGTGAGAAACACTTTTAAACTTCAAACTGCCATTTTTCGAAAGGGAGTGGACGTGGATTGGATTATTTTGTTTAACTACGTCCAATTATCAAGGATAAAATGCAAACTATGCACGTAATTTTTATATGGACATTTGTCTCTTTAAGTACTATAGAGAACATGCAAAATTTTGGTTTTAAACTGAAGCCCTATAGTTACTAAATTCACGTTTATCCCAAAACTTGAAAATAGCTCAGCGGTTTAACGCCGCGCCGCCCGCTTCTTCGTCAGTCTTCATAGGGCGCTTGTCAATATAAAATTTCCTCCTGTCCTTTTCTGCACGCGGATTGCAGGCCGCGCCCTCCCTACCTCATTTCCTAAAATCTAGACTCGCTTTCAAATAGCCTCGCCTTAATACTAATTGACATTAATGTCAAAATCAATGCTTTTTTACTCTCTTTGTTAGTACACAGCTATGGGCGCCATTCACAGCGACATTACTCGTGCGCATATCATCTACTGAAAAGTATTAAAATAAGTGTATTACAAAAAAAGAATCAGAAATATCCCCAAATTCGATATAATCTTAAAACACGATTTTAAAGGAATGGTATGTTCTATAAGCTATAATAGGCTTTTAAATTTGTATTTCAAAGTAGACGAGTGCCTGAATGTGTTTCGAATGAACGTTTGCAAGCAATAAAACGTTGCAATATATATTAGCGTATCCATTATTTTATACGGTGAACTTTAATTTGTGTTCTCTATTAATTTTAGATCTCACGGATGTCGATTTTGTACTTAATATTCGAGTTTAATGGCCCTCGTTCAAATCTTCCACAGTCCATCAGATGAGATTGCGACTAGTTAAGGCTTTCCTAAATAAACGTACCTTCAAAGTAATACAGATAATAATTAATTATGTATTATGTAGACTGACTTAAGATGAACACCAAGACGATGTAATAGAATGTTCCGCTATTCTAAATTGTCCTACTCAGTCGTAGAACTGACAGGAGATTATTTTTGTGACCAACTTTTGTACATGCCTGGCAGTAAATTTAATGTTTTTTAACATGGCAGCGTTTCAATATTATTGTGATACTGTACATCCATAGTAGCCTTAACAAATCCCAGGCTTAAAAGCTATGGCATCAGCCAGAGAATCTTGTCGACATCCGTGCAAAGCATCTCATTCTATTCTCGGTTACTACTACTTGGTTCTAGTCACGTGTAATTTTTAACTACACTGGTATTTCATGTGCAGCGATAGTAGCGTAGAGAAAAACACGTTACAGTTTAACAAGATAGTGGTAACAACTTGAATAGATACCAGGTATTTATTTCTAATTCTAAGGTCGTGTTTTGAAAGCAAATTAAAGGTGTCTAACACAAGTTCCAGAACAAATTCGTGAGATGTTAATAAGTCGGAAAAACTATCTTTGAAGAGTTACTTATGAACTCTTTTTGGACAGTGTTTTAGGCTCAATTTACATTGCTGTGAAAGGGAATGGAACGGAATTTATGTAACGAAATTGCGTAACGTACAAAGTAACGATGCTACGGGAATTATTTTATAATAATATAATATTAGATAACATCACATAACATATGTTGGTCTGATCCCAAAGTATCTAAAGCACTTGTGTTATGGAAGTCGGAAACGACAACGGTACCACAAACATCCAAAACCCAGATAATATAGAAAAGATAGTTTTGTTATCTACATTGCCCCGGTCGGGGATCAAACCCTGGACATTAAAGATGGCGACACTATGAAATCCGGCGTGCAAGCCACTCGACCACGGAGGTCGCATTTGACGCGCGACCTAACGTTAGATAATTGTCATAAAGCTCATTACGCTATGGATACAAAAGTTTGCTTCAATTCCATTCTGCAGTATTGGGGAAATTACAGGCACGAGACTTGTCAACTTCAGGGTGACAGGTGCCGTGGCAATGTCACTCAGATCTTTGCGGTTTAAAGCTCTGAATGGCACTGCAACTGTCCTGGACAGGCGTGTCGCTTACCATCAGGCGCACGACTTGTTCATCCCGTTACTTAGTATCATCATGAACCAATAACTCACGAGGAATGCTAATTGCGATACAAGACAGCGTAGTTTAGTACCTATTCGTACACCAGATGTCGCGACGATAACCAAACTGCTATTTTGGTACCTAATTTGTTTTACATCGACAAGCTGCAATTATCAAAGCTTTTCTAATTTCTAGTGATAATAAACAAATGAACTAAATAGCACTTTTTGCACAGATTTCTATTCTTTTATTTTGTTCAGGTTTAGCGCCATGTACCGATATTAGGAAGCGTTAATTTATAAATTACTTTGTCTACACACATATCATAAACTCTGTATTTGTTGAAAAACCGCAAATTACAACCAGCATAAAGATAAACTTTTGTAAACTGCTGATAAACACTGGCAGAATTGAGACTAAGCAGTCTCAAGCCATTCATTAAGAAAAAAACAAAACAAAAAAAGATAAACGTTTTATTAGAACAAATTTCTTATCTGTTAAAATGTTGTTATTGCATAATAATAACATGAATTCGATTTTATTGTTACATTCAAATTTCGAACATCTCTGAGAAACAAAACAATGTGATTCGAGATAAAGTCGAAATTAAATGTCAAAAGCAAACAATTTTGACAAATTTCGACCCCTCCTACGTAAACTATCGTATGTCGAAATCGCCAAGTTTACAGGGGAGCATTTTAAAGTATTGAATTCACTGAAATGATCATAACACGTGACTTTAGCATTTCACAGTTTTATTCGGCAAAGCACGTTACTTTAAAACTCATTCTCGAATAAAACTGACAAATGCTAAATTTACGTGTTATGCACATTTCAGTGAATTCAGAACTTTAAAACGCTCCCCTGTAAACTTGGCAAGTTCGACATACGATACTTTACGTAGGAGGGATCGAATTCACATGTTACTTGATAGCGAACGATATGATAGTTTGGGCCGACTCTAGTTTGTCTATAAATGAAATAGAAACTACAGCTGTGTGACATGCGTAACAACAGTTTTTATTTACCGCCATTTCGCCAAATGTAACTTGCGGTTCCTGAACACATCATAAAGAGCTTATAATATGTATATAGATAAAGCTATGTATGTAACTATACATAATTAGGCATTAAAATTACTAAAACCACACTCGTATTTTAATGCATTTCATTATGTAACAGTCGCATAAACTGCTTTTGTAACACAATGCCATTTATTGACACGTATCTTTATCAAAGTTCACAAAATAATATTATCTCTCAGTTGTTATTGGTCCATGGTATCATAAAAAAATGTGAATTGAGTTTTGCAGCTGATACTAGCATTTCAGTGGCCATGTCAATAACAGATCTACTTGCGTTTGCACTTGAACGTTATAACAACTTACTACGGACTATTTTTGATTAGAAACAAATACCTGTAATTTTATTAAATAAACTATTCATAAGCTTACTCCTTCCTATACACCATTGTATGTAACATCGACTGAACATTTTTACGTAGCTAGGTTAGTTATAGAACTATTAATTTTACTTAATGCAGAGATGGTTATTCATCACTTAAGAGCAAATTATTTGCAACCGATCCGGTGAGAAATGCCGTTGAGTCTTACTGCCGCATGGGATTATAACGCGGCGGAAGGAGATAGGAGTGGCGTCCAGGACCATTGCAAATAAATTGTTTTCATTGCAATAGTGAGATGTTGTATAGAGAGTGTAAATGTTAAAGATACGCATGTATTTCAAGCATTTATAGTCTACGTTTGTATAAGTATACTGACTTGTGTTAGTGTGCGTGATTTTTATTGTTAAGAATTATGCGTTGTAATTGGCACTTAATATGAATTTTCGTATAATGTTTTCCAAAATTGATGTTTCTTTGTGTTGCGTAGTATTTATAATATATTTGTATCTATTTATATAGAGGGTGTGTCAAAAAATGCATAATCTCTATCTACTTAGGATTTGAACCAAATGTCGCAGAAAAAGATTTAAAATTATAAGTAGATAGTGTTAATTTAGTACATATTTTTGCTACATCCTGTATATTATCACGCTGCTAACATATAAGAATAGAGATAGGGAGATTTTGTGAGTGTCACGGAACGTAGCCTTAAAACTAGTTCAAAACTATAAAAGAAACAAAAGTTTTGTAAATATATAAACGCGTTAGTATTACAAACATATTAGACTCTAGTATTAGGTATGAAAAATGCGTAAAAGATTTTGTACTATAACTTTAATGCCCAAGTTGCGCATGAGTCTTTATGAAGGTTTTTGTGATATCGCTACACGTCATGTTCTAATATTTATTAGAATTCTTAAAACTGAGTTCTAGAATGGAATATGGTTTTAATTATTATATTGTCATATTATTACTGTTTAAAATTCCACGTATAAAAGAAAATATTAGAACAAAAATATTTTAATATATAATAGTTTCACAGTAATGTCCAATAAAACAAAATTAAAAATAACACCAGACAGGTATAAAACATTTCGTAACATTCTGAATTGAATTTGAATTTTGATGTTTATATGGTTCGCGAAATATTGTTTAGATCAATTAGACTTGGAGAAACCTTGCTTGGAGAAGCTTTGCTGCTAAATTTAAAAATGAAACAAAAGAATTGTCGTTTCGGTGAAGCACATGCCATCCGTTAATGTACACAGCTAGTATTGTTATTACAAAGTACAGTGTGAGACAAAACACATTTATTTACAGAAACATTTCACAAGAATTCACAATAAATATATGTATGTGTGTTGTACATAAATGTTTACACTACATAATGTAGAACACTTGTACACAGTAGTAATTGTTAACACCGTTTACTTTTATCGTGATTCTGTAGGAAAAACTAAATTTTTTACGACCACAGTGACCCAACGGTCCGTTCTGTAGGCGCTGGATTTGAGAAATATTTTTTTCTAAATTATAGCTTCTGGGCTGGGTGTTCTGAGTAGTGTCCCGGAGTGAAATCAGTTGCTCTGTTGCTCTTAGTATACGGAATTCCGTAGGCTCGAGTCCAGATAACTTTTATGGTTCTTTGGCACATTATTACAATAGATAAGCCGTTCTTACTGGTATTCACCGCCGTGACGGATACTGGCTCTTTAGAGGCGTCGTGAGTGGCGCTTGACGACCCCTAAGTACGTACGCCCATGTGCGCCACACCACCTACACCATAGGTAAAGCCGGCACTGACTCAAATAATATTTCGCGAATTGTGGTATTGGAAACCTATCACTCGCGGATTTCTCGGTGCGAGAACGGATTTAAATTTTCCCGCGTTTTTCAATGGATTACCTCCACCTGTTTGCTGCTCGAGGGCGTTCAAGTTTTGATGCGCAAATACGTTATCATCACAAATAATAAAAAATAAACAAAATCGTTAATGCATTTTTCATATCATAGTATGGTTTGGGATGTAAGCCGATGTAGCAAGCCCACACAAAGTAGGAAAGCCGTATAAAGAGACCAATCTATGATTTTCTTTTATACACAAGTATCTTATTACTACATATTAGGAAACATTTTGCTTTAGTAATAATTATTTCCTTTTTAACCCTCGTGTGTTATCACGTTATGTTGGCAAAAAGAGTTTTATATTGCAAAATATGTAATGCCAACAAAACGAATGTATTTGTCTTAACGTAATCAAAGATCGGTCCCTTTGTATAGGTTTCGATGGTACAAAGGAAATCGATCTTGGCCACTACGTTTCTGCTCTAATTACCTTTTGTAGAATTCATTGCATCCTTTAATTAATTTTTTTATATCTAAAATCGGTAACAAGATCGTCGAAAGTCGTGTATAATCGTAACTTGCAATAACAACCTGAAAAATCTTTGTTATTTCGGTGTTCTTTTTTTAGAGTAAGAATGTAGTGTCCAGGTCAGAGATCCCACCTTGCCTTAACTCAAAAAACTATCACTGTGATCCGTTAGGCGTAATTATATTGGTCATACAAGCACCCCTTCCCTACTGTACATATAGTCCTTAGATGAGAGAACTTATTTTAAAAGCTTTTATGTATACAGCTGAAGGCTATTTAGATAAATGGTGTTGATAGATTAAAAAATATTAGACTAAATTGTTGGGTTCACCATTTTTTAATAATTTCGAAGGTAGTTCTGTCGATTGACAGAGCAAGAAATAATTGGCCGAATTTCTGCTAAGAACAATGTGTAATTTGCACTTAGATTTGTTTGTAGATTTATAAAAAATATTTCGCCAAACGCCAGCCGCTGGTCGGTCGCTCCGCATTTACATTTTGTTCGGCGCTTGCGCCGATTAATGCATCATCAAGTTCCAACTCACCCCTTCTCTGACTGTCATAATGACATTTTTCTCGTAGATGAATAAGAAAATTACGGTTCAAAAGACATTAAAAAGTTAATGTTTGATACGACTCGAGTAGTAAAACTTATTCTATTAAACACGACCTCTGTGTCCCAATGGTATACACTGGGCGCTGGATGAGGAAGTCCTTGGAAGCGAATTTTCTGAATTTATGCTGGGCAGTGCCCCAGTGTTATTTCCATGGCTCTGGTGCTGCATAGTACAAGAAATTCTTAATTTCAGTGCAGGTACGGTCCAGGTATTATTATTATTTTGGATATCTTTTTTAGACTGTCGCCTTTCCCCATGGCCTTAAAGGTTAATTTTGAATGGGTGATGCAGTATTCTCCAGGAATGGCACGGTCGGCAGGCTAAGGGACTCTGGTTCAAGAACCGGAAATGATAAGTGCTGTATCGAGCACTTTTTGTTATCAGTAGCTTGAGATGTGAAATATTAAAAGGGTAATTTTCAGGTTAGCTTTACTCTACCTAATTTCAATATTATCATGAAGTCTTATTTACTATTCAAGTGTTTGTTATGTTTCTTAAATAATAAAAATTGCCACTGAAATTAAGTAGATAAAATTAACCTGAAAATTACCCCAACCAAAAATACTTTGCCCCTAAAGATTTGCCTCATACTACATAATAGTATAATATAATCTGTGCTAATACTAAGACAGTGTCTTTGGAGAGTGGCGATTTGAGTTAGTCGTTCAAATATTTAAAATAAGACTACTCGTCTCAGAACACAATTTTTTGTTAAATGAATTTACAAAATAATTGTACGGATCACTAAAATTGTGGTTCCTATTCGAATATCTACGTAAAACATTAAATTAAAAATATCGAGATATAAAATAATTAATATCTTTATAGTCTTGTATGGGTCAACACTATCTATATTTTAATCCATATTTTACGTTTTTTTTTTTAATTTCGTGTTAATAATTTGGTTGTTCTATAATTTTCTTTATAATGTATGAGATATGTACTACAAGTAAAGTTGGGAGAGTGGAGGAATGTAAATGCGGAGCGCCTTGCATCTGATAGAATATTTCTTATAACAAATTCTAAATACATTGGGCCAAGTTAAATGCTATAAAATATTTTCGTAATATTTCTCGTCGACTTGACTACCCCGTTATGGTATCCAAACAGAGCAAAGAAAACAGTTTGTAAATAGTATATTAATTAGATGCAAAAGTATTGGCTATTTGTTGACTGTAGATTCGCGGTTTCGTAAGCCAAGCTGGAAGCGGCCCGATTTCCTTATGACGTCACTTAGGTCGCAGAATCCTACACGTTTCTGTACATCAGCCGTCAAAGTAAGTGACTATAAGTTTTGTATGGTATAGCTCTAGCTATAGTGTATTGCAAAAGTAATCATGGTGTATGATACTGAATCGTGGTGAGAAATGTCTTATACCCTAATGCGATTTAAAATTTACTATCATGAAAATCGGGTCGCTTTTATGGTTTCGAAACCTTGCTTCTTATGTTTATGTATTTTAAATGTACGTATTGCGTTTCCAGACTTTCAGAGATCTCGTTCGTTTTAAGTACACGACTATTTCTTTAGTTGTTAGAACATTAAGGGGTCTATTTTTGAATTGTTCGTTGTTAATATACATCGAATGTTCAATGTGTCTATTGAATGTCATACGAACGAGCGCTTAGAGCAAACCTAAATTGCGTTATGCATAACGATGGTTTCAAGAATGGATCCCTTCGTCTTTAAGCACCCAGCGGTCAGTCACAGTTTATTTTAGAATAATTCACACTCACGCTTCCTCAGAGGCATATAAGATTTTTAAAACTAATTTCTCAATGTAAATATAAGTAGTAATTTTTTTAAGCTTAGTTTAAAATAACTGCCTCTGTCTTTTAGTTTGTGTTCAGTAACCAATCCTTTTTAATTTTGTATTACGATTTACAACTACAAAAAGTAAAAAAATGTAATGGTAAGAAAATGACTAATTTTTTTAAAAGGTAAATAAAAAAAACTTAATTTTTATTTGTACCAGTCGTAATGTAAATAGGTATTTCGTGCACTGATAGTCGTTTATAAGTTACTCTTTAACTTTTAGGTATTGATATCAAGTGGCTGTATTGATTCTCATAATGACAAACGCCGAGACGAATGTTCTCAAGACTTATATTTGCTTTGCGATTACTGTCGATATTTCCTAATTGTATAGTTGGACTTAGTTTCACAAGTTTGTTTAGGATTATAACCTCTTAATTTTAAGTATACGTTGTTCTAACTTGCAATTGTAGCAACAAAAAACAGTTGCTAGTTAGATTAACGAGTACTTTTAGAATAGGACTCTCATACTTCGGGACAGAATATATTGTAAATATAAATGTTAGGCACTGTCGATAACGAAGTTAGTTGCATTTTACCATTGTTGCGAACTGCCAAAACTATTGTAATAATTTTGTAGCGTTATTTACGCGACCATGTAAAAGAACAGGTACGATCGATTGTGCCCCTCATAAAACTGAATGATAGCTGCTAAATTGAAATCTATTCTGTTTGCATGAATGCCAAACCTAGTTTGAAAGTTTTCAAAATAGTTTTGTTTCTATAAGAGAATGAAAAATACAGAAACAATTTTACTTTCAAACTAGGTTGATGAAACTTCATAACAATAGTTTGTACGGAGCGACTGTGTCACATGCGGATGTTGCAATCACGTGCGCCTCCGGAACGCGACAGCCGAGTGTGGTGCTGTAAGCGACACGATTCAGGCCATAGTATCGAAGTCATACTGTCGCGTATCGTTGCGACATTACAATAATTACATTACAATATTATGTAGTAGGTTTTAAACTGCGCAACTTGGCAGCTATATTCAGCATTATGATATCCCCAGCTTAGTAAGAGGTCGGACAGTTTGTAAACTTGTGTAGTTGGTTGTACCATACGCGGGTCAATGACTCGATACTTGTAACAATAAAACTACTGCATAATTATTTCTGTCATTTTTATTTCGTTATAACCATTGCAACATATACGAAAATAAAACATGCGAGAAGAACTTTCCCTTAGACCCTTTGCGAGTTCGAGTGGTTACACACCGCGAATTTGTTGCACCGGTATAAACCCGCGTTTATGCAACGCGCGATTTGCATCAATGCAGTCGCTTGTGTGGAATCATTATTGTGCGAAAAACCTGTATAGGTTTCTGCGTATTGTTTATTTTGTTAATTGTACACACGCCAGCACATCAAGCTACACATTGACGTATCTTGTTCCGTTGCACTGGAGGCGATTTTCGATCAAAAATGTTTAGTCTGATGTGCCGTTGCCCGTACATTTAAAAGTAAAATAAATGAAATATATATATATACAGGATGTAAATGTGAGACGGGACAGCAAGGCCAGCCACTTTAATCGTAGTTACAGGAAAACGGTTCTAGAAGACTCCATGAATTTTGAAAATATTTTGATTGGCATTCACAGAATTTGAAAAAATGGTGCAATCTGCAAGATAAAAGGCAATTTTTACAAAACTTTTTATGCCAGTCGATCCTGTCTCTGGTAACGATCAATAGTCTCTACAACAGGTAAGAGTACTCGAAATGTCAGAAATCGCAAAAAAAATTTTACCATACATTTTGTAGGGACATATTTAGTAATCAGTTATTCTAGGTACCTACCTAGTCATGGAAACTAACAATAAGGAAACTAACGAATTGACAACGTATTATGTATTTCAAAATAAAAACAATAATAAAAAGCGAATCGAATTGATTGTCGCTTTGGCGGATGCATGTTGTTTTTATTTTGAAATACATTAACGAACTTGGATCTTGTTTGCATCGCTGTTTAAGTCGCGTATGTGTGAAGGTAGACAATTACCGACTGAATCGCTGCAAACGCGTTGCTAAAAGTGCCGTGTGTAACCGCTCTTTGTTCCACCCTCACAGTTTCTCATTGGACTAGAAAGCCCGGAACACTCGATCCCTTTGTCATTGATTTACCACCCATTCACACGAAGCGATTTTTTTCCTCCTTCCTAATTCGTACGGCAAAGGACTTTTAGGAAAACGAGGTCTATTCATTGACATGTTTCAATGTGATATTCCCGTATAGTATATGTCGTAGCCGTATTGTACAAAGGGCCGTATTACATTACGGCTAGCCGGTTTGTAAAACGACGCTGTTTTCTAATATGGCTACAACGTGTTTATCCGGATTGTGATTATGTAATGATCATTTTTGTTGTTATGATAATGCAGCGCCAGTGGCGGATAGCCGCCAAGAATTATAGATTTCTTTGCCGCTTTGTGAACGACCACGTGCTATTATACAATGCGGCGTACTTTTTAGGCGAATTGCAATTCGGCCGAACTCGAGGTTGCCGTAATAGAAAACAACGATCCGTCTTGCGGCTAATAATGTAATCTAATAGTGTAATACGACTGCGATGTATAGACAAAACCTATTTTTAACCCACTAGAAAAAGAAGAGTGTATGTTAGATCACGGTAAAGAATACAACGAAAGCGGAGCTAACTTTTAAGCTCGTTTTGTTTTATAATAAAGTTATAATTGTTAAGAACGACATACATATTGGATATTTTTTTTCTATTGAAGGAACTGTGTCTTCATAAAAATAACGATATACGAATTCTAATATAGTAAATTTTACTAAAACTACGATTTTGTTGAATTAAATGGCGTGTTACATAGAATTCGAAATTTACTTCTGTCTAATGGTAAAAAAATGAGGTCTCCAAAATACCTTGTAATACCTCCAAGGTACCTTCTCCAAAATATTTTATTACAATAGCTCGAAAGGGGGAACGCTACCATAATTTTGGCCGACATGCCGGGGGGTCTCAATTTCATCCCTTTAATGTTGCTCTAGTCCCAGTACTTAAATTATCAAGCCTTTTGTACCTATATCTAAATATAATGTTTGTCGGTACACAAAGTATGATTTTTGCAATAATATTAAAGTGGTTGTTTAATTTGAATTTATAATATGGTATTAACGCGAAGTCGCAATAAGTCGCATATTTTAACAGAACCTTTAATATTTTCAAAAATGCCTCATTATCTCGCATTTTTAGGGGCATGTTAGACTGTTAATACTTAAATATTATATTTATTATAGATTTTAAGGCTTACGTGGTTATTCACTAAATGATTATCACTAATTTCAGGTTTCTTACCACGGTATGACTTCTTTTTATTTTCCCGGTATTTCGGAACGGTTGCGCGCTCCATGGTCACGGGTTGACTGGACGGCGGCAGATGACAGCTTTAAGAGCAAACATATCTGTCTACCCTCTTGCGCTGTCGACTACTACCTTCATCGCGATTTGTTGAGGCGTTACCATTGTCACTCACTTTTTTTCACACAAACCACACTCACTGTATCCACACGCGAAACGGAACTCGAGGTGTTTTTGTTTTTCTTACTGCACGCACTAACGACTGGATGCCATGCACTGGACAGTTTAAAACCATCATCACGGTTAAATATTTTGTACTTCGTGATCTCGATGGCGTCTCGTACCAACCGTGGCTTGTAGTGACGTTCTGTCGACAGTACCTGGGGGCTATGCAACTCGACCCAGTGGTTAGTGTTAATACTTAGTAACAGCTTTTATATGATATCAAGTGAAGGGGCGAACAGAAAGTCATGCGCCTGTCGGTAAGCGACCCGCCTATCCATATCAGTTACAGTGCCACTCAGACCTTTGAGTCAAAAAGATCTGAGAAGCACGACCACTTTGCCTATTACCCTGAAATATAAATTTGGTAAGATCCATGCGCCTGTGTCGTTACACTAGCACCCTTACCCTTCAATACCGAAACCCAGGCCAGTAGTGTCCACATTGTTGTGGCAATACTTCCCTGGACGAACTCTTTCACAAGAAGGTCTACTACTACTGGTAATTCATACTACTGGTTTTACATCTTATATAAATCGATGACCCCACAGATCTTTGCAATGGCACTACAACTGCCATGCACTGGGTTGTTGCTAACCACCACATAGAGTGGTCATCTAATAGATCATCTAACCGATATCTAGGATTTTATAATAATCTATGTGAGTAACGGGCTTTGCCGAATAAAACTGAGAAATGCTAAAATCACGTGTTATGCTTATATCAGTGAATTCAGAACTTTAAAACGCTCCCCTGTAAACTTGACAATTTCGACATACGTTACTTTACGTATGAGGGGTCGATGTATGTAATTAACAAAAACTGGTTTGTGTCTTTAATAAAAATGTTGCGAGATTCTGTCTGTTACACAATTGGTGGAAAGGAAAATTCCCTTCGCCTTTGATAAGTTGTGAGCACCGTATTCGTGAGTCACTGAGCTGTAGGAAGCAAGTCCGGTGGTGTATGGAGTATTGCTGCCACATCTGGGGTGATTCTGCTAAATACAAACTGGCCACCTTGGATTCAGTTGAAAAGCGCGCTTAGAAGCTTTTAGGTGACTCGGCATTAGTAGAGATAGACTCATTGGTGGATCTGCAGAGCCTTGTACACCGCCGTAAAGTTTAATTCCGCCTTCCCCTTTCCATCATCGGCGGACCAGATGTAGGCTGGGGTTTAACCCTATGTTGTGGGTATTCCAAGGATTGGCACGAAGCGTTTCGCTTCCTCATTTATAAGGCGAACGGCTATGGAGTGGAATTCCCATTCATGCAGACTTGTTCTGTGGTACCTTGGGCTTTTTCAATGCGAGAGTGAATAAGCATTATTTAGGTCGTCGTCTATCGTATCGATATAGAGCCAGCTCTAGTGCTGAACGGTGGGTCATGCTTGCCATTGTGGTGAAGGGATTTACTCGCCGATTGTAGCCGGAAGTGAGGGTAGGTTCCTTTCATACACCCCTTTATTTCTAATTTCCTTTTAATTAATAACTAAATTAAATAATTTAGTAAAATTCTTATTGTTAAAATGAAATGTTTTGCGAAACGTTACATACGTGTAAATTGCAATTTTTTTTTTCTATTATTGGGTTTGCCTTCACATTTAGCCTATGAAAGGGCTGGAAAAGCAGAATCACAGATTATGGAAGGGTAACGGAATTTGGATGAAAAAGGACATGGTAGGTTGGATAGGTGGGTAGCTATTATAAATCGGCATACACATTAACGCTTGATATTTCGATAAATAAGGCCAGTACGTTATAAACATCTTTGTTGCATAAATATAATAAACTTGTCATGGAGGTGGGGAGTGGGACACAGTATGCCAGGAGGTCGGATATGAAAGTATAGTGGCCCAAAAGGCCCCGCATGAGCATGCAGGGTCAGGAACAATTTTGACTTTGAACAAGTGCGCTGGAGTTGTCATGTGACCAAGTCGTAGCCGACAAATAGCGGAGGTAGCTTTTTTGCCAAACTCCATCTTGCTGAACCATGGCTGGAATGTTCTTTGGTAATTTAAAAATAAGATAGGTATTTATATTAATAATTTTTGTAAGGTAAATATGAGACAGAACTTTACCGGCTCAGTCAGCCGGATTGCAGCGTAGCAGCATTATTTAGGTGTGCATGCTCCATCGTTGACCTCATCGTTTCCATTAGTTGATATGGAGATCAAATGAAAACAATCTGTGATTCCGAATGAAGTAAACATACTACAAGAATGAATAAGAATGAATAAGGTATTTTACTGCATTCGTATCAAATATCAAAGGTCTCGATAAGGATTCATTGACACTGCTGCGGTTTGCTTGTATGGTGTAGTTGCTACTTACTGCTTTGCGTGAAACACTTTTTATATTTGGTTTACATTGACAAGTGACAAATTGTTCACTCACATTTCATTAGTTACGGATACGGATTGCGAAGTTTCAGACGTAAAAATATTTATTCAAGAAATAAAATAAAAGGATATGATACAATAATAACTTAATCACAATTAGAACTAGATAAATAGAGAAATATGGATTCCCGTGACAACGTGCTCAAAATGCTGGTAGTTATTCTGGGGATCGGACATATTTGTGAGAAGGAAACGAAGGCTTGGAAAAATAGGCAATTATATTCGAGTAAATCTAAATTTTGGTCAGAAAGTAATAGACGACCTGTAAAAAATATTAGAAAGCGGTCCTGCTCGATAAGGCATGCATGGTCGACAGTGCTATTGTCAGGGAACACATTCTAAATTAAATTTTTAAGCCACGGAAGTGGCGAGAGTCTAAAATAGACAATAATACCTTACATTGAATAAATTTATAGTATTTGCCATATCTCTCATGACTTCAACTGAGCTTCCTTTTCGCAAATGAAAGCGAAATTTGCCGCACAATCGACATCGTTATATCTGCCATTGTTTCTAAACAGTGCACCACAGTATTCACTGTCGTCATAGTTGTTTGGCTCGCCTTCTTGCCAAGTCGCAAACCCAGCTTCTGGTAGAGATTGGTCTGTGAATAAATTCACAATACCATTACAGAAAGATACTTAAGTGGCGGAATATCGACTCCCTACCGAAGCACAGCAGTCTTTCTATCTTTCTTTTTTCACAATTCTGCACAAATGCGCCCGCAAAATATTGAATATTATATTTAGTAGCAGTAGAGCTCCTTGTGAAAGAGTACGTCCAGGGTACTACTGCCACTTTACCTATTTCTGTCGCCTAGCAGTAACGTCAGCATTACTGTGTTCCGGTTTTGAAGGGTTAGGGTGCTGGCGACATTACAGGCGCATGGGACTAGTCAACTTACGTCTCAGGGCGACAGGCGCAGTGGCATTGCCTCTCAGAACTTTGCGATTTAAATCTTTGAATGGCGCTGCAACTATTATGGACAGGCGTGTAGCTTACCATCAGGCACACGTCTCTCGATATTATAATAAAAATCCCATAGACTGGACATAGACATAACCTTTTTTTTTTTTTCAATTATGGAAACTTTTTGGCATTTATCTACCAATAAAAATAATACCTTGTAAATATGTGGAAGTTAAAATTTTCGGACATTATTGTTATTAGTTAATTAATTGAAAGCATGTATTTTAATTTATTATGTATCTTATTTTGTGATTTATTATAAAAACTTATACCTCTGTAAATTTGCTATGCCCTTACAGGGCGTTACATGATACTTGTACAATAACCAACCAACTTAAATTGTATTTTATATGTCTTACTGTAACACGCAAATAAACTATTTGACTTTGACTTTGACTTTGGTCTTAATTTCTAGACACTATTATGTAGCTGCTAATACCAAAGTGTACACGCCTGGTAATAAAATTAATGTGCTGGATTGCAAATTTTTCATGATTCCGAATTCATTTATCTATTCAATGACGGTCAACATACATCGAGTTGCTATGTTAAGTTTATGATGTTTCCGCTAATCATTGTTAATAATTAGTGTAAGTAGGTACATTGCGTGATGTTTGGGAGATAAATAGTAGTATTTATCTCCCAAACAACCGGAAGTTAATGTTACTCACTGAATATGGTTCTGAAATTTCTGGTCAGCCGATCTGCTCTAAATCCAGCAAGATAGTAATAATCGACTACAGCCGTCTGAATTCTCGGAGCGGTCTTCAAGAACTTTGCAACAGCTTCATATTCCGTTGCAGAATTGAGAATTATCAGGTGAGCACCTTGACCCCTACATTCGGCTTCTGCCTCGTTCCAAGTCAAGGCAAATGGTGGGACTTTGTAGCAGCTCCCCGCAGATTCACTGTACTTGTAATCTGAAAAGAAGCATTTATATTTGTTTCTTCAAAACTTAAAAGTACATCCAAAATAACGCGATTTCAACTTAATATAAGCGTATGTATCTCATTTCTTTCAAGTCATTCACAAGACTCGTTTTGGTAATTTCAACACAGGCATTAAATTGACTGGATCTAACTTGCTAAAGATCAAGTCAGAATCAAGAACTGACATGTTCAGACATAAAACACTGCGATCAATTAAGCTGCTAGCCCATTAATTAAAAATGCAATTCCATAATTATATCGGTGTGTTTTGTATCATATCTATGACGCCAACATGAAGTCACTGACCACTCGCATAAACATCGCACTGGCCGTCGTAAACAGCATCCCTGGCTTCTACCTTACAGATATACGGCAGCTGTCGGTAATAGTAAGTTCGTTCAACCTTGCCTTGACGTGTCAATACATCATATACCACAGGTCCAAAACGTTCTAGCCGTAAGTCTGGTGGAGATGGTTCTACTGGAAAAAAGTGAAGTCATTTCCGGGGTTAAAGGGAAATAAGGACTCTCTAAAGCTTTAAAGGTAACTTTAAACGTATGGCGTCGTACATACATTCAGCCACAGGTAAATTGACACAAATGGTCACCTTTTACACTACAATTGTGTTGTATAAACAAATGTGGCCCACCGTACCTTAAATAGGTAGGTAAGTATTATCCGTAGCAATCAACGAAAGTTTTCTTGAGATCTTCAATTGTGAATACCTCTATTACAAAAACGACATCGCAGAATTTTCAAGCAGAGGCCGTTGGTTCGAATCCGGGTTCGCATCTCTTAGTTAGTACTAGTAGCGGTAGAGCTCCTTGTGAAAGAATTCGTTCAGGGAAGTATTGCCACTTTACCTACTTTTGCCGCCAAACAGTAATGTCAGCATTACTGCGTTCCGGTTTTGAAGGGTAAGGGTGCTGGTGAAATTACAGGCACATGGGACTTGCCAGCTTATGTCTCGGGGTGACGGGCACAGTGGCAGTGCCCATCAGATCTTTACGATTTAAAGTTCTGAGTGGCACTGCAACTGTTATGGACAGGCGTGCAGCTTACCATCAGTAGCATGATTTGTTCGTCCCGTCACTTTATGTTATATAAAAAAAAACCTGCATATGGAAGAAGGTTCACAACCCTGAGAAAATGTGTGACGTGTTCAACCCGCATTGGGTGGTGGACTATGGCCTAAACCCTCCATTGACAGAAGACCCATGTCCTGTAGTGGGACGTCTATAGGGGGTCTTGGTGACGATGATGATGATTTGTTTAAAGACATTAGTCAGCCATATCAATAATCTGGCTTCATGCTTAAAAGATATCTCTTTTGGCCCAGCTTTGACACGCAGTTCTGGATAAGACGTCAGAAACGCAAAAAAAACAAGAAATTATGAAAACATTTGACCAAAGGTTAACTGGGTATTATATGCACATTTATTATCAACAAAAGAACTTACATCTCATCAAAGGGTCCTCTTCAGCAGACTCATGCTTTTGACCATCGTTACCAATCAACACGCGGTCTCCCAAGTCAGGATATCTCTTAAACAAACCATGAGCCATAGAAAAATCTTGCTTAGATTTCGGGACTAGGAGTTCAGCTCCTTCCAATTGACAAATTGTTTTCGCCCGAAGAAGGGAAGCCTCGTCGATGTGGAATTTGAAAAAGGCGTTGGTTTTTTGATCATACTCGTAATCGGTGCGGTACTGCATTTTATTGGAAGGGGGTGGAGCTATCACATTTACTGGAAAATAATAAATAAACATATAACCATATTTCCACAGGTAAACTCTAGCTCGGGATCCGAATTGGTCTCATTCAAATTTTACAAGGTAAGTACTATACCTACTCTAGTACTACCAGCATTTGTAGACTGTAATCACCTTTGTTGGCATGACGTATTCGATTTTGTTACAACAGAAAGAGCGTCCGTGTAAGGGCTAGTAGCGCAGGATAGATCGCGTGAAACTGGCGCGTGTTGGAGTGCGCGATTGCGCGTGCGACTGACAGCGCAATCGGGCGGTCTTTCCCTTTTCCTTCTAACGTAAAGATGTTTTACAGTTCCTGTATCACGCGCGATACAGTATTAAGCCCGCTTTTGTAAACACAGTCCCAGACATCTAAATTAAAGCCAGTCAAAGAAAGACATTAAAGCCAAAATCGATTTGTTTGGTACATGAACGAGCTTAATAGTATTTTATGCAATAGTTGCATAATAATGGTTCTATCTAGGTTAGATACCAGATTTTAAGGTCTAATTACGTAATTATAAGAGTAATAAGAGTAATTTAAAATAGTGAAACAACCAATATTTAAAGATTGTTTTCTTAACAATCCACGACATCTCCATACAAAACTAAAAAAATATGAAACATCGAGTATATAACCAGAAATAGATGTCATTTAATTTGTTTGAAAATTCTGCCAAATCATTACTGTGACAACTGCGCTCCGATTGGCCAGTCCAAATTTGAAACAATTGACGGGTGTTGTCAATTGTTTCACTTCAAAACGGCCAGTTTAACTTGAGCTTTGCTATAATGAACGAAAATTGAAAAATTACGTATTTAATATTTCATTACCGATGAAATTCCGTTTGTTTTGTAGTTAGATGTTTTGCTGCTTTTCTCACACCACCGAATGGAACAGCCCCCATTGTTAGAGATATCTTTATTACAATAAATACGAAATATTTTTAGAATATACAGAGACGTACACACAGGTCCGTTGTTGGCGCTGTACTATTTCAGTTTTCTAATTCGTGATTTCAGCGGAAATGAGAGTTGATATTTAAAAGTGATATAAGGTCCATTTACCTGATGAGTTGCCAGGGATGGATGGCCCTTATTTCGTCTCAATTTCTGGTTATATACTCGATGTTGCCCAAGTAACGGTTATATTTTAACCAATCAAGAGGCAGCAGCAGCGTTTGAGTAGCGTCATATCCGATATTGTTTTTAAATACCTTTTTTTGTCAAATAGTACCAAATCATTTAGCAAAAAAGAACTTTCTACCTGTTATGCAATATTTTGAGGTATTATTTAATAAAATAATTTTAATTTTTATAATTTCACGAATGTAGTGACGTTATTCTGTTCGGAAATACAGCGACGCGCTTATGGAGACGCAGTGATCTTATATACGTAAAGGAGACTCTTCTAAGTTCTTTGTAGGACTTAGACTAGAAATGTGTATCGTCTAAGGTACAGGAGATCTACTCTTTATCAACGAAAAACGAAATTTCGATCGAAGTTTCGCACGTTTCTAGCCACAATTCCATTTCATTGCGAAATTTCGTTCGAACGAAACTTGTTTACGCTTAAGTTTTTCGTCACCTTACACTAATTCATGAAACGTCTAAACGAAATTTTTATTTTGACAGATAATTCTTCGAAATTATAATGTCAAATTGATGAAACAAAAAGTGCTACCTTTTGATTTTCTTGAATTGAGTGAATTTTATTAAAAATTTGATTGAAATGACTGCAACAATGCTTTTGTTGATCAAGGCTTTGCGTGTAGACGTTCAGAGCGTATTAAGAACCATCCTCGCCGCCAGTGCAACCAACTACGTATAAGTGAAATTCCCGACTTAAGTTTGTAGGAAAATACAGACAAAAACCGTCATTTTTTAATTTATTATTGCATATCTCATTGGACATTTCTGTTTGAAAGTAGTGACAAGAATAGTGCCCTTATTATTTTCAAAAGAAAGACGTCATGGACATGAGTTCACGATTGTTGTTCTCGATTTGGAAAAAAATGAACTCCAAGATGAAAGAAGGTTGTCTCTGAATTAGCTGCTGCGCAGAACAAGAGCGTCAGTGCAAATTTCGGAAAACATGTACAAAATAAAGTTCTACCCAAGGAAATAAAGATGGTGCAAGTTCATTAAGTAAAATCAGTTTACTGCATTATATTTTTGCTTTTTTAGGAGATAATGATTACGAAAAATTTTGCCAAGAGCTTCAATTGCCTTCATTTTGGTATCTATAATGTAAATATCATGTACGATAAGTTTACAAAGAATATAATCTATAGTATATAGCTTCTAATATACGGAGGTTTTTGGTTGTCATACTTTTGCCACCCATAATTTGCATAAAATGGTACTCTTCAAATAAATTGGACAACAATAAGTATTTCATAAAGTTTCGGCTAATTACGTCAAAAATATTTTTTATTTGTTTCTCTGCATTTTCTGCATGAATATCACAAAGAGTGCTTGATGAACCACATATTAAATGTAAAATTTAAAAATAAGGCAAAACAATTGTAATAATTTTAACTTAAAGTAATTTACCGTAGTTGACATCAAAAAAGACCTATATAATATCATTAATTCCATTCGTTCACGAACATTGTAAATGACAACGAAATTCTTGCGCCTGACGAAAAAAGAATTACTGTAAGGTTTTTGACGAAATTTCGTTCGTTAACGAAGTTTGATTTTCAAGAAAGAAAGTAGACCTCCAGAACTTTAATTAAGTTTTTCAGTTCAATACTTAGAGGAGGGTAAAAAATAAATTCAGTAGCGCGTACCACAGACAATAGAATTTTGAATCTGAACTAAAAAGAGCGCGCTTGTGATGATATATGGTTCATAAAATTATAATTGACACATTGACGTACAGGAGTATAAACACAATATTATAATATTACAATACGTAGGTACTCACAAGTCAATAGCGAAAACACAAACAAAACATATTCCTCCATCTTGTAGTTCCCGGCACAATTCCAATAAGAATGCAATGTAACTATTGAATCATAATGTTATATGTTATCGATAAACGTACTGTTTATTTCTATTGTTTATTTAACTCTTATGTAGAACGACGTTTAAGTCCATACTACCTAATTGTTATCCAAGCGGAACATTCTCGTTTTGACCCTTTGATAACTTTGATTGTCTATTGTTATTTTGTATACATCATTCAGTTTTAATTACATTTAACTACTTTTCAATTGCAACAAATTCACTTTGACATCGTTCTCGTCTCTTCAGTAAAGTGTTTATGGTTATTGAAAGAGATTGTTATTTTACAATAAACGTTCTTTTGAGTGCTAGAAAGAGTATTTGTATTGATTACACAAGACCAGTGATGGGCAGTGGGTGGGCAGATGGGCATTTCTGCCAAAAATTGTGGGCAAATACGGAATTGGGTATAATTCTACACATATTACAAATTTCGGTATAAATAATATTTTTGAACGAAAAAGAGGCAACGTCTCACAATAAAACTTTGCAATTCTATGGATTATCACTATCAAGGATGCACATTATACGATTCGATTTTTATGAAGATCGATTCAAGTGCACATGATGTAACGATTTTTTTGTATCGATTTATTTCAATGCTAATTTCTAGCGAATCGATTCAATAGAAAGGCAAATCGAATTGTTTACGTCAGAAAGCAATAACATTTTGTAATAATAACGCACACACTCAACATTACATCTGAACTAAACACAATTTACAATAAATATTTAGTTGTAAATAGTTTATACTCTCGATCTCGGGCGTTAATGGGTTCTAACGCGATTTGAACCTGCCGTCAACAAAGCGCCGAGTTAAAACCTGGGCGCTTGTCCATCTCTGTTCAAGACAAAATTATAATGGCTAATAATAATAAGACAATATATAGATAAGAGATAACTGCAGAGACGGACATGTTTGTCTGCCCCGGTAGTACACACTACCCCGGGCCGGGGCGCCCGTCTCGTGAGCAGCTTAGTAGCGGTGTAGTTAAGGGCCTGAAGCGAGGAGACGCGCGGGCAACGTGCGTTGCCCTTTAAGTTGAAAGCTATATCCGGACATTGTAGCGGAGAGCTAGTAGAGGATAAGCTAGATACGGTCCCTCCAGCCGCTTAGGTTATAGGGAACTGGAGAGACGACGTTTTTCGGTGTCGGGAAGTGAGCGTGTCTTTCGCCACCAATGAGAAGATTTGGTAGTGGACTCAGAGTCGACGGCTTAACAGTGATAACCGCTAGTTGCACAATCCGCAACGGGAAGCGAACGTGCATAGGCACGTTCTACTATAGCTCCGGTACCTATCTGGAAAATAGGGAGGGTACTGTACGTGCACCTGGGGCGGCTCACCCGAGGCACTAGCCTGTTGAAGAACCGGATGAAGTAAAGTGACAGAGGTCTGTGACAACCCTGTATACTGACTGATCTGGGGTCAGAACCTGAACTTATAAGGTTTCAGTGCGCGCACGAGTTATAGTGCCCTTCTCATATACCGTAAGGTTCAGTAGGGAGGGTCACTATAATCAAAACTAATGTAGAAAGATATGGGGCTGGTCTGGCCCGTGGGGTTTTTTCCCATTATCCAGATTGATTTGGCAGCTGGCGATTCGTTAGGATGACATAGAAAAATGTATGGTCTGGGTCAAAATAGTTATGCATTTTATTATTTATTCTACTTTCTTAATTCATACTAAAAGTCAAATTCAAAGCATTTTTATTCAAGTTAACATTATGAATACTTTGACTCAGGATTTCTTTTAGTTGTGCGCAATCATATCTGGCATCAACCTTACCGTCCGTTTTCGTTATATCCTAGTATGGCTTGGCCCAACGGTTTGCACTGTCGATTCCTGGTAGGACTAATTTGGGACATGACCTTTCCTAAATCGATTCTGGTTTGGGTGTTCTAGGTAGTGCGGATTGAATTCTCTAGCTTGAGAATAGCTAATTGACGTGGTTGTTTTGTTAAGTATGATAGAAGAAGCACGAGAGTAGAATTAATGTACTAGAAATGAAAGCTTTAAGAAGTATTCCTTGAGTGACTCTGGTGGACAAATTGCAGAAGAATGTCATAAAAGGGCGTTCCGATGTGGAAGAACATGCAGTGACAAAGATTGTAAAAGAGATGCTTAGGTGGTACAGACATGTGGAGAGGATGATTGTAAGAAGATTAACAAAATTTAGAAAGCGGGCAAGTTAAGGCAAAGGCGAACTTATTACGACCGAATTAAGGACGTCCAAAACGAATGCTGAGCGAAGAGTGCCCTTAACACGTTCACAGTTTCACATATAAAGGTTGAAATTAACCCAGTAAATCCACGGGAATATGTGTGAAATAGTGTTGCTTTTGTCTTTTACTCACATTTTATATATGATATATCCAAAACATTTCTTTTTTTTAAACCCAATTTCACAAAAATACTGGACTTCTACAAAATATTTGACAGTGATATGATATGTAGCTGCAACTCCGTAGGTATGCGTGAAGTGGTGTGGACTTATGGTTGAAGCCAATTTGCGACTTTAGGTGGATTCATGGACAGCAAACGTGTTAACCTACGAGTCTACATGTTTTATTACTTCTAGCTGTCTATCACCGAAAGTTATTTTGCAACGCCAAATTTCGATTAATTACAGAATGTAGAAATAGTTGTTATTTATGCTCTGGCCACACAGAGGCGGCCGTAGAAGTGTCTCAGGCACGTGATTTTTTGTAATGTACGAGTTATATGAACCCTGCTACACTGAAAGTCACGGCCGCCTTTGTGTTGCCTAAGCCTGATTGGTCAAGTATTTGTATTGTTTGAGTAAATATAATAGTTAAGGCCTTCATTGACCGTTTCATTGTGTTTCTTCGATTTAGGCGGTTCGTTAACCTATAGACCGTATACCTTTTCAATATTTTTCATTTTCAATTACGGTGCACGCTCGGTTTCACTACACAGTAAAAATTATAATAATTCGCGACCCGAGCGGCAAATAGACACTGCGCGTAATTGACTATGCTATATAGTCCTCAGCAACTCATAGTTGCTGCCAACATGCCATCGACACTATGGACGAGGTCAGCTTCGTGCAGATCTGCAAGTCAAACTTCAATGAGGAAGAGATTTGCAGTGGCAAGGCGCTGCTTTTCGGCACGCTTGGCAAGGCCGAGCAGATGCCATCTCGCCGGAGGGATGGAGGAGCGAAGAATCTCCAGGACATCATTATCATTAATGCATAAAGTTTATATTGTATAGCTTTTTTAACGCATTGCCGCGTCGTGCAACCCGGCGGCGAAAATGAGAGGTAAATTTTAATTTTTGCAGAGCTATGAAAATAGGGAAGACTAAATATTACGACATATTCCGCTTAGTATTTTATAATGGCACCTATCTCGGTGCGCTCAACTCTGGTTCACTGAGGTCAAGATATAGGTATAAGTTTTCTATGTAAGTGTGATACGACGTCAGTATTGTACAAACCAATTTATCTTGACTAAAGTATACACATTATAATTGTTCCGAACTGTTCCAGATTAACTTAGTTGCGCTGTAAAGGCGTGTCAATGGTTTTTGTATTCAATTTCAGAGATCTTTAAAATGAAGTGGTTGTGCTTTTTGTTCCTTGTTTTAGTTGGTAAGCCAATGTTTAATTTAATAATTGTTGAATTGTAGAAGTAGATTTTAACAATATTGATTGCTGGGTTTACGCTTTGAACTTTGGATTAAGATATTGTAAGTGGGATAGAGTTGAATTTGAAATTGTAGGGTAAGTATTGTAAGGTCAAAGTAAAAGCTTTTTGAGCTACTGCTCATTCCCTGTGCTGACTTTTCTGAGAAGAACGAGCAAGAAAATCTAGTGGTTGCTCTTCAAATAAACTTACATGTTTTGGAAAACACTTTGAATCAAATTTGTGTGGAATCTATAGTCATGTCGTCTTTTCATATATTTTTATCTAACACATTGTCTTCAATTTTGTAATATGACTTTTTAATTAAAATACTTTTAATGTAAGTTTTCAACTTAGGTAATGATAATCTTAATATATGCCCCGGAATCTTATTATAAAAATGTATACAGTTCCCCATGGAAGAAATAAAATCGTAGTACCATGAAATTCGACTTGGATCAGAAAATGTTATGGACACGTATGTTCTTAATGAAATTATATATATTTATACAAAACATTTGAGTAAATGCACAGTTATGACACCAGTCCCTTTAAACTTTTCTCTGAGAGTAACCCGAGAACCTATAGGAACACAGAACGTATCGCCTGTTTTTTCAACACAAATATGGTTTGTCGTGATTCTCATCCCACATGAGAATCCCGTAGGGCAATATACTTATATAATATAGTAAATTATAATAGTAGTACAACATCGGTAAGCTGCATATTCTGAAGACTGCCTATGTGGCAGAGCTTAATCTTTTTTTTCGACGATGTAGCATGTACACCTAAATAATGCCTATTCACTCTCACTTTGAAAAGGTCCAAGTTATAGCAGTAGTAGGGAATTCCACTCTCTAGCCGCTCGCCATATAAATGTGAAAGCGAAGCGCTTCGTGTGAATCCTGGGAATATCCACGACATAGGGGTGGAATCCCAGCCCACGTATAGTCCCCCGATGATGGAAAGGGGAAGGCGGAATCAAATTATGCAATACCATCGCACACTCTCCGTGATATATCCTGCAGAATATCGATAAGCAGGCAACTTTATGGCGGTGTTTAAGGCTCTGCAGGTTCGCTTCTACTAATTTCGAGTTACCTATAAGCGTCTTGACACACTTGTCTATTAAATCCAAGGTGGCCAGTTGGTATTTAGCAGAGCCATAAGCCACAAGTGGCAGCAGTACTCCATACACGACTGGACTTGTGGTTGGTACAGCTGAAGCAACTGTCTCGGTGTGAAGTAACGCCTCACCTTGGGAAGGATGTCAAGCTTCCTGACTGCATTTTTGGCCATGGATTCAATGTATTTACCGAAGTTCAGATTTGACGACATGTCCATTCCAAGTAGCTGTTGACGGTCGGCTATCGGTATGGATACATCACGAAAAGTCGGAGTCAGGTGAAAGGGACTCCGTTTTGTGGTGAATACACACGCTTGCGTTGTGGAAGCATTAAATTTGACTAGATTGACATGGCCCCAATCAGTGACTGCCTTAAGTGTCAAATTGAAACGACTAACCATGGACTCTCGACAAAACTGGATTTCTTCTCCACTGACCCTTGCATTGGTCAAGTACCTGTCCACAACTGTGCTGTCATCAACATACCCAAAGGCTCTCGGAATTAACATATCATTGATATGCAGAAAGAGAGTCGCGGACAGTACGGAACCCTGAGGAACTCCGCGGCCTCTATCGCCATATGTTTGGAAGAGTAGCCTTCTAAGGCCACTCGAATCGAACTTTCATTCAAGAAATCCGAAATCCAGTTGCAAAGGTCAGTGGGAAGCCCATAAGAGGGAAGCTTGCTTGCTTGCGTGTCAGACGCTCAGATCTATTGGCCAGGGAAGGTATATGTGGAAACCATTGAAGTTTACTATGTAAGGTCACTCCCAAGAAGACTGCTTATTGACAAGATTTAACTTTTCTCAATTTATTTCTATGATGGAACTAGTCGATTCTAAATTAGGGTCGTTCCAAATTGACGGGTGGGTTTGTGGGATTTTGACTCGTTTTTTCCGCAAACTTGAACTAACAATTTGATTGACCCGTATTTAAAATGAAAACATCATGAAGCATGATGTGCATTTCAATCGCAATTATTTATTGACTTAAAATTATGACATTTTTAAATGTAACGGGTGAAAATCTCATGACACTCGCCTGTTTGAGTTGATGGCTTCACTACCAAGATCAAGACAAACAATTAATATTTTGATTATCACTAGTATCAGGTTTCTTACCACGGTATGACTTCTTTTTATAAAAATAATAAATAAAAAATATTATAATAAAGATAAAAAGAAGTCATACCGTGGTAAGAAACCTGATACTAGTGATAATCATTCAGTGAATAACCACGAAAGTCTTAAAATTAATATTTTGTTCAGCAAGATTTTCATAATCTATTATATATAAATCGAATATTAAGGTTGACGGGTGGGACACCATTTTGTGACGGATGGGACACCATTATGTGATGGGTGGAACACCATTTTGTGACGAGTGGTACACCATTTTGTGACGAGTTACAATTGAATACACGGAATTAAATAAATTACATTGTTTATATGAAATCCTTCGTTAGTAAGTAAATATTTTATAATTTCATCGCGACAGGTGGTACTTGAAATTAGTATTTATTGCAAGTTTAATAACTCTTCACCATATTTATTTCCATGCAATCACTTATCACTGTTTTACAATCCGGTAATTGCATTTTTTTCGACAGTAATAACTTTTCTAGAATAACGCACAAATAACCTCGAAAATTGTTGTTAGTATTATATGCAAAAATGCTTCACCATAGACGACCGCACTATGGCTGCTTTAGTTAAGAGAAAAAAATATAATAATAATTGTACAATATCGGTAAAAACTCATTTATTTATAAATTTCTAAAAAGCAAATTGTGTAATTTATTTTTATGGCCCGCGGAGTCATCTTCGCTGGAATGACCCATTAAGTAGGTAATTCAAATTTAACACACTTTGTCTTCCTGGCATTAAGCAAGAAGTTGATAGCATTAAACCAGTAAACTACCATTGAGAGGGTATTGTTAATATAGTCATAGTTAACGTCATGTCTGTCTGTTTTAAAAATAAGGGTGTGTCGTCAGCATACAATACTATTTCGTAAAGATCCTTCACAAAGAATCGTAGATCATTAATATAAATGAGAAATAAGAAAGGTCCAAGAATTGAGCCCTGCGGAATACCCATTTTTATCGGAGAACTCAAAGAAGTGACTCCATTTATGTCTACTTTCTGAATTCTGCCGTTGAAATATGACAAGTTCCAACGCCGAGCTCGAAGGAACCAACATGCTGAACTAATGGAATACTACACTGGTGGATACTATCATTGATTTATGGTTTGATTTAAAGATAATTTTCTTTTCTGATGCCAAAATACAACATTTCTTCAGTTTCAGAAGCTTCAGATCCGCACAAATATAGAGACTACGTGTACAATAGAAAAACAATGGCATATTATAAATTACATATAGAAGAAAACGACAAATATGACAGCGAAATTGTTTGTAGAGTGGAAGGCTCTGCATTGATACTACCTACATCAGCGGAAGATATAGCACAGGTTCATGGAATGCTCAAGGAATATCCTGATATAGGCAATCTTGTGTGGATTGAAGGTGAAGAGGAATATGATTCTTCTGAGGAGGAATGTAAGTTCTTGATATTTATCCATTTAAAAGTGCTTTCAATGCAGTTTAATATGTACCAAAACCTACATTTAAAGTGGTTATACGAAATCATATTTATTTAGTTATGTTTTTGTAATTGAAAATTGTAGATATTTATTTATACACCTCTTGCTGATTTTGAAGGAAAACATCGTGATGAAATCTGCACGTCGAAAAATCGAATTTGCAATGAATTTGAATGAATCGAGCGCATTGCATCGTAAGCGTCGCGGATTATGTATTTGTAATGCTGGTTGCTGATAATGACGATAAGGTATTAATATGATAGTATTTTAAGGTATATTTAGGGCATTTATCATTCAACCTAAATCTCTTAACGCGGTGTTTCTATGAGTGAATCAAAACATCCTTTATTAGAACATTTTGTGAAATTTAAAAAAATTAAGGGCATGAAGAGTCTTCGTCCAGATGCAGCGTGTTGAATCGCTACCAGGGTGAAGTCGAAGATTATTCTTGCTATGAATTACTACCCTTCGTCTGCAAGGTGGATGCCAAAGATGCTCCTTACGATGATCAGTGCAACGTGTACGCTCAAGGTAATATGACCTATTCCCAAGGGATGATCAATTTGCTTTACAACCCCTAAGAGCGATGCCACACGATGTGTCGCGGCGACGGTGCGACAATTGAGCGATGACGCTGCGTTGCACTACATATAAAATAGAACTATACATGCAATATGTTGTGTAGAAACGGCACGCGGTGGCGGAACGCATGCGCGTCGGAGAAGGGACCAAGAGATAAAGCGGTTCTGCGTTGCATAGGTAAGCGGCGTTATGACAGAACAATAATACAGTTGAAGTGCTTAGTTTACGTGACACGTGCGCCAACAGTTTGCGGCGTTCCGCAAATTTGAGCTTAGTCGGCCATTTTCGCTTTGTACGTTACGGTGATGTCAATTATCTCGCGCGAAACCTCGTAGAGAATGCCTTATTTCGTTACTGTGGAGTGTAAAAAATGATAGTCGCGCTTGTAATTATTATCCTTTTATCTATGGTGGTGTTTCGTATCATCATTATGTTTTATTTTATTTCCTATTTTCTGTTTACCGCATTTCTTTTTGTTATAAAAACGAAAGCAAACTTTATACCGGTCCAATATGGTCGCTTCTTTTTCAGAGAAATAAGTAAGCATCTCGAATTCGTCGTCGTTCAGCTATTAACCGCTAGATCGCAGCACTTTGATTGTAATTTTAAAATTTCAATTAAAAAAGAAATTTCAATATAAAAGCAAAACGTCGTAATTTGCAGTAATAGGTATTTATGGTATTGAACTTTCAACTATATGCCAACAGGGTAAAGTTTAAATTATATTAACAATTCAAAATTTGTTTTTTTTTTTTTAATTAGAAACTACGACCAATCGTTATCAAGATTTCATAGTGTTTCAAATTATGAATATTGAGTTTTGGCGACAGCGCCAGCGAGCGGGTGTGATAGTAATCGAGGTTTAAGACGCTTCCTTTGTTTATTCTTCCGTGGGCGTTACGAGTTTACGACATTGCGTTGCTTGTGTGGCACTCGGTGCGTTAAAATCATAGGGTTGCTAAGACTCAACGCACCGGCTACGCCCGTGTGGCATCGCTTTAACTTATTGTGACAACTTCTGTCTCCATCAAAATCACGAGTTTCCATATTCAAACTGTAAATTTGTTTTAACATTATATGAAAACGTCGACGTCTTCAATACTTCTTAATGACTTCAGTATTTTTGGATTTTCAGGTTACGATTATTTCTCTTCTATTGCCAGCTGCTACAAAGTAATAAAACAATATTATATATGGGACCAAGCATATAACGAGTGTCAACAAGAAGGAGCTCATCTAGTAGTGATTAACTCTGAAGCTGAGCGTAAGGTGGTTTGGGATTTGGTCAAGGTAGCTCAGAAGTCAAGGAAAGCATTACATTCCTTCTTTGTCGGATTTCGGGCCGAACGGACTGATAGCGGACGTCCCAGAGAATTCCATACTATTTTTAGTGAGTTTGTTAAATAATTTTTTTTTTGACATATTTATAGTTTAGGGTTCAATGAACAGGCTCCATAATTCACATAACTGGCAAAGGATGACATGACTATTGGGGAAAATATGCCCACGATGACAGGCACTAATGTGAAGATAATAGGGAATCTTTATATTCTTCTGCTTCTGAGTCCTGGACATTTTTTATTCTATTGGAAAGGTATAATCTAAAAGCTATAAAAGGTATAATCTACTAGAATCATTTTTTTAAATAAGTGCGTAGTTTACCGCCATCTCACCTGATGGAAAGTGATGATGAGGACGACGATGTAGCATGCACACCTATGTTATGCCTATTCACTCTCGCCTTGAAAAGGTCCAAGTTATAGTGTTCGGGGAATAAGTCCGCAGGCAGGGTCCGAAGGTACCTAAAACTAGTATTAAATTATGTGTATAAAATTGGGTCCCCGCGGCAAAGTGACCATGATGCTGGTAGCGTTCGCCCTTTATTTGGCTATGCTAATACGGCGGACAATGTAGCTGCCTTTGGATTTGCCAGATAGTCCATTCATGTTTTTGATAAAATTTGGGCCAAGGGTTTCAACTCCAAAGGGTGAATATAGGTGATCGGAGCCGAGGTCCTGGTACTTATTACTCTTTAGTTTTTCGGCGAGCTCAACTGCAGAGTTATGGAATGGGGTAAGTGTGTCGATACACTTGGCGTTCCACATATTCTGTTACATAATCTCCGGTTGTTTTTGTCTAGCCATAGTTTCTTCCAACCATTCCGACTTCCATTCCGTCTTCCAACACATAATTATTAAATATATCCACACCATTGCCTAGCCTATACTCCAAGAGACGAGTGTCGTTCCGTTATATAATCCTTCGTTTAGCAGTAGCTTTTTCCATAACACCTAATTATTGAATTGGTTATTACAGACGAGACGTTAGACCAAGCTGGGTACAATAAGTGGTCTGTCGGAGAACCCGACAACTACTTGGACTCTGAATATTGTGGAGCAGTAAGTTACCTAGATGGTAAATTCAACGATGTCAATTGCAACTCTGCCCATGCTTTTATTTGCGAAAAAGAGGTACCGAGGAGACAGTAAAACTCCAAATAATTGTTATAATGAACGTAAAGCGCATATAAATACGAAAGGAAAGTACTTTGCATGTTTCGAGTTCTTAGGTTTTCGCGATTGTTACACATAGAAAATGAAACTATTTTTCCGGATTTAAATCGCGTATATTTGTCATTATCAAGCCCTGCATGCAAGCATGAGAAAGATTTCTCAGTTCCTGAGACCCGTGAGATGTAACATCCCCTTACAGGATGCAGGAGTTTACAAGCTTGACTGTGAGTGCGGTCTCTCTTATATTGGACAAACGAAGCGAAGTATTTGTACCCGCGTCAAAGAACATATAGCTGATGTCAAACACCGTCGCGTAAACAAGTCTGCAGTCTGCGAGCATATCATGGATAAACCTACACATTCAATGAAGTTTGACAAACCCCAGGTCCTTGAAAAGAAGTCCTTTATCTACCCAGGACGCTGCAAGAGGCCATTGAAATTAAAAAACATTCTAATTTCAACAGGGAAGATGGTTTCTCCGTACCACCAGTTTGAGATCCAGTATTTTCTCTGATGAAAAATCCCAAACAGGCATAAGACTGCAGTACTAATTAATATGTTTTAATTTATTCTAGTTTCTATTATTAATTAATAATAAATAGAACTTAATAAAAATTCATTCAATAAAATAATTTGTAAAACGTAATGTAGCGCAAATTGGAATGTTTTCTTTGTAAAATTAAAAATAAGGTATTTAATTAATAACTATCGTAACTATAGTGAAAAAATAGGGTTTGCATTAATGTTAAACATAACTGGTTGAAGACTGTACCACTTTAGTCAACCGTGACCATGGGACCTGTAAAGGGCCTGAAACATCGGTTTGTTTGAGAAAAAAAAAACAAATATACGCGATTTAAATCCGGAAAAATAGTTTCATTTCCTATACTTTACATATTGTTCATATAGACATTATTTTATTTTTTAAAATAAATAATAATGCATTCAAAAACTTGTTTTACAAGTTGCTTGCTTAGTCTAAGAATCGCAACCCATCAAATATTAACAAAAACCAACCTGTATTTTTATGATGCAGATCTAAAGGTTCAATTATAAAAATTAATTAGTTAGAAGTAACATAGGTAACAAGGAACACCATGAAATTTTACATTGAGCCTTAAAATAAATGAATATTAAAGTAGTTTATTGTCAATGTTTTTACTTCAAAAATATCGGTTTTATCATGTCATAGACAATTTTGATTATTTACTAATTCCCATTCAAGGAACAATTTACTTGCATAGTTTATTTAGGTGAAAGATAATAAATAATAATTTGCACATTTGATGAATTATTTGCAAATACCGTTGTTGGCGACAGATCTTCTTTCATATACTTTTTTTATGTAATGAAAATTACATTTGGAATTAGTTTCGTTTTTTGTACTTTTGACTTACATTTTTGATATTGATTGTTTTTTTGTCCGCTGTGAAGTGCTGTGAAGTGTTTTCAAGATTGTAAAATTTTTGACAAAAATATGTGCTTTCCCCGCCGAGTGTGTGCGTTATTTATCGTTTTTAACCGTAATACATTGAAAGTTTCAAGTTTGTTTCGTTTTTGAATAAATTGTGTAATTGAACGACGTTCCTTTAAAATGCCATGTTACTAATCATTTATACGTACATTAATCCTTGTAATTGACACTTTCGACAGGCATCATAAAAATACTGGTGATTTTCTTTCGTATTTGGTAGGTTCGTTTTCAGATTAGACAAACAACTTAATAAAAGTCTTTCAATGGAGTACTACTTAGTTACTTTTAAAAATAAAATAAAAATGTCTCCATGCAGCAATATAATCCTGCATACAACATTTAAAGTTCTATTCCTCCGTGTCCTTATAGCCTTAACACTCTGTATAATAATCTGTATAGAGGACTCCGTTATATAAAAAACGCAGTGGTGGGCAGGTGGGTTAACACCTAATCTACCCGACCGGGTTACAACCGAGTTTTTACCGTGGTTTTTACACAAAATGCCAAGTTTTAGCTCAATTCTGCCAAAAATCGTGGGCCGAAACTATTATACGAGTAAAATAATACGGAAGTTGGTTTAATTCCATAGTTATTAGGAATTTCGATGTATGAAATTTTTTTTTAGATGAAAAAGAGGCAACTGACACAATATCCACCTTGCAATCCTGTGGACTGTCACTTACATACTGGTTATGTACTCGATGCTTACTACTAGAACAGAAACTTCAATAAAAAGGCAAAATGCGCGAAGTGAGCGAGCAATAAACATTTTGTAATAATATCATTACATTTGAACAAAACTCGATTTATAAATATTTAATGGTAGATAGTTGTTGTCCTCGGTTTCGATTATTAATGGGTTTTAACCAGATTTAAACCCGGGCGGTTAACCTCTGAAAAAACATAATTTTAAAGAAATTTCTCGAACAATTGTAAAAGTAAAACCTAGAGCGGAAGAACGTAGTTGTAAAGTAGGGTGCGATACTACTTAAAAGCTGAACTTTAAGCTCGCATTGAAGGCTCCGGTACCTTTTCGCAGCTACTTTCGTCAAAGGATAAGTTTACCACGATGCCCCGAGACGCAGCTTTGTTAATATCCTCTACTGTTTACCAATTGTAACCTTGGTGTAATATAATTTTCATCACACTCGCTCGTAAACAGTGTCATGACATGCAGGCAAAGTCGACCGTAATGTCCTAAATTATGCCCACGCTGGCATAATGGCTTATTCATTACATTATCGCCTTATGGATTTTTTACGTCAAGATTAAGCAAAAGGTTTTTATGCTCGAAAAATCTGAACGTACATTTTGCTTAAACTTGAAGTATAAAAAAACTAAACATTTGCAATTTAAATACTATTTTACTAAATTTGTTTTGTGAATTCAAATTCTGCAGTATTATTTGAATTTGGAAATTACATTATTTTATATCTAATACATTGTGGCTGTATGCGTCTGTGCCTTTTATAACATTTTGGTTCAAGTTGTATTATCTATGGAAGGATAGCTGGCAATCTGTTTAAAAAAACAAGATACCGCCATTTGCAGAATCCGTAAATGTTGTGTTGTGAAGCGATATTTATTCATTTATGAAATAAATTATTATTGTATCTATGTCCTCGCAAATGTGATGAAAACATTGTATGTAGCACGGGCGGTAAAAGTTACAGACCCCGTCATTCATTAAAGTATATTGTAATACACTCTCGTTAGTAATTTCTTATTTACCGATATTATGTCCCGCATTCATTACATACCATATAAATATACAGATATAATTTTATTTTTCTCTCTTTAAAATAAAAAAAAATAAAAAAAATAAAGGCATTTATTTCTCCACAAAACATAAGAAACACAATACTTAAGAAACGAATAGAAAAAATAATTCAGTGATGTGAACAAAAAGGTTAAAGTCTTGGCATTGCTGATTTTCAGTCTTCACCTGTAGCAGACCTCGGACACTCCATACAACGGTCGAAACTTATTTACCTGCTACTACATACAGCAAGGCGCTATCTGCACACGCGCAAATGTGTGCGTGAAGTTGCAGGGTTACCCGTTACTTTCTCGTACTATTACGTTGTTAGAGCGGAAATATAGCAAAAATTGTAACGCAAATCTCTTATCTATAATTCTATTAATAGAATCCTAATAATTACACATGCTTATTAGATATTTATATCGGTATAATATTACTTAAGAAACTCCTCTTTTTATCCTGTTTAAAGAAGATAAATAGCCGTGCACAGCACAATTCACGACCATTATAAATAGTAACGTAAAATGATGGTGATGATATATATTTATGTACACGTTTCGTAATGAATAAATGAAAACTACATTCGAATATCAAAGCCTCGCCGGCGAAAACGGCTCGCCGACAGCCTTGTTGTCGTTCAGTCAATGTGACCGTCAATGTGCGGGGCGTGGTGCGGTATCTAAAGCTAGGGAGGGGCGGAGAGTGTCCGTTCTCGTAACTTTTTTTGTTCTCTGCCTGCAGCTAGCTAGCTGTTCGCTTGCTGCACCAAGCGGAGTGTACACCAAGTAATAACCTACCTTAAGTAATAACTAGTAAGTACGTCAGTAAACAGCATATCATTGATGTGCGGCAAAAATAGCAACTGCTTATAAAGTAGCAAATATATTTCAACGAATACAGGCCCATTTATGTAGGGAGTGTTTTTATAGTATTGTGCCTGTTTTTATATCATTTTTGTTACAGCCTTTCTTCTCCTTTTAAACCGACTTAACTCCGGTATTTGTGAACCGATTTTCATGATTGTGACTGTTCACGCATGAAGATTCACTTTTATAAATAGCGCCTAACTTTAATTTAGGAGCATTACTTTAATGGTTGATTTTGCTATTTCTCCAATTCAAGGCGTTTTTCTCTCAATATACTTTGAGTAGTGAGAACGGCTTTTTATTATCTCCAGTGTCAAGTCCTGTATAGTGGCTAACTAGGGGATATTTCAATAAAACTTAGCAAATAGACGTAATTCCACGTACTTTTGAGGTCGGTCTTTTTAGTACTCTGTACTGATCATTATCCTTGACCTTTTCTCCATTTTGTTACACTTTCTACAATAAAATTCACGTGGACTGCGCGCTTCTATCATTATTACGCAAGACCTGCGTAACTGTATAAAGATACAAAGATAACAATTAATACAAAGATCGAGGACAATGAAAAACTCCTTTGATCTAACTCGAATCTGTGTCTGTTTTACCAATCTAGGCTAACCGCTCTACCAACTGAGCTACAGATCGAATCGGCAGACCTGAAGAATTTCTCCATGCGTGTAAAGAAAACTTTGAATGATCTGTAACAAATGCTTTTGCTTAGGTGCGATACGCTATTTTGGTCACGTGACACATAGAGATTCTGATAACCTGGAGCGTTTGATGGTAACAGGAAAGGTGGAGGGAAAGAAACCTAGAAGCAGGGGTCCCAAAAGGTGGTCGGATCAGATCTCCGAACAACTGGAGCTACCTGTTCGGTTGGCAGGATGAAGTGGAGTCACGATCCTCAGCATTGAGGAAGCGATTAAGAATAAGTAACAAAAGCATAGAGAAAGGAAGAGAAATCCGTAAGACAGATATAGTTTGTTCTGTCAGATCGTAGGATTTTTCCTTTGAGTCCGATCTTTGTATGAATAATTATAACAATCTCGGTAGAGTAATTTCACAAAAATAAACAAATATCATAGTAGTAAAAAATTATAATATTCGTTGCATTCAATATTAAGTACAATATCAAAGTATCTTTTAAAAATGATTAAAAAAAAGAATAATTTATTCAAAACACATATTGAATACATAAAAAAATTAAATAATGATTAGTTAGAGTCAAAGTGAAATAACTTTTTTTTCATAGGTAAGTAAATTACACTTGAAAACGTCATACTGATTAAACTCTACTGCTCTTTCGTAGGGCAGATTCTCCTAAGAAGAATGAGCAAGAAAGTCTAAGTCAACTTTAAGTCTAAGTAACAAATCAAAAAATAACTTTTGGGCCTAGTAACCGCTTAACGTCCTTCCTGTTTTTAGCGTCACCGGGCTTTGTTAACTGATCGTTTGACGCGTTTGTTTCGTTGCAATTCTTTTCCGCCTCAAGTTTAGCGATTTCTTCATTTATCTCATTTACAGAAAGATTTAGTCTTAAGTCGAGTTCCTCACAGCTCGCTGTTTTTTTATCGTCCGAGAGACCAACGAGCGGTTTTTGGTCATCTGTCGCTTGTTGATTGGCTATTACTTCGATCATACTCTCGCGCAGGCGTATTGATCGTCTCTGTGTTAAAAAAGACAAGTTATTAACAAAAATATCACAAATAAGAAAGGGTTTATGTTAAGCACGATATTTTACCGTAGTTTGTCTTTTAATGTCCTGTTTTAGTTTCTTTAATTCTTCTTTGTTCTTTCTTCTCAAGCAACCGCACTGAAATCATATAATATATTTTTGTACTTGTATTAGGATACTGTGTTTTTTTAAGTTTAATTAATTAACTTATATTTTTATGTCCCCTACAGTCGATTCCCTTCTCTAGATTTCTTTAAACAACGTGTCGAGGATCGCTTCCTGAACTCCTGTATTTATATATATTTTATTTTCTTATACTTAAACTCCTCTGTGGCCGAACGGTTTCAATGCCGGGCTGCCACGCAGAGGTCCCAGGTTCGATTCCCGGGCCGGGAGAAATATTTGTATAGCCTACATTTATTTCTCTCGTGAGTTTGGGTGTAATTTGTGGTTGTCTATGTGTGTGTCCATGGCACCCGCAACACTGGGTTTCCCTAGTGTGTGTTGAGTGTGTTGAGTGTGTACTTATATTTTATTTTCAACAGCCGTGGTTTCACCTATCGCCTCTCACGCAGAGGTTAACATTTTTAATAAGGTTTCTTTCGAATGGTGAGTACTCTGAGTTAATTTTGATTGTTAAAGATAAAGCTATAAAGTCTGTCTAATAAAAATGGAAGTAAATTAATTTGTTAAAAAGAGGCCGATGGTCTCTTCGACCGAATGTCGAGCAGTCAACAGCCCCTGAAGATGCCTCGTGAAGAGGCGAAACAAGTGTCGAGTGTATTTTTGGTGGTGGCTTTTGACTGTAGTTGCGCTTATGTTATTTATTTTATTAATTTTATGCGGAGAGAGGGTGAGATAATTAACTGCATGAAAAAATATTCAACACAAGCGCAGCTATTTTGCACGATTTAACCTTCACTGGGTTCGCGGGGTAGCAAATTAATTTACTTCCATTTTTATTAACATGGTTAACAATTTACTTCCGCAAAGTAACGCCTGAATCTATTAATTACTTATACTCATTGACTTACAAATAAATGAACGACGGGTCTAATACAAAAACCACGACAAAAATGTCCCAAGTCAACCTATTCGTAATTTAAATTGTAATGTCATCGCAGTATCGCGCTGTCAGTCGAACAAATGAAGACTAAAGCGGAGTTTGGCGCTCTGTATACGATTTTAGCGCCTTACAAGTGCGGACACTTTTTAGCGCGGACCCGACGTCCATATAATTGTAAGTCAATGCTTATACTGTGTCTTTTTTGAAGACGGAGTAAAATGATAGTTCATTGCGCAAAAGTGTTGCCCGCTTTCAAGCAACTAGTGATTCTATCGACTGAATGTTAGCTAACCTTATGCAATAAAAAGCAGAACTTGTATCATTTGAATCACCATCGACCAATTAATTATTCGTTTAGCTATTGGGCTCAAGTTAATTTGGATTGTCAATTTTTGTAAGTTCATACATGTACTACATTTAGAATTATATCTATTAAAAATTCAAAGCAGAGACATATTTCAAAGTTTTTCATTTTAATTCAATATAGATAATAAAATTCGCTGCCTGCCCTTATTAATAATAATAATAACGCACACACTCAACATAGCCCCGCACTAGGGAAACAATGTGTCGCGGGTGCCATGGACACACACATAGACAACTACAAATTACACCCAAACTCACGAGAGAAATAAATGTAGGCCATACAAATACTTCTCCCGGCCCGGGAATCGAACCTGGGACCTCTGCGTGGCAGTCCGGCATGGTAACCGTTCGGCCACAGAGGCAGTTATTATTAAAATGTATATGAATAAAAATTTATTTCGAGACTAGTAGGCCAATGGTCAAGTAGGAATAAAAAAGGCTATAACGCAAGTAGTAATCATTAGAACGTAGTAACATTGACAATTCAGACTTTTTGGCAAAATGTTACCTTCTTTCACAATCTATCTATAAAACTGTCGACAACAACTACATGACTATTTAACATTTTATGAAAATTGGCAACCCTGCAAATGTCATTTTACTCCGTCTTTAAAAAAGACAGTTTTTTATATCACATTGTGCTCTCACAATACTCATTGTATAGCAGAGTCTACAGAAGCCCTTAAAATTACTAAGCGGAAAACTCGATACTGGCGAAATCTAAAGGGTAGCGCCAGTAAGCAAAAAGAAGAAGAAGAAAAAAGACATACTATATTGACGCTGGAAAGGTAAAACGTCTAACATGCATTTGGAAAATGTTATGAGAGCTATTTAAAGTATTTTTTTTAAAGAAAAATAAATCGTAACTTCAATTTTATTCGTTACAAGGAAAAGCTGAAACTTTCTAGTTTTACATATAACAATTTAATAAAATCAGAGTTATAATTTTATTTTCTAAAAAGAAAGTACTTTAAATCGTTCTCCTGCAGGGCTAAAAAGACCGTATTGGCAGAATCATAATATGATTAATTGTCAATTCATATTATGACTATCTAACAATTCATATTATGACTTTCTATCAATTCATATAACGCAATTTATCTATTTGACAGTGTTCTGTGGAGGTCTCCATATTTTTCTATATATGAGGCTACATTTTATAGCAGCAGTAGAGTTTCTTGTGTAAGAGTTCGTCCAGGGAAATACTGCCACCGTACCTATTTCTGCCGCCAAACAGCAATGTCAGCATTACTGTCTCTCGTTTTTGAAGGATACGGGTGCTGGTGAAATTACAGGCACATGAGACTTGTCAACTTATGTCTCGGGGTGACGGGCGCAGTGTCAGTGCCCCTTAAATCTTTGCGATTTAAAGCTCTGAGTGGCACTGCAACTGTTATGGAGAGGCGTGTAGCTTACCATCAGGCGCACGACTTGTTCGTTCCATCACTTGATATTATTAAAAAAAAAGATGAATTGCGTTTTTTGTTGTGTTTGAAAATTCATAATATGAATAATTGTCAAGTTATCCTGGAAATGCGGCCTTTTTAGCCCTGCTGTAATATTTTCCAAATGCACGTTAGGCGTTTTGCCTTTCCAGTGTCAAATATGGTTTATACAAACTTACTGGGAGTACCTTAAGAGAACCGCTATCAAGACCTGCTAACTGATTTTTGCTGAAATGTTTTTGGATTATATAACCAAAAGAGAGAGATAGAGAGATCGAAAAGTAACTTACTTCATGTAGAGCCCATGCTAGTACAACAATAACCAGAAGAGCGACCAGAACTGCAACTATGATGATCCATGTTGGTACCGCAATGCTTATTAGAGTCACGGATGTAGTTAAGCTGTAACAAAATATGCTTAATTGAGCTATGAAAAACCCTCGGAACGGAACAACTAACATTTTTATCAAAATTGAGTTACATTTAAAATCGGGATCAGGAAAGATTGTAGTGCTATAAAGCGGGGCGAGGTAGGCACAGACAACAACACAAGGCATTTATTATGGATACAACGTGTACACTGTACAGCATTACAAGATTAATATGCTCTGCGATGATACAGCCTACGACTGTCCCACAAGTGGAAACTTACCCGGAAGCAAGTTAGGTGGTGCACAGAGGCCCTAATATAGTCTACAATGCTTTTTTTTGTGAAGAACATTTTGCAGTTGGCCGCTGATGGCCTTGACTGTGCCAATAGATAAGAGGGCGATGTGAAAGCTACAATTGTAATTATTGGGTTGCGATGTCCAAGGTTAAATTAATCTAACAATTTTTTGTGGAAATATATCTTAATAATTGTTGAATAGATATACTTCAATAATCAGATTTTTTCCTATAAAAACTCATATTTCACTATCCCCAACTATTTTATCACCCCACTGATAACTTTTTTTAAATCGCCATAATTCGTATATTTTTGTTTTTTTTTACTGTCCCTCTTAATAATACATTACGAACGTCTTTACAAATATGCAACGCCAGTTTACGAACTAAAAAATAGAAAAAAATTATGAGTCAGAATTTTGTAAAAATACTTCCATCGTGATTAGAACTACCCTTATTTAAATTACTTGATATCAATTGTATATTTTAAGAGAAAAAAAAAATACTGAAAATGGACGGATGTAACGGGGCAAAAAAGATTTGATATTAATTTAAAATTTGTGTGAAAATCCTAATTAGGTTCGTGTCAGACATTCTGTCAAAATAAATGGAACCCCTCATGGAAGAATGGCATAGATGAAGTTACGTCAAAAATGTTTATTGCTCCATTAGATACAGAAAAATATATTATAACCCACATCCTCTTCAATTCTTGTAACTCTATCGATTATATCCGAAATTCCAAATTATCACACAAATTTAGTTGTAGTAGAAATAAGACGGATTAAACCGAAATGGTTACCTGGGTGATCAACAATACATACAAAACACACAAATATTTTGCACTAACATACATTTTTTATACAAATATACATTTTTCTTGTTCTATAATCAATACATCATTGTATTTGTTGCCATTTTTCTATTAATCCGGAAATATATCATTTCTGCACGCCGTGGGTTTTTATACTTTGGTGGGCCATGGTCTTTATGAGTAAAATGTTGTCGGTGTAATATTCTTGTTTTCCACATTTGAGTCCATATGAATCAATGGACTTTGACCGGTCCATATATTATTCTTACCTTACAGATTTCTTTGTATTATCATAATAAAGAGAGAGGCTTGTAGTTATGTTACTCTTGCCATCCACGATTTTATCTGAAAAAAAAAAAAACATTTCAATATTCATAATAAATAATATCGATAAACGTAAAATACGAATAAAAAGCAACTTCTAGAAGGAATATATTCGTATTATGCAAACCTACCTGTTTATTCGTAACAAGTTTTTAATGAAAATATAATTTAAAAATAATATGTTTCACAAAGGCACTTACTTATTAATGGTGATTTAGGGGGAACATCTATAACAACATTTACGATTATTTGCTCATTCTTCCGAAGCCATGTTATTATGCACTCTGCCGTATCTACCATTATGATACATTCTTGATCTCCAATAGACACCTGTGGAGATTTACTTATGATAAAACTAATTATTAAGAAATACAACAATTACAGGCACTGTTACTGCTTTAACTTGGTACTAACCAAAGTTATTGTGTCCGGTTGTAGAGTGACCACACATATTAAGTTCTGTCTGTTGGAACCTAAGTTTATAATCTGAAAACAATATCGTATTAGTATCTCAATTACAACGATATTCTTAGCGGTTCTATCGGTATAAAAGCAAGGTCTATCAAATAATGGCGCATTTACACCGGGCCGTCTGCCGACCTTCGGCAGACTACTTCGCCTTGCCGAAGGCGACGTACCTAGTCGCTTCGTCCGGTTTCGGCTGCAAACTGCCGTCGTCAGACATCTCCCTGTTTACACCAGGCAGCTTGCTGCCTTCGACGGGCAAACGAAGAACGCCTGACGGCTTGGTGTAAATGCGCCATAATAAAGGTAACGCGGTGGTTTTGGTTTTCAAAATGGCGAGACTGAAATTTGCAAGCTTCGCCAAGTAACAGTGCGAAGAAACCATGTAAACAAAATGCATTTAGAGAATCTGCCGATTTTAAAGTATAAGTTAAGATTTTATTGGATGCCAGGATGTTTCACAACCATGACATTCAGTTATATTTTGTGAAGTTACTCCACTAGTTTGTTATAATTATTAAACAAAGATCAATCACTTAGAAAAAAATCATTTCGATCGGGTTGGATTCGAACCAACACGTCTCCCAGCAAACGGTGCCAGACGCTATGTCAACTAAGCCACGGAACGAACCAGCCAACACAAAAATTTAATATTATGGTGGTGAAACAACGCATTGAATAAAACTTGATTACAATTATTAAGGTGAAGACTCTAGTCAGCGGCGGACACCTGTAAAGGTACCTCCCTGAGAAAGAAAAAACTTTCATAGTTTTCTCACAGATGGCGCTTAGGCAAAAAGTCATTAAAAACCAAAAAAGCAAGGATCTGCCACAAATACATAGAAAAATTCGTGAGGTCCGTTGGTTCGTTCCGTGGCATAGTTGACATAGAGTCTGGCAAGGTTTGCTGCGATTTTAAGGTCGTCAGAGTAGTAAGTCGTTTAATTGGAAGCCACTGTATTCAACTAGAGTGAGAAATTTTAAAAGTTAAAGAGAGAAATTAAACGTGGCATGATTCGGAAATTGCCAATACGATATAATTATTTAGAGTTGTCATAAAAAATATCTATTGTATACCACACTGAAATATCGGGAGAAGCATAAAAAATCATACCACTATAAGAAACCATTGACTACAGATAATCCTTATATACAAAAGTCGTAAATGCTAAATTTATAAAAAGGTTTACCGCATAATCGTGCTGTATGTTGGACTTTCCAGATTTGATGAATTGTTCTTTATCTATACTAAAATTTGACTCTGATCTGAAATGGAATGTAACAAAATTGGAGAATAAATAGAAATACGAAGAAACACTGTTGATTATTTGAAAAAAAGACGAATGCTACTGCATTATCCATATTTAAGAAATGAAGAAGGTTTCATAAATATAAATGATATCAATAATAGGGATGCCGCAAACGTCTGCAAATGCGGATGCGCATATTTTTAAATATCTGCATCCAATAGCCGCAAAAATCGATGTAAAGTTTTCATAATATCAAGTGACGGGCCGAACAACTCGTGGGCCTGGTGGCAAGCGACACACCTGTTCATAACAGTGCCACTCAGAGCTTTAAACAGTAATGACCGCAGGGGCACTGCCACTAAGCCCGTCACCCTGAGACATAAGTTGACAAGTCTCATGTGCATGTAATTTCACCAAAATTAAGTGAGTTTTTGCGGATGCGAATATTTTGCAGGATAAGATTCGGCAACGAGTGATAGGCAACGACCTGTTTGTTTTCTAAACAAATAAATAGTTATTGAGTTTACGTTGATTTGAGTAAGCGCATGGTAGTTGGGAACATATTGTTTGAATTTAAATTGATTTTCGTCACAGCTTATTCATTTTCATTAGTAATTTCAAGTATAAACGATGCTGTTACCGTTAAAAAGTGTTATTTGAAACTTTTTCACTCAAGATAACCCAAAGTGAACAGCTTTTTAGTAGCGCGGGTTTTACGTTCTACTTAAAAATAGACTACCTAGTCGCTAAAAGCTGCAAAATTGTTATTTAAAAGTGTAATTTGCCCATCAGAAACTTTCAATATTAATAAATGTACTATTCCATCTACGTCTTTTCTAATTCAATGATCAACAGACTTGATCGGCAGTTGTGGATCAAGTTTTTTTCATAATAAATGTTTTGAAAAAAGAAACCCTATTTTTTCACACATCCGCATTTGCAGATTTGAAAACATTCGCATCCGCATCCGCATCTGTAAATGTTATCATAGCCCACATCCGCGGCATCCCTAATCAGCAATATAGATGTAGAATTTTTACGTAAAGCTCTTTCCAAGTCAGCTATTAATTTACCCTGTGAGTTTTATGATGGAGTCATGTCTCAAATTGATAATCATGTAGGTACTGTTGCTGACTTTGACGCCATGGTTGAACAACTCAACTTCCAATGTTATTGATTTGCTATCGGTAGTGAGCATCGTCACGTTTAATGTTATGTCTACAGTCTGAAAAACATATAAGTTAGCTAAACTGAATTCATCTGGAGACACTAAGAATAAAAAAATTAAAAGCTATTCCCAAAAATCACAATATAATATGAACATACTACATTGAGTCACATGGTTGGACCTGGTTATATGTTGGTAGAATTTAGAAGATATAACCTGGATTATATACAAGCTGAATATATTTTTTCTTACAAAATTGTTTACGTGTGTAATTTATTTGTGTGTTATCAAAATAATATTATTAGTGCTAGTTTTAATGACTTTGTTGAAAGTTTTTGTAAGTATTTAAGCATATTTGTAAACAACACAGATGTAATAAAGGCGACTTGAAACATTATTGATATCTATACTGTAGGAGCCAATAGTAAGAGTTAATTTTATAAGGTTCGATAATGAATTTCATCGTCTAGAATTACATAGTCGTTAAATTGTAGTTGAAATTTGTTGAGTGTAAATACATTTCTGAATTTAAAATTTGAATTAGAATAAAAAGTGTGTGTCAATTTGCTTTAGGGGCTTATTTCCATATGATCACCCAAAACCGATCCCCTGGGGTATCCGTTTTATTTTAAATTATTTTCTATTCCCATCGGATCCCCAATGCAGTGGATCAAGAATAAATATTAATATTTTATTCCCACCTGATAACCTGGTACTTCCAAGTTTATTTTTGGTAGGTACTGTGGTACAGCCAACAGGAAAATGTATCTATCTCATGAAGAAAATGTATCTATCTCATGAAGAAAATGTATATCATTTTATGTGATAATCATAACATTAAACTAGATTTTAAATATTGCTCAAGACTGATTTATGTTTGTGATTAGCAATATACCAATATTAATGACCTGTCACAAAAAAAATATTGTCTGTGATAATTGTAACATTTGATCATAATTCCTCAATAAATGAATATTTGACTTCAAAACTTCTTTTTCTATAAATTTTAAATATAAAATATAGAGGGGATCAGTTGCAATTTTAAATTGGCGGTGGATCAGTTTTGGGGACCAGATGGGAATATAATCGCTTTAGGCCAGGACTATGTTCAATAGTCTCTTTAGGATAGATAACAGCAGCTGTCTGACTTCTAACATTACGGTTTATTTGCAAAACTGTGGGTGATATTATGACGTGTTAATGAAATCTTCTCTTACCCAATTTCCACCCCTCTTTATCACATCGGGCAGTGAGCACACCATCATATGGCCGTCAGGTGCCTGACATGTACTTGATTTTTCATAAACACCGACTCCTGAAAGATGCACGCGCAAGCTTGGCTTGTACGCCGTGTTGCCATTGTTTGTTACTGTGATATTTACCGTTTCTTTGTCCGTTGATCCAATTAGATAATCCTGGCTGCGAAATGCGAACAAAAATAAATTACCTCATTACGTAAGTACTGTAGCAGGCTGGTTCAGGTTATATTTAGAATTGTATAAATAATAGAAGGTTGTTGTACTGTTGTTTGGACAAAACTTTCAAATTGAATACACGTAGTAAAGTTTTATTTATGAATATAATCCTCGTTTCTCATTGAAATGTGCCTCTCGCTACGCTAACCCACATTCCTAATTTCCATTATATGTTAATTTAGTAGCTTAAATGTCAATGAGAATGTTAAGTAAATATATTGAATTGCATTATAAACTGATCTTTAAGAAAAATAGTAACCTACATACAATATAATAATATTATTTAAAATAAAAAAAATCCGATAAATTAAAAAAGAGCGCTGGATTAGCCATATTTTAAACCTAAAGTGAAAGGAACACGTGCTCGGGGCGCTAGTGACATCGTCAGGTAGGTGATTGTATACACGATGGCTCATTGCATGAATGGTCCGAGTCGCCTCCTCCAGTCGGCGAAGATCGCCGCGGAGGCGGCTTTCGTATCGCAGTGTGTACCGCTCATTGTCGCATCTCTGTGCGAACTGATACAAGTGATTACGTGCACACATGGCTATCTGGAGTATCAGCAGACAGGGAAGCGTCAGTATCCTTAAAGACGTAAAGTACGACCGTATGCACTCATCATTAGAAATACGCACCACGGCCCGTATTGCACGTCTCTGTAGCCGGAAAACACGCTCCCAATCCACCGCATTTCCCCAAAATTCTATGCCATATTCTAGTACCGATTGTACGGAGGCAAAATAGCATGCACGAACTCTAGCTTTTGTAAGTGTCGCAGAGAGACGACTTAGAGCAAAGCATGCTTTCGCAAGTTTTCACATTGATGGTCAATGTGTTGCTCTTAAGTCAATGCTTGATCTACTTGGAAACCAAGGAAAGATACCATCTGCACTTGCTCTATACGCACACCGTCTACGCTGAGTATAAGTGGTCGGCGGGGCCTACCAGAAAGGTCGAAACTCATGAATTGCGTCTTTGTAAGATTTAGTATCAATCCGTTGCTCCGAAACCAGCCTGTCAGGTTATATGCAACAGAGTTGAACTGCCGTTCTAACGGTCTAGACTCGGTTCAGTAATAACTGCTGCTACATCATCTGCATACATAAAATTTCTGCCTGCTCTATAGCATCAGGCAGGTCATTTAGGAGGATAGAGTAAGCCAGGTTAGACAACGAAGATGCTTGCGGGACACCTATTGCGGTACGAATAGTACGAACGGAAGAATATAGAAAACCATGAGCGAATTTCATTATCTAAGCTTAGTTTTTCATGGCATTCACACCGGCAAAAAGTCTAACGATCCACTTAATGAAAAGTGGTAACCGTAGCCTAAAAAAATTCCGACATTATGGATTTTCCATATATTGCTGATGCGTTGCTGGCCTTGAAACATGAGATCTGTAGTCTCCTGTGCTTAAGTTGTTTCTCTCAATCCTTCAATAAACAGCAGCAACCTTCCTAAAACAACAGGACTTCTTTGCGGAAAAAATAGGTTAGGTCCAGGAGAGTCTTGTCACAAGAATAGATACACCTTCCGTATGTTTTTGAAAATACTTACCTTAAACTAGTAAAAACAGTATAGTTCAGCGCAGATGCATAATTGAACATTTTGCTGACATTGACTTGCGACCGACTCTTTTTCTTATCCAAAACCACTAGTCTTGGATTGAACGTCGTTCTGTTAAAAGGGTCTTGCAACAGCTTGGCCGATATGTGGAATTCTATTGGTTTATCGTAATCCCCTTCCTGAAGTAAAATTACGTTGTATTTTAAAGTAAATTTTGATCATACTTCTACAGTGCCTAAAGCACAAATGAGATCCTAATAGATTTTTAAGACTTTCATATTTATACTAAATGGAATCATTAATCACAGATTTTTTTTATAACATCAAATGACGGGACGAACAAGTCGTGCTTGGTGGCAGAAATTGGGAAGGTGGCAGTACTACCCTGGACGAACTCTTTCATAAGGAGCTCTACTGCTACTGGTTCCTTATGACGGTATGATTTGTTTTAATATCTTTATGGTCATGGGTTGACTGGCTAATTGTAGATGACGCCTTTAAAATAGACATATCTGCCAACTCTTTCGCTATCGACGACGACCTTAATCTTGATTTCTTGTGGCGTCACTGACTGCTTTCCGACAAACCACACAACGAAAGAGGGTAGACAGATATGTCTGTCTGCCACTGACCAGACAACCCGTGATCATGGAGCGTGTTTCAGTTCCGAAATATTGGGAAAACAAAAAGAAATCATACCGTGGGAAGAAACTTATAATTAATAATTATTTAGATGCAAGGTTAAAAAAAGTAAATTTAAATATTACTGACAGTATTCTCCCGTTCCACGACAAAGCGCTGGTATCAGGCAAAATGTACAACAGAGTATTTAAACAAAGCAATCAACGGTGTCAGGATGTTACTGCCGATAATGCTTGGTCGGGGTCACTAAACTCGGATCTCTACCTTCAGTGTAATCAATTAATCATTAGATTCACTTAGTCAATAAGGGTAGTACCTATAGTCAAATCTACAGTACCACACCTATGCTCATGAAACTTTATGCTTTACGAAATTCATGTATTTACTTGATCGCGGTCAATCGCAAATTAACTTAGAGGTGAAGAGACAAAGATATGAGGTCACTGGCTCTGAAATATTGCTAAGCAAAACATATCATGCTCGGCAGCATGAGACGTTTTGCTTAGAATTCCAAACGTCTTTTTTGGAACCTTGTAATGTTAATGATACTACTTACAGAAGGAACAGAAACAAAAATATTGTTGCAGTATTTGTCTTCAGATGGTCGAGTTCTCAGATTAACATCAAAAGTGTATATTGCAGTGTCGACGGATTCGTTTCTCATTCTAACATGAGGATGATTTAACGTAACATTGACTAAAATAGCTGAAAACAAGATAAAATATTTTTCGAAAGAGTAATTAACCTTTTGTTTTATGATATCAAGTATAGGGACGAAGAACTTGTGCATCTGGTGGTAAGCAACACCTGTGTTCATAGCAGTTGTAGCGCCACAAGAGTTTTAAATCGTACGACCTATGGGGCACCGTCATTGCGCCCGTCACCCTGGGACATAATTTGACAAGTCCCATGTGTCTGTAATTTTACCAGCACCAACACAAATCGAAATATAGTAATGCTCACATTACTGCTTAGCGGCAGAAATAGATATGATGACAGTACTTCCCTGGATAAACTCTTTCACAAGAAGCTCCTACGGCCGGTAAGTTTAATCACAATGTTTTACTTCACCGTTAACGCAAGTTATACGTATACTAAAGTCACACTTGTATACCATTTACATATTTACATATTATTTTACATATTTAATGCTGTTTTCCCAACAATACCAAAAGCGCGGCCTTGGTTGGCACACGTACGTAAAATTCTTTGTTTATACGATCTCGGCGTACCCATTTATCAATAAAACACAGTTTCGAAGGCCTCATGAAACAACTTGTCACTTTCTTAACGTAGTGATAGACCGACTAAACCACGACTAGACCTAACCTTAATTTATTATTGGTACTATTTTTTCGGCATTATTTCTACAAATTGAGGAATTGTGCTATCTATTATTACAACTGACTCCGTTTTTCATTCATTAAAACATTTTCCCCCTTTGTTTGTTACGTAATGACGAATTTGTGACACTGATAGTTCTGGGAAAGATAAAAGGGAAAAGAAAGAGAGGAACACCAAGAATGGCGTATAGTGAATAAATAAAGAAGAAGATCGAAGTGAGCAGCTACAAAAAGGTCGAGGAGCTGGTTTATGAATCGTGAGGAGTGGAGGAGGCTAAACCGACAACAGTCTGGCTCTTAAATAGAATGACGATGACTACGTATTCAATAGACAGTGAAGCTCGAGCGATCTCAAATTAGATTAAATATATATAGGCAGTGGTCTCCTTTTGTGAAGCGGTGATGCTCCAGAAGGAGGTCGCTGAACGTGATCGGAAGAGGGCCGATCCATTCGCGGCTGCGGGCGATCGAATAAGTTTGACAGGCGCGAGGAGGACGACGGAGCGGTGTGGCCCGCTTCGTAGTGAGGAGGGGAGGGGGAGGACGTAGCTCCTCTTAGGTGCTGGGGGGTTCCGGTGCGCAAAGTCGATCCTGGATCCCTCCTACTAGAGCACTTGAGAAGCTATGTTGGGGTTTTTATCGGTACAAGTACCTCCCCGCTACATACAAGCTGCTCCCGCGGCGGAGAGCTATCCTAGGAGGATTTGCCCACGAAAAAAAAACAGATTAAATACATATTGGTTAACAAATTTTAAATTAAAAAAAAAATTTAAAATAAATCGATTACTATCTAGCGTCTTTACGCCTATCATTTCATTCATAATCACGTACAATAAGTAACTCCAAAAGTTACATGTTACGTTCTACAGGTGGGTGATATTATTTTTCGTGACTACAGCAGCTACTAGCTATTCTTGCAGTAAGTGTATTAAAAAAGAAATAAGTACTCACTGCTTTCTATAATATTGGGTTTTTCTGATCGAATCACTTTAAGGCAGGTTTTGAACATAAAAGAAGTGTTCTTTGTAAGCACCTCTTGTGTTTGCGCCTGTGGAAAAATAAAACTTTAATGAGTTTTATATTACTCTTAAAATAAAACTGAAATGACGATTTTCGTCGTTGTTGTCGATGTGGTAGGCTGCTTTTTGTGAAAACCTTTTATTTATAATGAAAATATGATCTAATCAGATCTCAAAACGCCATTGATTGATAAAACAAAAAAAAAGCAAAGGTGACCTCTACTGACCACCATTGCTTACGCGCAAATACTACTTAAGGTGGTAACGCGTCGATTTTGTTGATAGATCACCTACCATGTGTTTACGTGTGCAATTTATGCAATATACGTACTATATTACAGTGCAAATCCGCATATGTAGTATTGGTAAAAAGCGCGTATCTGCTCCAAACCAAATTTCACAGGAGAGGGATTTAACGTTATTACTATGTTATTTCAATGGCTACGACTTCCATTTTTGCACAGTAAGTATTTATTTATGTCGTCTACCGACTGATAATAATAGATTCCCGTAAATCACGCTAATTTGGTTGCCACGACATTTACGCGCATTTGATTCGAAATGGAGATTCATAATCGAATGCTAGTTACGCATTATACCCGACGATATATCATTGTCAAATATCCTATGCGGTCGCTAGCGAATACCAAAACCGTAAACTCGTGGTAGTGGCACTAGTCAAAATATTATCAGACATTAATTCAAACAGACAAATCAAATGAGGTGTCAACCAAATGTGCGTAACATTTTTTTCCATACTCTAAGGTAACAAGAGTAGAATAGAGCATATACACAGCATCATGGATTAGTCATTCAGATACTCTTTACATCTCTGACGTGGGAAACTACTCGTAAAAGCTATTTTTAGTTAATAGATAATATATAAAGTACCGTCAAATCAGGAATTTCGGCTTCAATTTCGATCGCGACTGACGCCATACACCTTAGAAGGGTTACCCTGTTATTACCAGGTGAACCAATTGCAAGTTCTGTAAATCAATTCATAATTGGTAAAGATATAATTAAAATTCTTAAGAGTCTATACAAACTCAAATGGTGTTGGTTGATTTCGCATAACAGTGAAAGTGTCGATTCAATCACTTTGGAGAAATATGTAGTAAAATTGAGAATATACACTGATTACTGATACAGTGTGAAATTACTATTCCTAAAAAATTACAAGATAGAAAAAAACCACAAGAAAACAGCTGTGTTCAATGCGTACTTTACATACACTAATGTTTTCTTGAACATCAACTGAATTAAACAGAACACCTATAGCATAACGATATACATTTTTGAAATGGCTGTAATTTCGTTTGTAAAAAAATAAATTCTGAAATAAAGCCAGTGTCCCTGTCGTTCGGCCTAAGCAAAAAGAACAGTGCTAGTAGTTTAGAATAATAACGCATAGAAACCTAATCCGCACACGCTAAGTGAGGCAAATTGAAGCGCGCCAAAAGGGCCTACACGAGCGGGCGGGCCTTCAGTGCTCAAGGTCAACTTGCACCGCGAACAGATCAAGAATTTTAGCTAAAAATTACGAAAGAGTGTAAAAATACGTCAGACAAACATAAAATAGATACTAACATCACATTCCACAAGGAAGTAACGCGTTTCAACTTGTATTTTTATATAAATATTCACTAAAACCGAAAATGAACCTACTACTAAAACTAGCCTACATGAATTTGATTTTTGCCTCACTTGTGACAGTTCGTTTGATATGAAACTATCATTCTATGCGTTATTATTCTAAGGCTAGTAGGTCAAAATTTTCATTCGAGCTGAGATAGTATCGACTCGTAAGTACTTAAAACTCTTATTTTTGCATAACTCACCATTGCATCCATTTTCGTCATAGTCCTGTAACGGAGAGAGACTGAGGCCAAAGTACTCATCCGGAGTATCTCCCTCGAGCCTCTGAAGCCAGGGTACTTCCGTCAGTTCCTTCAGTAGCTCACCGCCAGAGTACAGATAAACTACTCCGCGACCTTCGTTTTCGTATGGTGCTGCGATCGCGATTTCTGGTATAATTTAAGGTACATGAAATTTTATACGTTTTAATAAGACTATATCTCCCGGGAATTATAAAAATGCTTATAATATTTTCGTTTTTAACCGACTTCATAAAAGGAGGAGGTTCTTAATTCGACTGTATGGTTTTTTGTATGTATTTTGCCGATACAGGGCAGGATATTTCTAGGTTAGAATTTTTTGCGAAATATCTGTTCTAAATTTATGATTTTCTTGCGCATGGCTCAGTTTCTACTATAATACTGGCAGGATTACGCATCATCTTTTGATTTGAGTTAGTGTGATGAAGGAAGCTATTAAAAGACTCGTACGTACCATCAAAATTGTCACCGGTCAAATCCCCTACACTGGCAATTGCGCTGCCGAAGTAGCCGCCATTTTTGTAGCCCTTCAGTACTCTCCTTTCGCTTGCTTCTAGTATCTTCTGAAAATGATAACAGAAATATGTGGGCATATAGTCCATTCGTGCTAGGAATACAGAAGAACGTTGACCAGTCAAATGGTTTTATTAACAGCGAAATGTGGTATGAAGTTACATAAAATGCGTTTTAAACGCGAATACAAAAAACATTTTTTGTCGGAACATAATGTTCTGCCACACGCCGCTAGATGGCGTTGATACATTTTTGTTCATTTCTTGCTTTTACAAAAAAAGCCACAATGTTCACCAACACCTATGCATCTTGCTCTGATTATTTTTTATGGAACAGCGGATTAGATCGCACACTTCGTTTTCTTCAGAATTACAAAAAATGTAAACAAAGAAGCAGTGATCGTAAACCTTTTTCTTCAGTCAACAAATACATACACAAATAACAATATAATAACAAATACTGTAAAGGAAAACATCGTCGGAATTGATGACAAATGGCATTTTCCGAAATAATCGATTCGACACTTTCACTGACAACCAAAGCCATTTCATGTAATAAACAAATAAAATGGTTTATTTGTTCATTTTACATGACATAATCCAGAAACTAATGTTTTCTTTAAGTCTTGATAGGGCCTGTGTCAGGAAACACAGCTCTTCTATAATATTAATACGCATACATTGCTCTTATGTTATTTAAACAATAAGAAAGAAACTACTTTAATCTCTAAACTGGTGTTACAACTACCAAAAATGTAAGTTAATACATTTACTTTTAACTTTATAGACTAAAAATAAATTAACCTATATGTTAGTTTGTGTAAGTATGTGTGAGTGTGTGTGTGTGTGTGTGTGTGTCAGACTCTCAACTGATTTCAATTCATTTGGTACATATGTAACTTCAATGAAAATATAATTTTGCTATGGTAACCTAGAGCTGATCTGCTGATGGAAATGGCATACAGATGAGACGAACTCCTCGAAGGACGAACAGTGTATAGCGGTTACTTTGTATTTTAAGTTCTTTTATTTCGCGACACACACGTTCGTTGCTCATCTCGACTCCAGGGCTCATTGAAAACCAGCGCCACAGTGAATTATGACTATGACATAAGCTGAATGAAGTCCTTTTGCGTACGCCACAACCGCACACATGACAGTACAAAATTTATACTCTGTATATTTTGTTTCTTGTTAGTTTTGTGTTAATTTATGTACTTTTTTGTTTTATAGTATTTTTTTGTTTTGTTTATTCATTTTTTAATTTTATTTTGCTTGTCTCTGTTATCAATATTTTTTTATATCTTTTTTTTTCCATCTCACCTGATAGAAAGTGACGATGAGGTCGACGATGGAGCATGCACAACTAAATAATGCCTATTCACTCTCGTCTTGAAAAGGTCCAAGTTATAACGTTCAGGGAATTAGTCTGCAGGCAGGGAATTCCACTCCATAGCCGTTCGCCATATAAATGTGGAAGCGTAACGCTTCGTGTGAATCTTTGGAATATCCACAACATAGGGGTGGAAGCCAAGCTTACGCCTAGTCTAATCTATGTATTGTGGCGTTGCAATAAATGTCTATTCTATTCTGTTCTATTCTATTATGATGATGGGCTCATATGATTCGTTTGGACAAGGACTGCCATTTGCGTTTTAGTTATCGTTGAGGAGATCGCCGTAACCAATACAGCGAAAGCGAAGATACAAACTTTTTAAGTCGGTTTTTTTATAAAAAATGTTATAATTATTTTGCATGTCGAATAAAGCAATTTTCTAGACTTCCAAAAGTGTCAAGCAAATTGTAATACTTACAGATATACTACTTTCATTCTGTATTCTGAAAGTATACACATAAACAGCACCGACGTCGTAAGATCCAGATCTGTCAACCGTGGAAACCGGTGCACCCACCAGGAGAGCGTCACGGGTGGCTTCTAACTTGGCACTACATAATGCCGCTCCGAATAAAGCTCCTACCTTGTTATGTTTTATACTCTTAAAATTGCGAATTGGTTTTCCTTTACTGTCGAAGAACATTACCTGCAATTAAGTTTTTATTGAATGTCAGGATGTTCCAGCATCATAATATTATTTTCTTTTTAAATTACTCCACTATTTGCTATAATTATTGATACAAAGATCGTTTAAAAAACGAAAAACAACGATCCGACAACAAGCACATATAAAAATTCGTTCCGTGTCTTAATTGGCATAGCGCCTGCCACGGTTTACTAGGAGACGTCGGTTCGAGTCCGGCCTAATCGAAAGGTTCGAATCTTTGTTTTAATAATTATAGCATTGATGCAGTCGGAAAATTGTTTTAGTTAAAAACAAAATTAGATATTATCATGATGAGATAGAATGACATTTCGAAAGATATTGACATATTTTATTGTTCGACGTCGAAATTCACAGACGCTGTTCTAGAAAATGTCTAGAACAGTCTAGAAATGTCTAGAATCAGTAAAAAATAGTAAGTGATTCTAACATTTTAAATTATTAGTATAATAACAATATTACCAAATCTACAATACATTTTCACCACCTGAGACATAAGTTGACAAGTCCCATTACAGGCGAGTGGTGTACTCGTCTGTCAGTCCGTTGAAAATGTAATTTCACCAGCACCCTCACCCTACAAAACCGGCACGCAGTAATGCTCACATTACTGTTTGGCGGCAGAAGTAGGTAAGGTGGCAGTACATCCCTGGACGAACATTTTCACAGGAAGCTTTATTGCAAGTATTGCCCCATTTACGACCAGTTACATTATACGAATCCGCAACGGACGATGTCGGAACTTTTTGCACGAAATAATATACATGCAATAAACCATTGACTTACAATTATATGGACGTCGGGTCCGCGCTAAAAAGTGTCCGCACTTGTAAGGCGCTAAAATCGTATACAGAGCGCGACACTCCGTTTTAGTCTTCATTTGTTCTACGGACAGCGCGATACTGCGATGACATAACAATTTAAATTTCGAATAGGTTGACTTGGGACATTTTTTTCGTGGTTTTTGTATTAGACCCATCGTCCATTTATTTGTAAGTCAATGCAATAAACATAAAAAATTCCGATATGAAAAAAAAAGAAGAGAGAGTTTGAAAAAAAATATTTTGTTGCTGTAAAGAAGAACTTGATGTTTTAAATATATTTTTGTAACTGTTATTGTTGTTTTATTTCCTAAGTAAGTCTGACCGACATAAGAAGTAACTTCTCACTGCTAGGTACTTAGTGAATCATTAAGTAGATCTATAATTGTCTAAGAGCGTGCTCGCCAACAAACTGTTGCCAGTTTGCCAAGAGGCAGACTTCTGTAAAATAAATATATAAAAAAAATGACAACCAAAATAAATGACACTGCGGGTCTAATGTTTGAACTAATGTAGCTTAAGCTGGGTACTCACTAGTGAACTGTACAGTTACCCGTTACCCATTTACACCGGTTACCCGTTGCATGTTTTGTTACTAAAAATCATAGTGTGTACATGGTTCGCGAGCTTGCCACGCAAGTGGAACGCGTACACACTGGGTCTTTGTAACTGCGTCTGTCAGTTACAGTTACAGCTCGCTAATGAATACCCGGCTTTACATCTGTGCAGTAGCAAAAGCATAGGCAGCAGGGAAATAAAATATCAAGTCAATAAACATCTGTACTAACCACTCCTATTCCATCAGTTCCGTACGGACTACTTATTGCGTATATAGCATTATTATCAGCTTTGAAGCGTCCTGACGTAATACTGTAACCTGTGAAAAAGAAACGAACATTATAAAAGAGTTAAGGACACTATGAATAGAGCCAATTAAAATCGCTGTTTATGTCAAAAAAAGGAGACCTTCTAATTTGCGTAGTTTATCGTATTTACCGACTTACAATTTGCCGAAATATAAAAATGTATATAGACAGAACAAGGGGTTACATGCTCCCGGATACGCAGAACACATTACCTAAATACCTTATACAGAAAATTTTAATATGTAAAAACAGGTTGAAGGCATTTTTCATCAAACAATACTCTAGTACTGTTTAATGAAAGAACTTGACATGTACTAATATTATTGGTTATTGTTGTTAATACATACAAAAATTAATTAAGGTAATAAAAATTTAAAATATTATGATTTAGTAGTAGTAACAGTCTACAGTGTCTCTTGTTTAACATTATTTCTTTTTTAGTTTAATGTTTATTTTCGTTTTTCAAAAGGAATGCGCTTATAATACTGTGCGGTGACTGTACCCACCTACGTATAAACCCGTTAAAGGGATTGCAGTAGGTAGGTTAGACTTAAAAAGGATAAATGTATACAATTTCGTGTTGGAAAAAAAGAAAAGAAATGTAGTTTTAACTGATTTATTGAAAAGTAAAACTATAAAATATAAATAGTTCAGCAAGTCTCCGGTAGATGGTGTTAGCACCGAGTTAGAACGAGCCATTAATGTGTTAACACTGGATAATAAGTATTATATGAGTGAGTTAATTGAGATGCAGTCCAGCAGGGTAACGGTTTGTTTAAAAAAAACCAACTGAAAAATAATCATAAACTAAAGACAGTGCACCTTTTACATAGACAATTAAATCAACCCTTTCTCTTAACTAAGCCGTGTCGTCATTTTACAATTGTTATGGTCACTATTCGTCGATCGATATTAATTAGTAACATATTCGTCACCGATACTACTTACAAAGCAACGCCATCTAGCGGCAAGGCTACTATTACTATCTAGTACCGTTTATGTGAACTTGAGGTGTGGCTGGTGATGGTAGATGGAGCCGCAAATATAAGCTAATATCGATTATAATTTTTAAATTTAAAAAAAATGTTTAATGAATGACACTATATTGGACCACCATGATATTCATATATTTTTGTGAAATTACTCCATTAGTATGTTATTAATACAAAGATCCCTAAGAAAAAATTCATTCAATCCAGCTGGATTCGAACCAACGTCTTCCGAACGAAACGAAAACGGAAAACGGAATCGGAACGAAATAGCGGAGCTTACGAAGTTTTCTATGTACTTGTTGCCGCTCTTTATTTTTGGTTTTTAAATACTTTTTTGCCGTAGCGCCATCTGTGAGAAATCTATTTCTTCACTTAATATCGGTTATTTTGTATTGTAACGACACCGAAAAATCGAAGAGCGTGCCAGTTTAGCGTGTCATCGCGCAATGGGCGCTGCGGGCCTGGGTGTGGATTCAGAATCTTACAATAATTCAGCTTACCAAAATTAAACTGAGAGTCCTTTAGCGTTATTTTGATCAGTGCGGGATTGTCGAGCGTCTTATAAAACATAGCTCGGCCTGAAAAGTTAAGACATATGACATTAAACATATTTGAAAAGTATAGTACTCTTTACTACTTTACTTTCCATAAAATAAGACACCGAGCAAAATAGAGACGTACCATTAGCCATTGCGGGTCCACCAACTATAACTTTGCCCTCATCTGCAATGTGAACGCTCCATCCAAAAGAATCCATTTCTTCTTCTGTAATGACAAGGAGAATAAAAAATTTAATTAAAATTAAAAATCATGCAGCCCTCAAATACGTCATTCGCCGGACCTTAGCCACAGTTAACGTGCTCTGTACTATTTGTTATATGTACTACTGTCTATTTCCCTTACAACTCCGCCACCAATGAGGAGATTTGTTAGTTGACTTAGAGTCGGCGGCTCAACGGTGGCAACCGTTAGTCGTGCGGAGCGCGAGGGAAATGAGCGTGCCTACAGCACCGGTACCTATCTGGAAAATAGGGAGGGTGCTGTACGTGCGTCCGGGGCGGCTTACCTAATGCACTAGAAAGCTAGTGCAGTTCTCTGTAAGGACAGAGAACCGGATGTAGTCCGTGCAAACGTGCTGATCCATGGATCAACCATGGTTCTTGATAATTTTTGTAATAAAATTTAATATAACTTTCGTAGTAGTAACTAAACGCTCGTCACATTACGTAGACCGGGGGTTCTATTTTGAACCAATCAACTAACACCACAAACATGTTATAATATCCCGTACCACATATTTAACTAACTTTTCTACGAACTAACAAATGTCAAAAAGGCCGTTCACTTTTGAATTGTACTTTCATAATAAAATACCACTATTTACCGATTAATGGCACGACTCCTGTAAACCAGTGACCTATTGCCAATATATTACAGTCAACTTAAATCGTTTTTAATTTTACGAGCTTGACGAAATCCTTTACATTTCTACTTGAGTCTAGGGGTCTGGCGGCTACAGATAGTAATATTATTTAGCAGACAGTTTTAGATTAGAAAATTAGTTAGTACTTAATGTAACTTAATTATTGAAAATAATTAACTACAACAGAATAATCGATACCTCCAATGAACACTACGCCAACTTAATTTTTTGGTCATTTTCTGTTATTTTTATAAACAGCCGTATTTATTTATGAATTTCGTGAAACACCAATGAAACAAAAAACAAAATTTAAAAAAAAAGGAAAAAATGAAATTTTTTTGTGAAAATAAAAAATAAAGAAACAAAATTAAAACAGAACAACTCCAAAAATTAAGTTGGCGTAGAGTCCATTGGAGGTATCAAGATATATGTAATTGGAAAGAGGGTTGTCTTCCTAAGGTAAGTCCTTTAGAATAAGTATAGATTTGTATATCGGTGGAGAAGTAAATAAATAAAAATAAACTCTGCAGACTTATCGAGTCGATCAGTCATTAGGAAATAAAAATATTCATTTTATGACTGGGATACCTACACTAACTGGAAGAAGACCTGACGATCTTTAAACACCTGAACAGGTGTTCATCAAACGTAGATAACAACGATACCGATTAAATTAATCTTTAAATAATAAAAGAAACCGCTTTGTAATCGTTCCATCCGTTCGGAAGTTACTTTGCTACATACAATCATTACAGGTACACAACAAAGCTTTCAGACTTATAACTTCCCTCTTTTTGCAGCAGGGATTATAAAATAGTGTATCATGCAAAATTAGAAAATAGTCCTTCGTTGTGATTAAAATGAACACAACTTCTATATAAAAAGAAACCGACATCAAAAGTTCGTGGAGTTACTTCTATTTGCTAAGTTTTATTAAAATCGGTTAATACGCGAAACCGGATTCATCCCCTAGTTTGCCACCCTTGGAGGTGGAACATTTTCTTCAAATTTAAATGTGACCAATACGGAGGTATCTCCTTTCCAACAAAAAAGAATCATCAAAATTAGTTCACAAATGAGTAGTCACGTATCACGTAACATACAAAAAAAAAATTCAGTTGAACCGTGCGTGTCATAATTGTTGCCATTTCCATGTAGGAAGCGAAAGAACACACGTGGTTGTGTTAGCATCAGCCTTTTCACCAGACACCCGCTTTTTATTTTGCAAATCTAAAGTATCAAAAACAGAAAACCCGTTCAAAACCCTCGTTTCATACAAATTTATCTCTACGCGGTATATCTTATTATAATTATAGATACGTAAAAGATATGAAATGTATTATATACGTTGTAAAATAATATAACCGAGAGGACAAACAAAAGAAAATGGGAACCGTAATTAATTAATATATTTTGTTTAACGATTCCAAGACATTGTATTTATTGAAATTATTAAACAATAGGCCGCATTCACAGGCTGTAACAAAAAAATGTAATGGCAATCATTATTTTTACGTGTTTTCAAACGACATTTAATCAGACCTTTTTGTTATTTGTGTAATTCTGACATCGAATACCGGAGTCCATAAAGCACAGGGTAACATTGCTATGAGTAAAGAATAGCTATTTTTTGTTGATTGCTTGCTTTGTGTCACGAAATGTTAATGACTTATTCATTGTTATTTCTTACCAATTGAGATATTGTCGTCTTTTCCCGCGTGGTACAACAGGTTGGCGTATTTCCTTTTCTCCTCAAAAGTGACAGATGATACCTTCACAAACTCGGTGGACTCGTTCTTAAGGTTTAACATGAAGCAGCGGCCGAACGTTCCCCCTGTAAAATATATCTACAATCATGCCTGCCTCTGGTAAGAAACATTAGCGTGCATCCACATTTGTGACATTTCAACTTTTGTGACCGTAACAGATACTCGTGACTCGTGACAAAATCCCACGTGTGTACGGTTTTTGCGAACGGTTTTTGTCACGCGGACAAATGACACGACCTAATGTCACGCAGCGATCCCCGCGTCGGGATATTTGAGACGACATGTACATAGGAATGACATGACATAACTATGTATAACAATCGCGAAAACCTAAGAACTCGATACGACATGTACATTTTGCCGTGTCAAGAACGTCAACTCAATTTTAGCAAGTGTGGAAGGTGATATTTGTACTGTCTCGCTCCGATACTTGGAAGGGTCTTAAGCCTCGATTACTAAACTCACACTATCATAATTTTAAACACTATGAAATCTTGATAACGATTGGTCGTAGTTTCTAATTTAAAAAATGTGACAATTCTTGACTTGAAGCTACTCGCCTATCTATAACAGTTTCAGTGCCACACAGAGTTTTAAATCGCAAAGATCTGGGGCACTGCCACTGCGCCCTCCACTCAGAGACGTAAGTTGACAAGTCCCATGTGCCTGTACTTTCACCAGCACCATTGCCCTTAAAAACCGGAACACAGTAATGTTGACATTACTGCTTGGTGGCAGAAATAGGTAACGTGGCAGTACTACCCTGGACGACCTCTTTCACAAGGAGCTCTACTGCTATTAAGTTCAATATCTATTATTGCAAGTTGCGACGTTTTGATTTTATATTGAAATTCATCAATTTGCTGACTTCTAGCCGCAATTGTCAAAAGACTTCGTCGTCTTTTGACAATTGTGGTTCACGCGAACGGGAACGAGTCATACTGAAATCCCCAGTGCCGTATCAAGCAGCACGACATTCTGCATTTGTGATGAAAACGAGACGCACATAAATTGTTATTATTATTATTACTGCTACGGTAATGGCAAGCGGAAACCGGCGGATTGAAAGGAGAGCATCCAAGATGATTTTATTTCCGCTAGCGCACATTGCCAGCCGCTGGAACTCCCCGAATGCTGGAAAGCTGGATCCCGGTGCATGCCGGTGGATTCCGTCTCCCGCCGCGGTATCCTCTACCGAGCTCTCAATACCGCAGAGATAATTGCGCCGCGATGTACCGAGGTCGTCTTAGAGCTTAGAAATTAAGACCTGATTTCAATTGAAATAGAATAGCATATTTTGATAAATGTGTCGGCTCGGTATTAACTCACCGCTAGTCTTTAAAGGGTCGCCGGATTTATGAGTGTAACGAGGAGCACAGGCCTGTGAAAAAGAAGCAACGTGAAAAAGATAAAAATGAACATATTAGAATAGTTTATTGCATTCATGTAATTTTAAAATTTTATAATGCTTATTTTGTTAGCAAATCAAACATATTGCGTGGATACAGTTCGCATTATGACGAACCTTAGTGGTTTAAAATGCGACTACAAGCATTATTGTGTGTTGTTTTGTATGGTAAATAATTAACAATAAAAAAGAAAATTGTAAACAATTTATGAAAAAAAAATGTGTATGGAGAAGCAAAAAACATATTTGTAATATTATTTTGAAGGTTATCATGGTCGGAACTCTTTTTTATAATGATTTATTCAAACAACACATTTTTTTAAGATCCAGTATTGTTAGTAAACTTACAAATATAGCTTAAAGACTAGGTTACTGGTAATAACAATAAATATAAGTTTCACAAAAATTTAATTATAAAAAGTGGCAGCCGACTCCTAGATCTCTCACCCGCATCCAGACCCAATAGTCTCTTGTGAAACTATTCCATTAATAGTCTCACAAGAGACTATTATTCTACATTATAAATTAAAGTGCTTACCAAAACAAAGTCAGATCCCACCCGTACAGTCGCACCTAGCCAAAAATCTACGGACTCCCCGCCTTCGACTGCAAAAAAAACAAGTCAGTTTTATAGGTTTAGATTTTAGACAAACTAAATCATTGAGCTCCGAAGAACTTGATATTCTAAACGTATAGCGGTATCAACAGGGAGGAGGGTGACAGACGAAGTAAGACACCAAATGTTTCATGTTAGTAATTCAGACAATTTTTTTAAATTAAAAAAAATGCGAAGTTAAGGACATTGTGTTATGCTGGCTTCCCACGGCCCGCACCACGCGAACTCGCGCCAGTGCGCCGTGGGAAGAGTGTCGCCTGTGTCGGCGAGAGCATATATTGACGAGAGCTCATCCGTATAAATCGGTGCGGCACGACGCGGTCCGTGATATCACAGGCCGCGGGGAGCCACCTTTAGCTATTTATTTTCAAAAAATAATAATTGCAAACATTTTTAACGACTTCTACCATTCCCAGTAACGAAATGCAATGAATGTAAAAAAAACACTAAACGCTAGGCCAGACTGTCTGACTGAGAGACTGATAGAGTCATTGACATTGTTCTCCTAGAAGGAGTCGAGGTGGGTCAAAATGATACTGTCTAGACAGTCTAGAATTTATTTCTTTTTAAATTTGAAACTATAAAATAAATAAATAAATAAAATTGTTTATTCAGTAACATAATGTACAGAGAAAACTAAAGACTACTTATGCGATTTAATGTAAAAATAGCACATGTACCTGAACTAGGAAATTCCTGTATTTCAGGTAAAAAGTACTACTAATTATAAAACGTGGATACTATTAATATTATAAATACTTTTTAGGAGAATCTTATGAAATAAAATTAAACAATTAAACAATAAATTGCCAGTCAAGAAAAAAATTTACACTTATACAAGACAAAACTTATTTTACGATAATAAATAAATTCTCTGTATCCTCATAGGACATATTTTGAAGAGCTTCTTGGAGAATTTTCTTTACCTTGAAGCAACAGAAATTATAAATGGAATATTTGGCGTTTAATTTATTCTACAAAAATGGTCCAAGAAACACAAACAATCTTGAAATAAAAGTATGTTTTGATGATATAATTTTGGGGCAGACAATATCTTTTCGTCTTTTATTAGTGTTTTCAGGAATATATGGGAGCAATACGTGCTGTTTGAGACTGTGGACTTAATAAATAATTGCCTTACAGTTAATACTTTACATGACTTATACAGAAGGTCAGTGGGGTAACGGAAAGGGCGGTAGGTAGAAACCTTTAGGACAGCTCGCTGGGGTCTTTCAATGATTAGTAAAGTAGTTTTAGCTATACCACCCCATGATGTAATGCAGTAAGTAATTAATGATTGGCATAATGCATAATAAACTTGCCTGATTATTTTAAAATCAGCAGAAACGCGTAGTTTTATAAACACAAACATTAACTTACGGAGTCGGGCGCTTAGTGCTTCGATATGGTGTTTATATGATAGGTTATCATCTAATATAACACCTAAATACTTTATCTTGTTAGTAATAGCAATGTCTGGACATTTACACAGGTTGTTAGTAGGTTCAAAACAATGGTGAGCATATAGTTTAGGGTTAGATATAAATGACTTTGATTTCCGCATATGGAATTGCATAAAACAAGTTTTATCCGTATTCAGTGTTAGCAAATGATGTTGGAGCCAGTTATTTACAGTATTGAATCCACGCTGTGCATAGTCGTATACCTCCATGTCAGAATTTGCAGAAAAGAGTAGAATAGTATCATCAGCATAGGATATGATCTTTCCACCTTGTAAATCTAGGTTACAAAGGTCATTAATGTAAATCAGAAAAAGTGTTGGTCCTAAAATACTTCCTTGAGGAATTCCAAATGAAGTGCACTTCAGATCAGAACTGTGAATGTCACCTATTTTAACACATTGGGATCGGTCCTCCAGGTAGTTTTCGAGTAATTTAAGCTGTATGCCCCTTATACCAAGCGATTCAAGCTTCTGTAACAGCACAGGGATGTAAACTGTATCAAAAGCCTTCGCTAGGTCTAGAAAAAAATGATGTATGGGAGTCGTGGTGGATGGGTTCGGTGAGTACCAGAAAACTCCGAAACCTTCGAAAAATCGACTGCATCAGGAAGGACCCCAGCTACCTGGCCACTATCGGTACGTTCGTCAAACTAAAATGAAGCGGCTCGAAAAATAATGCACCGATCGCGCTGCAATGGCACTTCGTCGTATTTATTGCCCCATAATACGAATCTGTGGTTAAAATTTTGATTTCGTATTTTTCCAATATGGCCGCCGTACATTTTCCAACATCCAAGACCTTGTTCTCTTAGAACGAATCGAGGTTTTTTTTTATTATATCGAGTGACGGGACGAACTAGTCGTGCGCCTGATGGTAAGCTACACGCCTGTCCATAACAATTGCAGTGTCCTCAGAGATTTAAATCGCAAAGATCTGAGGGGCACTGCCACTGCGCCCGTCACCCTAAGACATAAGTTGATATGTCCCATGTGCCTGTAATTTCACCAGCACCCTTGCGCTTCAAAACCGGAACACAGTAATGCTGCCATTACTGCTTGGTGGCAGAAATAGCTAAGCAGTACGAAACAAAAAGACAAATATCAACTGACGAAGTATTTTCTACATTTAAAGTCACAAACTTCACACACAGCCCTCGCGGGCCATCTTGGCGGCCCGGCGCAACATCGACGTCCGAGTCGTCGACTCGGATGTCGACCTGGTCTCTGGGATATACAGCCCAGCCAAAGTGTCAGAAATGGGTAAATATGTCTAAAGGACCCTGGTCAGGTTCTATCGGGACCAAAAAATTTCCAATATGGTGAACCCAAGATGGCCGCCATATAAAATATATTTAAAAATAAGACTTGACCCAATGAAACCCGACCATTTCTGAAACAAGCAGAATTTTTTAGTAGCAGTAGAGCTCCCTGTGAAAGAGATCGTCACAGGAAGTACTAATGTGAACATTACTGCGCATAGGTTTCGAAGGGTAAGGCTGCAGATGCTTTATAGGCACATGGGACTTGTCAACTTTTATCCCAGTGTGTCGGGCGCAGTGTCAGAGCCGATCACTGACCGAGAGATCTTTGTGATTTAAAGCTCTGAGTGGCACTGCAACTGTTAGGGACAGGCGCGTCCTGCGTGTCCCGTCACGTAGTATTATAAAAAAAATAATCAAAAACTACAACTAGCAAACAGTCACAAATCTAACACACAGACTTCGCGGGCCGTATATAACATATTATTGTGTAGATAACTCGATTCACTGATATGTAGGTTCTCCCAGAAGAAATAGAAATCGTTTAAAGTAATTGACAGGAATAGTTGCCGAAAGTGTTAAGTGAGTACGAATAAAATCGGATATCTTGGAATTGTGCTCCGCATCAAGCAGGAGCCTGCCCGGTGAAAGCGTCAGACGGACCGAAAGACGGATAGAAGGACCCGCTAAGATGACCGCTATACAAAACTGACTTTACCGAAACTTCGCAACTATTGATGATATTGTACGAGTGGTTTCTTCTGAAGTAATTAGGGATACGACTTGACGCGATCGTACCAACTACCTGGTCGCCTTTCCAAATAAACCTTACTAAAAATAACCAGTGAAACAAAAAGCACAATTACCAACTGACGAAATCTTTTCTACATTTAAAGTCACAAGCAGCACTCCCTCCACTCGTGGGTTGCTTTTAGGTTATACCAGTTACCCTGCTCCCTATTACCCAATGGAACTTAATAAAAAAAAACCTGAAACAAAAACTATAACTAGTAAACAGTGAAAGTCTACACACAGCCCTCCAGCCAGCTCAACGCGCAACATACTAGGTATGCCATTTAGGTAATTGTACTCCCAGAAGGAACATAGATCGTTTATAACGATTTACGGGAACAGAGGTCGAAAGGGTTGTAAGTACAAGAAAAACCGGAAATCTTGGACTAGTGCTCCGCATCAGGTAGGACAGAGGCTGCTCGCTCAAGCGTCGGAGATCGGTACATCGCCCTCAAACAAAAGTAGTCAGAGACTTTCAGTAAAAAGTAGTTAGGATCGACCGGAACCAAAAATTTTCTAATTCTAATATATTACACAGAAATAAATTATTTTATTGATTTAATGGCAAATTCAAATTCAAATTCAAATTCAAGATGGCCGCCATAAACAACTGACTTTTCTGAATCTTCGCAGCTGTCAATGATATACGAGTGGTTTCTTCTGAGATATAGACTTGACGCGATCATACCAAATACCACCATAAGTAACTAAACTGGAGCAGTCAGTAACTCTGCACCCTCCCACCTAAACTCAACCAAAGAAATTTCCCTACTGAAATATAAATTCCAATTCACAAACCAGTCACAAGTCTCAAACAAAGCCCTCGCGCAACGCGCGTCATCTATTTGCAATAATAAAATTATAAAAAATTATAACTGTGTCTCGAGAGCGTAGGAACAATCTGTACTGCGGAAGCTAAGGAAGCGGAATATACACCGAAACATCTCGAGAGCTTCAATGCCTATCAGTTCAGTAAAACACTAGATTTCTATTCAGATAATATCGCGAACTGACGGCTCTAACGCCTGAAAGCATCAAACCAGGCGATGACTTTGACTCAGGATGTGGTAAGCTACGCGCCTGTCCGTAGTAGTTGCAGTGCCATTCAGAGCTTTAAATCGCAAAGATCTGAGGGGTGCTGCCATTGCGCCTGTTACCCTAAGACATAAGTTGACAAATCAAATGTGCTTGTCATTTCACCAGCACCCTTATCCTTCAAAACCGAAACGTAGTAATGCTCACATTACCGTTTGGCGGCAAAAATAGTTGACGTGAGAGTACTACTTCCTTGGACGAACTCTTTCACGGAGCTTTGCTGTTTCTAAAAATGATCTGGTTCACCTGTAATGTGGTGCGAGTGATAGGGTCGTCAGGACATCGAGGACTTTCCTGGTGCGAGCACGGAGAGTGGGTGAAAACGATGTTACAAAATGGAACGTCTATGGGGTAGACAAAAGCTTGTGAAGCCGTCTCACGATTATATGGTTGGACTTGTTAGGGTGTTCCCTGAGGGGAAAGTAGTTGGCAGCAATCACAGCGAGGGATTAAGGTGATTAGTAAAAGTATTTAAAAGCCTTACATGATTCTCGTTTCAGATCATCTGCGTCAAAAGGCATATCCGAGCAAGTGTTTTTCTCTATATTACACTTGAATACATTGCCTTTATCGTTACATTTTGGACAGCCAACTATTAGACTGAAAAGAAAAAAATATTTTTACAGTTTATTCGTTACGGACAATTTCATTAATCGGGTATTATTAATACTGGTAATTATTTATGATAATCGGTTCGCATTAATAATGCTAGAGAGCATCGGCCGAATTGATAAATTTATTAATTTGACCCGACCGTATTAATGGTGCCAGACTGCCTGTGGTCCATTTGATAAATCGAGTCTTAAGATGGCATGGATTATCATTTAGACAGGGCAGTCTGAGTAATTTCCTAATTCTCATAGGCAATAACATAACCTAGTTAAAACGCTTACAGATTATTTGTTTTGGGTGGTCATACTGACCAGGAAGTGTTAATCTTACAGCTTTTATTATATCGTCATCATCATCATTTAGCCATACGACGTCCACTGCTGGGCATAGGCTTCCTCCAAGGATGTCAACAACGATCGGTCCTGCGCTGCCCGCATCCATCGGCTTCCCCCGAGACCTTTACTAGTTCGTCGGTCCACTTGGTGGGGGTCTACCCACTGAGCGTCGTCCGGTGCGCGGTCGCCATTGAAGAACCTTTCCGCCCCAACGGCCATCGGTTCTCCTAGCTATGCGCGCCGCCCACTGCCACTTCAGCTGACCAATTCTTCGAGCTATGTCGATTACCTTAGTTCTCCTACGGATTCTGATTCTAGCACGTAGGGAAATATCGAGCATAGCTCTCTCCATTGCCCGCTGAGTGACCTTGAGCCTTCTTATGAGGTCCATAGTGAGGGACCACGTTTCTGAGCCATATGTGATCACCGACAACACACACTGGTCAAAGACTTTCGTCTTGAGACATCGAGGTAATTTGGACGCGAAGATTTTTTGTAGTTTCCCGAACTCTGCCCATCCGAGCTGGATTCGCCGAGAGATCTCTTTCTCAAAGTTAGACTTACTTAACTGGACTGTCTGTCCCAGGTATACGTAATGGTCAACAACTTCCAGTGTAGTGCTCCCAATTTTAACTGGAGCTGGTACAACATGGGCATTCGACATGATCTTCGTCTTGTCCATGTTCATCTTAAGACCCACTCTTTGAGAAACACTACTGAGATCTTCGTGCATTGTGTTCAGGTCTCCCAAGGTCTCAGCCATAAGAACTATATCATCGGCAAATCGAAGGTGTGTTAGATACCGGCCGTTGATATTGATGCCAAGTCTTTTCCAGTCCAGAAGCTTGAAAATATCCTCCAATGCAGCAGTGAACAATTTCGGAGATATCACATCTCCCTGTCTCACGCCTCGTTGCAGTTGAATAGGATTAGAGTTCTGATCCTGTAATCGGACTGACATAGTGGTGTTTTTATATGAGTACCTTTACACCTCGATATACCGCCGCCCAGGTCCCAATCGAATCAAAGGCCTTCTCATAGTCCACAAACGCTAAGCAAAATGGCCGGTTATACTCTTCGGTCTTCTGTGTATAAATAATTTTTGTAAATATAATAATTTTTGTTCAAGTATTTGTTGATTACAAGTAGTCGTAATAATAATATAGTAGAAAAATACTAGAATAAGATAATTAAGTCCTTTATGTTACTTGTTTTAAAAAATGTTGATACTTAAAAAAAATTAAGACTTTATTTTTTAATCGACTTCAAATATTGAAATTATGGTCCTTCCAATAAAATGAGCTTATTATATAACATATTTTTGTAATAGAAGATCTTATCGGTTAATTTAAATACGCGCGTTAGTATATGAACTTGCGACTGCCTTAATTAATTTTACTAGATGGTTTTCTGGTGGTAATTGATCAAATTGATGAATGCCAAGATAAAAGAAAATATTACTGCTGACAAAATATGTTAAAATCTTATTAATGAGAGGAGGTTTACTTAATGACGGCCTCGTGTGAAATTTTCGTGATTTGTTTAATTTCTCGGATTTCTAACTCTGCTACTCTGCATACTTAGATAGCATTTTAGGTGGAATAAACTAGACCACCTTCGTCCTCGAAAGCAACGAACTCATACTCCTGTAGTTGGTCATGTGACCAACTCCAGGTTTTTGTAAAGACAGCGCACTGTTAATTCTTTGCTTTTTTTGTATTACTCGTACTATATGTATGTAATTATTTGCTCACATATTCGGACGTTCGAGACAACGTGCTGAAAAAATTATCGAAATTACAGATGCTACTGATAATAGATACTATAAAACTGAAAAAAAAAACGAAACGTTACTAAACGTTATAACAAAAGAGTTATAGAATATTTTTATAATATTGCTAAGGTCATAATAATTTTCGTCCCTTTGTTTTCAAAATCGATCAGAATCGAGAACAGTGTTGCCTAACGTATACATCACTAAATGTTAAATTTGGCCAAAGAAATGTACAAGCGGCCGTACCACGAAACTGAATACATTATACAAAAGTGCGTTTATTCGATATTCATGGCGTATTAACAAGGGATCTTTTTTTTTTTTTTTTTTTTAATATATAATAGACACACGCTTGGCCACAATCTCACCTGATGTTAAGCGACGATGTGACCGACGATGGGACGCGTTTGCCTAAAAAATGCCTATTCACTCTAGCCTTGAATAGCCCCAAATTGTACTTTTCGGGAAATACAGATAGAAGGATAGAGGGAAGTAGAGCATTCCATTCCTTTGCCGTACGCATCAGAAAGGAGGAGGCAAAGCGCTTAGTGCGAATAGGTGGAATATCAACGACATAAGAATGGAGTGCTCCGGACCTTCTAGTCGACCGAAGGAGGAACGGTGAGGGCGGAACCAAATTGAAAAGTTCCTGCGCACACTCCCCGAAATGTATCCGATAGAAAACCGACAAGCAGGCTACTTTTCTGCGATGATCGAGATTTTGGAGCTTCGACACCACAAGAGGATTATTGTTAATAAGTCTCTTTGCTTTACGCTCCACCGAGTCCAAGGCAGCTAACTGGTATTGGGCAGAGCCGTCCCAAAGGTGGCAGCAGTACTCCATACAGGATCGAACTTGTGCTTTATACAGATTTAAAAGCTGTTCAGGTGTGAAGTACCGCCTGACCTTGAAAAGTATGCCTAGTTTTCTGGCAGCAGTTTTTGCCAAGCACTCGATGTATCACCCAAAGTTGAGGTTGGATGATAAGTCCAGACCAAGTAGCTCAAGGTGGTCCCTTATCGGCACGGATACACCTCGGAAAGTCGGAGTAAGGTGTAGGGGACTCCGTTTTGATGAGAAAAGACACGCCTGTGTTTTAGCCGCATTAAACCTGACCCTGTTAGCATCTCCCCAGTCGGAAGCAGCTTTCAGACTCAGGTTCAACCGGGTGACCATCGCCTCTCGCTTACACCGGATCTCTTCACTGTTGTCTCGGGCGTCTGGCACATAACTCACCGCCACTGTGCTGTCGTCTGCGTACCCAAAGATACCGGGCATCAGCAGCAGGTCGTTGATATGCAGCAAGAATAGAGTGGCGGAGAGGACAGATCCCTGAGGTACACCGGCATTTATACCATGAGGAGCAGACGAGTAACCATCTACAACTACACGGATTGACCTATCCTTCAGAAAATCGCCTATCCATGTGCAAAAGCCAACAGGAATTCCGTAAGCTGGAAGCTTGTTTAACAGGCTATCATGCCATACCCTATCAAAGGCCTTTGATATGTCGAGAGACACGGCAAGCGATTCACCGCGTTTCTCGACAGCCTCGCTCCATAAATGTGTGGCGTACGCAAGAAGATCCCCAGTAGATCGTCCACGGCGAAAACCATATTGTCGATCACTGAGGAGATCGTTATCTTCGAGGTATCCAAGGAGACGGCTGTTCAATACACGCTCCATAGTCTTACAGAGTATGGAGGTGATTGCGATAGGTCGATAATTAGATGGGTCGGCATGGCTACCTTTCTTAGGTACAGGCTGTACATTTGCAAGCTTCCAGGATTTCGGGACTTGTCCAGAACTCATAGAGAGGCGATACAGGCGAGTCAACACCGGAGACAACTCGGGTGCACAGTTCCGCAGGACAATCGCTGGGACTCCGTCAGGGCCACTGGCTTTGTTGACGTCTAATTTGCGTAAAGCTTTCAACACCTCTTTTTGACGGATAGTGATTTCGGGCATTTCCGAGTCACATCGAGGTAGTGTAGGTGGTGTTTGCAAAGTAGCGTCAAGACGGGAGTTGGAAGCAAAAAGAGAAACAAAAAGATTTGCTTTCTCTTCAGCGGTATGAGCCAGCGATCCGTCATCTCTCATTAAAGGCGGAAGGGATGACCTGCAGAAATTCGCTTCGACCGATTTAGCGAGTGACCAGAATGCTTTACTCCCTGATGGGTATGAAGCTAACCTGACCCCAATACGACTAATATGGCCGAAGCGAGCTTTCCATATCGCTTTTTTGCAGGATCTAGCGGCTTTATTAAAGGCTTTCTTGAGACGGAGGGTTTCCGGTGCTTTGCGATCTCGAGCATCATCATCATCATCAGCCCAAGCCTGGTACGCAGATTGCTTTAGCGTTTCCGCAGAAGCACACTCAGCGTTAAACCAAGGGCGAGCTTTGCCGCTGGAGGAGACTTCGAAATACGGAATAAAGTATTCCATAGCCCGAATAATCACCTCAGAGACGGCAGACGCGCAGCACGTCGGATCGTCAGAAGAGAAGCACAGCTGCCGCCAGGGATAAGATGCAAAGAAATGCCGCATCGCATCCCAATCTGCTGACTTGTATCGCCACATCCTCCTAGTACTTCCCGTACTGAGATCGGGCGGGGAGTAGACAGATACAGATTTCACCAGACAGTGATCGGATGTCCCTAGTGGGGATGAGACCGATACTTGGTAGCGGTCTGGATCGGTTGTCAGCAGAAGATCCAGGCAATTGGCAGTGTGGTCGTCAACGTCCGGTACCCTGGTAGCGCAACTCACCAGCTGGGTGAGGTCTAGCGATAGAGCACATGCCCGCGCCTCTCTTCCAGCGTGGTCGGTTTTTTGGTATGGGAACAACCATTCCTGGTGATGGGCATTAAAGTCCCCCAAAAAGACAAGTTGTGCTTTAGGATACCGTTGTTGCACTGTTTCCGCCGAGCTGCAGAGATGGTTGAACAGCCTAGTCGTCTCCGGGTCTCCAGAATGCGACCGATACACACTGGCGTAGACAATTTGTTCCAGTCCAGTGTCTACCAGAACCCACATTACAGAGAGATCGGGGTCTTCAAGGTCACGGAGACGTTTAGAGCAGATGTCATCACGAGCGTAAACGCATGTACCAGCGCGCTGCTTAAATTTGTGCTCCAGAATGTAACCTGGGTAATGCAGATACGCCGTGTCCGAAGAACATCTAATTTGGGTCTCCGTGAGGAAGAGCATGTGAGGCCTTTCAGTCTCAAGATGGTGGTGGACAGATGAGAGATTGGAGTGCAGACCTCGGATGTTCGAGAGGTGCACTTTAAGTGAAAGGACGTGCATCCGCTGTTTAGCCTTCCTCAATTTTCTTGACCTTTTCATATTAGGGTTAGAGTGAATGGGGAGAGCGAAGGCAGTTGTACGAGACACTACTACTGAAAGTCATGCGGCACATACCCTATATGGTAAGCCGATGGGAAACTAGACTGGAGCGCGCGGGGACGCCCGAACCCCCCCGGGAGTGGCCATCGGGTCCTTTCATCCGGTCGCCAACCGGCACGATGGAGCACCCCGGGATTTTTCGCGAGTTGGCGGGGCAGCCTTTCACTGGAGGCTAGTCAGCTAATTGGGCCCCCTACTACCTGCGGTCGGCCAGCGGAGCACCGTGCTTCGGATCCCGCTACCCTCCGCATCTAGGTTCCCAGCGCAACAACAAGGGAGCCCCGAGATCAACCAAATCAGTGCAGTGCAACTGTACAGACCCTTCACTCTAGAGCGGCTACTCTGGGCGTCAAGCCGGAACACAGCTATAGCTGTTTGGCGGCTAGGCTTCGCCCAGAGGGTGGTCACCAGCCACGACCAAGGTCTACCACCGGAGTTTGTAGCTTATTTGGCACCACCCAGGGGTCACGTGTAGGGTCTCGAGGGTACACAGCCTACGGACGCGAGCTACTTAACCCCCAATTACAAATATATCGCACCAAGTAAAAGCCGTAATGTGTTACGAAAATGAGGCATACACTAGGTTGCATATTTATTTTCTCGAAATTCATACAAAACTAAAATAATTGTTTTTAAAATAAATTATGCATCTTCAGATTACAAAATCACTTGCCCGTGGAGGGAAACGTCTTTGTTTACCGGTTTACCCACAGTTATGGTGCTTTTGTAGTTTGTAATGACACAATTATGTATTTTTTCGCGTTTTCGACTGGCGTTTATCTACGGTAACGGTCGACGCGCGTTCTGAAATGTAGCAGCGGCAAGTAAGTGAATTTCACTTACATTGGGTACGCAAAGTACGTACACTTGCGACGTCTATCTAGATATATGTCTGTGTATAAAACTCACTACTAAATATTGTATTTGACCGGTTAACCAATTGTCAGCTGAAGTTTGTTTACTTTTAGTTAGTTATCTAAGCTTTTATACTATAGTTTGTGATTATTATTTTATTAACTTTGTATCAAAGATCGAATAATACAAAAAAAAAATCCTTCAATTTGACTGGCCACGAACCAACATCTGTTGCCATGCTGAGGTCTCTTACTAACTCAGTTACAGACGGAGTCGGCAGTTCTTACGAATTTCTCTATGTGCTTGTCAGAGCCACCTATGAGAAAACTATCACTAACAAATCAGGGAAATAGACATCTCAGGCAAATAAGAATTATTATTAAATTTTTATTGAATGTCAGAATGTTTCACCGTATTATTTATATTTTTTTTTGTGAAATTACTCCATTAGTTTCTTATAATTATAAATACAAAGATCGAACACTCAGAAAAACATCCTTCGAACCGACGCCTCCTAGCAAACCATGCCAGACGCTATGCCAACTAAGCCACGGTACGAACCAGTGGATTACTTTGGCGATTTAACTGATTGTTTTTTATATACCTAAGTATTTTAAAACATACGTCAATTTTTTTGTACGCGCTATCTTATTGTAAGATAAAAATATTTGCACGTAAGGTTATCTGAACTTTTTTTATCCAAAATACTTACAGAAGTTGAAAAGTCATATATTATTTTATTATATATAATATATTTTTTATTTTTATGATATCAAGTGACGGGATAAACAAGTCATACGCGTGCTGATAAGCGACACGCCTGACCTTAACAGTTGCTGACTGCCACTGCGCCCGTCAGCCTGAGACATAAGTTGACAACTCCCATGTGCCTATAATTTCGACCCTACTGGTACTAACAGATACTCGTAGATAGATACTTGAGGATAAGAGCGGTCCAGTCCAGTAGGAGAACGGTTGCTTCGAGGGTTCAAATCCTTACAACGACATGCATATCGCTAATGGTGAAAGAAAACGTGATGATACTTTTTTTATATTATCAAGTGACATCAGTTCGCGAAAAAAAAAGCTTCCTGATACTACGTTTACTTACAAAAGATGTAATACGAAGAGCTACGAAAATTTACAAATTATTTAAGCGACCTTTCCTTTTCTGATATATATATATATACAAATACAAGGCCTTGAAGAAAGCATTTGATGAGTTTTATGATCTTTTTTGCCTTCTATTCAAACTCTGTTTTCCAATAATAAAACTGAAAATTAAATTAACGTGCAAATCAAGCTGCAATATACTAAACAGCAAGAATATATGTAAAGCAACATGGACTGTAATAAAAAAAGAAACTATTCATAACTGTTCCAAAAATAATATGCATAAAATTATAGATAATGACATTGAAATAAGGAACCATAAAATTAATAATTATATCATAAAATCGATTTCTAATTTAAAACATAATAAACAATATACTATTCCTAATAATAGAATTTTAAATTAAATTTTTTTACTCCTGTAGACGAGAATGAAGTTAGTAAAATCATAATGTCGCTAAATAATATCCCGTCTGAGGGTTACCTATGACTCTATATGTACAAAAGTCGTAAAACATTGCAAGGATGAAATAAGCCACGTTCTTGCCTTTTTAATTAATTTCTCTTTAGAAACTGTAACTTTCCCAGAAAAATTAAAATGCTCCATGGTAACATAAAAAAGGAGATACAACAGACTTTACAGATTACAAAAACAACAGATTACAAATTATCGACCCATAACATTAATTCCTGTTTTTTCAAAAATATTTGAAAGAGTCATTTACAATAAACTTATCCTACTTCAATAGTTTCAAATTATACAAGAAAACCAATACGGATTTCAAAAAAGTAAATCTACACATTTACATGCATCTTTTCATATAATTAGCAAGATTTTGCAAAACGTAAATAGAAAACTCTACACGGCGGGTATATTTTGAGACATGACCAGAGCCTTTGACAACTGAGTCATATGCTATGAATTATAACGGACAAGTTTTGCAGAATGCCACAGATGTGACATTTCTAGGATTCATTGTAGATTATAAGCTGAATTGGAAACAACAAACAGAGAAAGTGTGCACTAAAATAAATAGATTTGCTTTTGCTCTGTATAAGTTGACAAGAGTGGCAAATAAATGCACGGGAATGACAGCGTATTTTGCGTATGTAGAATCAGCACTCAGATACGACCTTATTATTTGAGGGTATGGCACAGACTTTGGGAAAGCGTTCATTGCTCAAAATTGGCGTATACGAGTCATCTGCAACTTACCAACAGATGTATCAAGTCGCCCCCATTTTAAAACACTAAAAATATTAGCTCTGCTTTATTTGTACGTATTCGAAGCTAGTATATTTGTAAAGACGAATCAACATAAATTTATACACGCTAAAGACATGACTGCTAGAAGCTTAAGAAACCTTAAGAAAGTATTAGGCACAATTCTTAAGACTAAACGCTTCCAAAATAACTGTTATGCAATGTGTGGAAAGATTTTTAATAAGCTACCGTGTCATATTAAAACACTTCCTTTGATCAGTTTCAAAAAAAGAACTGCGCTAATGGCTCTTACAAAAATAAATTATTTCGGTTGAAATTTTTTTCAAATTTAAAGACTGATCCGTATCGACGCCTATATAAATCTTGATTTAGCTTATCTATTTATTAACGAATTTATATTATAATGTATTTTATTATGATATTTGCATGCTTTTGCCAAGGCTATTCAATTATTTTTTGTGAAATTATTCCACTAGTTTGTTATAATTATTAATATTTGTATTAATCTGAGTAATATCTGTATTTTTCTGAGTGTTCGATCTTTGGATCGAACACTCAGAAAAAATTCCTTCGATCCGGCCGGATTCGAACCGACCTCTTCTAGCTTACCGTGGCAGATGCTATACCAAGTAAACCACGGAACGAACCAGTGGACCTCACGAATTTTTCTATGTGCTTGCGTCGTATCTTTGTATTTGGTTTTTTCAACGACTTTTTAGTCGTAGCGCCATCTATGAGAAATCTATGAAAGTTTTATCACCCAGTTAGATATCTTTACAGTTACCAGCCCTGGCGAGAGATATCGCTATTCACTGTATTTTAAATTTTTCTTTTTTTTTTAAATTTTTTCTTTTGTGAAATTATTCCACTAGAAAATGAAACTATTTTTCCGGATTTAAATCGCGTATATTTGTTTTTTCAAACAAACCGACGTTTCGGGCCCTTTACAGGCATGGTCACGGTTGACTGACTACCACTAGTTTGTTATAATTATTAATACAACGATCGAAAACTCAGAAAAAATTCCTTCGATCCGGCCGGATTCGAACAGATGTCTTCTAGCTCTTCTAGGATTAAGTTCATCAATTTAATTTTAACACCAACATTTATAATGTACCCTGTTCATAGCGAATAAATGAGATTTGATTTCATTTGATGGAACAAACAAGTCGTGCGTTTGATGGTAAGCTACACGGATGTCCATAACAGTTGCAGTGCCACGAGCTTTAATTCGCAACCGACCCGACGTCTACTTGGTTGATGATATTATATAGAAAAGATACCGAGACCAAAACTGCAAAATGTCCATGAAACAAATAACGTTTAAGGCTCACTATGTGTAACCATGATTTTATTGTCAAAAAGACATTTTCCTGTTTGTCACAGCTATTTATATAGCTTATAAATGAGGATATTATTTCTGGGCATACCACATGTCTTTGTCATACATATTATAAATCGTAATTAGAACATACCTATCGTGTATCTTGTAATTGTTGTTTTTTTAATTTTAAAATTTGTATTTTTCTGTCTTCAATAAATAATAATTTATTCATCTTCTTTTGTGTCTTCATCTGTCTTGTTGTCAGTAGTAGTTGATAATCAACAAACACTTATTTGTGCTTTCGAGGTTATCCAACGAAAAAAGCAAAATTACTTCGGCTTTATCGTTTTATAACGACACCCGTTGACGTCTGTTACGTTGTTGAGTACGAGCACATGATCATAAATTGATATTGCTTTACATACGCAAAAGATGATGAAAAATATACTGAATTGCTTTGGCTTCTTGTCCTTTGTTTTCCTTCTATAAGTAGAGATCATTGTAGAGACAAAACAAAATTGAAATAAGTATACTATATAATAAGTATAGATACAAAGTAAATCAACTTGCATAGCATTAAAACATCCGGATATCCTCGTCGCTTAGCAAACAACACCGCTCAGGTAATTTGAAGTAAGTTTATAGGAGCGTGAAAAACCTGTTCATATTATTGTAAAAAGATTTTTTATAATCTTTTTAATCTATTATTAGTAATGAGTTAATTTTAACTTAATTGCTAATAATACTTTAAGAAATCTTTAATACAATAATATATATAAGTCTTTCGCGCTCCTATAAAATTACTTGGAATGACCTAAGCGATTTTGTTCGCTAAGCGATAAATTTATAGCTTGCATCTGCGTTTTCAGCATCGAGTTTATAACCAGAAACAGGGCGATCCATCCCTGGCAACTTATCAGGCAGATGAGCCTTATATCAGTTTTAAATTTAAATATCAAATCTCTTTGTGCTAAATCACAAATTATAAAGATGAAATAGTACAGCGCCAACAGCTGACCTGTGTATACGTCTCCGTATATTCCAAAAATATTCTGTATTTATTATAATAAAGATAATACCTATCTCTCACAATGGAAGGCTGTTAATAAAACGTCTAATTACAAAACAAACGGAATCGCATTTCATCAGTAATTAAATATTAAATATGTAATTTAACAATTTTCGTACATTATAGCAAAGCTCAAGTTGAAGTGATACAATTGACGACAGCCGTCAATTGCTTCAAATTCGGGCTGGCCAATTGGAGCGCAGTTGTTACCGTAATGATTTGGCAGAATAGTTTTCAAACAAATTAAATGACATTTCGTCTCTATTTCTGGTAATACGAGGGTAAAACTGAAAGTTCTTAGAACTGGCCACTTATAAACAATATAATAAAAAAATAATTCTTAAATTTGAAAATAGAACTCTTTGCCAATATTACTGAGTATATATTTCATTCATTTGTCATTTGTTTTACGATTTGGCGGCAAATTGAAAATTGTCTGTGTCACGTCAACATGAATTTAACACGAGAAAATTTTCGTGCAATGATTTTTTATGACTTTCGATGTCATTTAAGTCAACAAGAAAGTTATGATAGACTACGATTGGCCTTTCACGATGAAGCCCCATCTCGTGCGACTGTTTACAACTGGTTTAATGAGTTTAAACGTGGTCGCACTAATCTCACTGATGATTTACGTGAGGGACGGCCTTCTACGGCGACGACTGAAGATAACATCTGTGTTGTGCGGCGTATGATAGAGACTGACAAAAGAGTGACCTATCAGCAGATTCGGACAAGCTTAGGCATCGGTATGAGTCAAGTGCACAAAATCCTCCACGAACATTTAGCGGTCAGGAAGCTTTGCGCCCGGTGGATACCTCATAATTTGACTGAGGCTCAAAAACTTCATCGTGTGGATTGGTGCCGTAAAATGATTGAAAGATTTAACGGAGGTGACTCAAATGCTGTGTTCGACATACTAACAGGTGACGAAAGCTGGATTTACTGTTATGATCCTGAAACCAACAGACAATCTGCTCAGTGGGTGTTTCCTTTCGAGGAGTTGCCAACTAAAGTGAAGAGAGATCGAAGTGCGGGAAAAAAAATGGTGGCCTCGTTCTTTGGAAGGATAGGTCATTTCGCAACAATTGTGTTAGAGGATCAAAAAACAGTTTCTGCAGAATGGTACACTACCAATTGTTTGCCACTTGTCTTGGAAAAAGTTCGAGAGAAACGACCTCGCAGTAGGATCCTCCTTCACCACGATAATGCCTCGTCGCACACCGCCAAGCGAACGATCGACTATTTGGCGACATCAAACGTTGAATTATTGGGTCACCCGCCGTATAGCCCCGACCTCACGCCTTGTGATTTTTATTTATTTTCAAAAATTAAAGAAAAACTTAAAGGAAAGCGGTTTATGAATGCTGAAGAAGCGGTGGCTGCGTATCGCGATGCCATTGAAGAGACCCCTAAGGACGAGTGGGCATAGTGCTTTTCCCAGTGGTTCCATCGCATGCAGCGGTGTATTGACGTGAATGGACAATATTTTGAAAAGATATAATAAAACTAATAACTGGCTAATGTAATCAGTTTTTAATTTTCTAAGAACTTTCAGTTTGACCCTCGTATACTCGATGGTTTTCGGCAACGATATCTAACCTGTTGCTATCAGTCTTTCTCCTGAACTGTACTGACTTTTTTGCATTAACTAACTCATGTGAACACGCAGAAAATGGATCTATAGTTGGTTTTTCGATATTTTAAGGAACGATAATTTCTGTGGAGCAATGCCGCTGATATTAATAGAATCTTTGTCCTATAAAGACGTGCGGTTAGGGTAAATTACAATGCGTGTCCCACAGCGATTTTGAAAGTGTAGTATAAAAAATTAACATTCCGTTTTTTTTAACACGCCTATCCATATGCCATTCAGAGCTTTAAATCGCAAAGATCTTATGGATATAAGTTGAAATGGCTGTAATTTCACCAGCACCCTTACCCGTCTAAACTGGAACGCAGAATGCTCGAATTACCGTTTGGCGGCAGAAATAGAAAAGAATAGAAATAGGTAAGGTAGCAGTACTTCCTTGGACGAACTCTTTCACAAGGAGCTGTACTGCTGCTCAACTTCTTACACCAACGGCACAATGCATTTATCTTCTTCTTATTGTCTCGATGATATGCACTATAACGCTTCCATTGTGGTGACAGGATTTGCCATCGTGGTGTAAGAAATGGTTCGTTATGAAAACCTAATTTGTGTTAAGAATAGTATTTTCTTCATAAAAAATGGTTTTAGACATACGTTAATACGAGAAATAAAAATAAACTAGCTGTTCTTGACACTCGTCTTCATAAAGTCACAAATTTATTTAAGAGGCAAATTATATACGACTCTATAATAAGATTCCGGTTGATGTTCAAAATTTGCCACTTACGAGGTTTAAAACTATAGTGAAATAAAAAAGAAATCCTTGTTAGTGACACGTTTAGCTCTTTCAGATTGTTCCCATAGTATTTGAAATAAATATTCTAATGGATATATATGTATATTTATTTACAAATCGCAATCGTTTAGAGTTTCTTATTAATTGTTGTCATGGGATTTTGCTTTACGAATGAGCAGTACAGCCTCATATCTTTCTACATTAATTTTGATTAAAGGAGGGTCACTATCACCTACCGACCCTTAGTATATACGTGACGGGCACTATGACCTGGGGAGCTCATAACCTTTCAAAAAAGCAATCTAATTTCAATGTAAGTATAAAATAAGCTTATTATAATATTACTCATATTCATACCATGACAAACCTATCAACCAAGTAATGTATTATTGCTTTCACTGAAAGAAAGTCACTTTGACTGAAAGAACGAATGATTTCCCAATATTGTCTATTCCTTACTAAAAAATAGGAATGAAATAATGCTATATGAACTGTATAATGCCATCTCTTTCTTTTTTGATGTTCCGAATCGTCCTATCGTAGTGTAATGTAAAGTATTTAATTTCAGAGAAATTTACTGCCAAAAAAAGAAAAGTATGTAGTAATAAAATCTATTAAAATTACGTTGTTTTTAATTATTTTTCCGCATTTTCTTGAAGAAAAATAAATAAAATATGCCGAGGCTTGATAGTCACGTTGTGAATTCGGAATTATAGTCTACTGTTAACTGTTAGTGTCGCCAAGGAGCATGTAGATGACGCTGTCATAATTTTACGAAACAAAACATCGCGTATTTTTATTTAACGAGAAATTATTTCCTATGTACTAAAATAAACAAAATATTATAGAGATATATGTACATAAATAAGTTCAACTTAATTTTTAATCAATACAAATCAACATTTAGACAATAAGTTCGAAAATAATATTGTTTCCATTGCTTCCGTGCAACTATTTCAAAATTGCTAAATTTGACATAAGAACAATATTACTTTAAAGTCGCGTCATAGTACGAACTGAGTGAATAAATAGTCACAAAGCTGCCAATAAAACATCATAGTTTTAACATTATAATAAGCTTATTTTAAGCGCGTCATGGTACGAATAGTCTATGTATTGTATTAAGAGGTTGTGGTAGGCCCCCAGTGCGAGTACACCCGCAACGGGACCATCTAAGTCAGGTCCTAACCCCGGATCAGCACGTTTGTACGGACTTCATCCCAGTCTCTGTAAGGCTAGTGCCTTAGGTGACCCGCCCCGGGTGCACATACAGCACCCTCCCTATTTTTCAGATAGGCACCAGCTGTAAGCACGCTTACTTCCCGTCGCGCTGCGCACGACTTTGCCACTGCTGAGCCGCCGATTCTAAGTCGACTAATAAATCTACTCATTGGTGGCGGAGCTGTATGGCACGCTCACTTCCCGACGCCGAATGAACGGCGTCTCTCCAGTTCCCAAATTCCAACGCGCCCAGAGGGACCGGAAAATGTCTAGCTCATCCACTACTAGCTCTCCGGGTTAGTGCCGGAGACGCCAAGTATCAGTGTCCGGACATAGCTATCGACTTAAAGAGCAACTCACGTGCCCCGCGCGTCTCCTCGCCTCAGGCCCTCAACTAAGACGCGCTAGCTGCACGCGGGACGAACACCCCGGCCACACACCACCGGGGTAGACGAACGTGTCCATCACATCCTTACAGCTAACCGCAAACCCCGGAGTCCATACCCAAGTCCGGGTCCGCCAGAGACGCCCGTGAAAGCGTATGACTGGCGGAGGGCTTGGTCTGGACGCCCGTCGTTCCCTCATCTTGCCGTTAAGTCTCTCCGGAGAACCCTATCTCTCGGGTCAGATAATAGGGAATGAGTAGTACAGTTTAATTAAGAAGATTTCAAGGGTAATTTGTTTACCTACGAAATAAATATATATTCGATATGTGTGACGTCATATATAGCTGTTGGCGTTTTCAATTTCCTGCTGAACGGATTTCGATTCTGTGTTTCAATTTGATCTTCAATTTAAATATTTTTTTAAATTTTAATATTGAAATTTTTAGATACATGTCGACTCATCCGTAAAACAAAGTCCTATGTGCAGGACTGCTTATTCTCAGGCCACTACATTTTGTTCGTTGTTCTTCGCTGTGGATATCAGTTCGATCGTTGTTCGACTTTCTATTTCCAAAACGAAATAAGACATAAAAACTCTGATAAACGCCTATAGCTAGGCTTTGATTTGAATTATGATATTATATATTTATCCTCTTTTCGCTGTATAATCACGTAGGACTCTGTTCTTCGGATGATTCGATGTGTGATTTCATGTGATGATTCAAATGAATAGTGACTGTATTTACCTTTTTTGTGTCTTATAGTGTAGATAGGAGGTACTATATCCGAACAAAGAGCTGTGGTTCAAACCATCTACGGAGAACCGTTGTTTGGATAGATTGTGGTAGAAACTGGTTTCTTCGCCATAAATAGAACTGGCAAGATGTAGAAACGCCAACAACCAGGAGACTACTGTAACAAAAAAAACACTCTTGCTATGTAATAATACGAATGGAGCATTCTATTCACCTTGTGGAAACCTCAGATGACTAGAACTGGCAGTTAATACCGCCTTACCCTTTACATCATCGAGGGACTAGACATAGGCTGGGGTTCCACCCCTATGTTGTGAATATTACAAGGTTTCGCACGAAGCGTTACGATTTCACATTTATATGGCGATCAGCTATAGACGGAGTGGAATTCCCTGCTTGCAGAGTTATTCCCTGAATGCTAGAACTTGGGCCTTTTCCAGAAGAAAGTGAATAAGGCATTATTTAGGTGTGTATGCTCCATCGTCGACCTCGTAATCTTTTTTTAACCAATCAAGTGATGGTACACTACACGCCTGTCGATAACAGTTGCAATGCCACTCAGAGCTTTAAATCGCAAAGATCAGGGGCACTGCCACTGCGCCGGTCACCTTGAGACATAAGTTGAAAAGTCATGGGACTTATAGGCATATGGATGCCTGTAATTTCACCAGCACCCTTACCCTTCAAAACCTCACATGCTCAATGCTCACACCACTGCTTGGCGGCAGAAATAGGTAAGGTGGCAGTACTTCCCTGGACGAACTCTTTCACGAGCTCTACTGCTACTAAAACTACATTTCATTTAACGAAATTTAGCAAAAAAAAAAAACAACTTAAACATTCGAAAAAGTATACCGTATACCGTATACCGTATACCCTATTGATGTAATAATGTACGTAATTACGTAATTATATGTCAAAAGCTCAGAATAATAACGCATAGAATGATAGTATCATATGAAACGAACTGTCACAAGTGAGGCAAAAATCAAATTCATGTAGGCTAGTTTTAGTAGTAGGTTACTTTTCGGTTTTAGTGAATATTTATATAAAAATACAAGTTGAAACGCGTTACTTCCTTGTGGAATGTGATGTTCGTATCTATTTTATGTTTGTCTGACGTATTTTTATACTCTTTTACCGCACATCTCCTCATTTTTAGCTATAATTCTTGAGCTGTTCGCGGTGCAAGTTGACCTTGAGCACTGACGGCCCGCCCGCTCGTGTACGCCCTTTGGGAGCGTTACAATTTGCCTCACTTAGCGTGTGCGGGCTAGGTTTCTATGCGTTATTATTCTAAGGTCAAAAGTACTTTTGTCACAACATCATTATCAACCCATTTATACGTCCTACTGCTGAGCACGGGTCTCCTATCAGGCGTGGGTGTTAGGCGATAGTCCGCCTCGCTGGCCCTATGCGGATTGGCGACGTGTGAACGTTTTCTAAGGGTTGAGAAACTTCTTCATCGTGCTGCTGTCCACTATTAAAACGCGGTTCAGTGACAATTGATCAAACATCCGTTTTAAATAGCAAACACTTACAAACACACGTTCAAAACACTTACCTACACTAATTACACATAGCTAAAATGTCATTAAACAATTTCAATATTCTAAAACTGGGTTATGATCTTTTATGATTCGCACTGTTAATATTATGGTGTATTAACTCAAAACGAGGATTTTCTCAGAATCGATGAAAAACGAATTACTCACTTCCCGCAAAAAATCATTAAAATTTATATGTTATAATAACTAGCTCTCTCATATCGAGTTCTTAGTTTATTCTAATTTCTATTAATAATTAATAATAAATTAAACTTAATAAAAATTCATTCAATAAAATAATTTGTAAAACTTAATGTAGCGTAAATGTTTTCTTTGTAAAATTAAAAATAAGGTATTTAATTAATAACTATTGTAACTATAGTGAAAAAATAGGGTGGTTTGCATTAATATTAGACATAACTGGTTGAAGACTGTACCACCTCAGTCAACCGTGACCATGGGACCTGTAAAGGGCCCGAAACGTCGGTTTGTTTGAAAAAACAAATATACGCGATTTAAATCCGGAAAAATAGTTTCATTTCCTAGCTCTCTCATTTTGAGTTAAATAGATATATTTTGATTGTTTCTTTACAATATTCTACCGACGGTTTTTTTGACGTGTAGAGAATCAAATTTTAAGTTCAGTAATGATATAATATTAAATTTCACATATTTTGTGTTACAACACTATTGTAATAGCAGAGCGATATCTCAAAAATTATTTTGTCACATAGCCGCGTTTATTAGTTAACGTACGGCAGCGTGCAGGTTTCATTATCATGTGAAGGAAACTTCACCGAAAAGCTCCTGGTAAATTTCAAATGAAATTTTGCATATAAATTCCAAAAAACTTAGAGGTGCAAGCCCGTATTCGTAACGACGACATCATGATAATAAAACATCGGATATTCCATAAACTTTATATTATAGTGAATTTTTTATGATAAAGAATACAATAAAATACTCACGTAACATTTTGAGTTGGTCAAGTTTAAAACACTATATTTTTTTCCTTTTTATACATGCTTAACTATCGTCGTGTTCCAAAGCAAAGTAAAATACAATACCTATTAAAAATGCAAAACGTTCAACATAGTATCATCCTTTATTCATTTTCCCTTTAAAATAATTGTAATTTATCCTGTTAATTTTGTAATTTGTGTGTTAGAGCCAAGTTTCCACTCAGCCACTCATTCAAATTGTGCCGAACGCTTCAGTTATATCAGGGCTATGTTCACTTTTATCATTACATCAAACTCAAATCTCAGAACTTGTATTTTACGAAGAATAGTTAATCTTGTTTAATATATTTGTAGTAATGTACTTTAAATATTTTATTAATTTGTTTTCACACTATATGCACTTATAACTGTGTGTATATATTGCAAAGATTATGTGTAAGTATGTATTCGATATATGAGTACACACTGCAATAACACGATACACACATAAGACATAAGTATTTACGTAGCTTATTTTATTTTCTGTTTCGGGACGCATTCGTCCGTCACTCTCACTCATTCAGCTAGGACCCATTGAAAACCAGCGTCACAACCTAGCCTTGGTTGTGACTTTAGCTGAATGGGATCCTTTTGTACACGCCACAACCGCACACATGTCAGTATAGTATTATATAACTTGTTGTTTAAATGTTTTTACGCTGTTTTTTGTTTTATTTCTATTCTAGTTATATTACTCTTTTTTTGTTTTTTTTTTTATAATGTGGCGTTTCAATATCTGGTTTCTATTTGTATTTCTATATCTATATCTATTTCTATTTCTATTTCTATTTCTATTTCTATTTCTATTTCTATTTCT